>NW_020837953.1:27113750-27206881 GCF_003676395.1 Aethalodelphis obliquidens | reverse complement strand
TTTTTTTTTTCGGTACGCGGGCCTCTCGCTGTTGTGGCCCAGCGGCATGTGGGATCTTCTCGGACCGGGGATCTTCCCGGACCGGGGCACGAACCCGTGTGCCCTGCATCGGCAGGCGGACTCCCAACCACTGCGCCACCAGGGAAGCCCTAGGATATTTTTTAAGTGAAACTTGATAAGCTTATCCTAATTTTTATATAGAAGAACAAAGAGACAATCAGAATTTTAAAAAATATATTTATTTATTTATTTCGGGTGCACTGGGTCTTAGCTGCGGCACACAGGATCTTCGTTGCAGTGTGCGGGATCTTTAGTTGCAGCATGTGAACTCTTAGTTGTGGCATGCATGCAGCATCTAGTTCCCCAACCAGAGATCGAAGCTGGGCCCCCTGAATTGGGAGCATGGAGTCTTACCCACTGGACCACCAGGGAAGTCCCCAGAATTTTTTTTTTTAATGTTATTTGAAGAAGACCTAGGTGGGGGAACTCATTTTAGAGATTTAGTAATTAAAGCTGTGATGTGGGGCTTCCCTGGTGGTGCAGTGGTTGAGAGTCCACCTGCCGATGCAGGGGACACGGGTTCGTGCCCCGGTCCGGGAAGATCCCACATGCCGCGAAGCAGCTGGGCCCGTGAGCCATGGCCGCTGAGGCTGCGCGTCCAGAGCCTGTGCTCCGCAACAGGAGAGGCCACAGCAGTGAGAAGCCCACGTACCGCAAAAAAAAAAAAAAGCTGTGACATATTGGTGCAGAGAGATAGTCAAATTAAACTGAACAGACAGCTCAGAAACAGATCCATGAATTTATGGAAACTAGATGAATAACAGAGGTAGCATTACAGATTAGTGGGGAAAGGATTTGCTGTTCAATAAGCAGTGCCAGAAAGATTCATTATCTATATGAAAAAAAATTAGAATACCATATGCAAAATCAATAGTAGATTAAAGCCCTAAAAGTGAAAAACAGAACTTTAAAAAATATCTTTATGTCCTTGAGATAGTGATTTCTTAAACAAGATAGAGAAAACACTTTGATTGATAAGTTGACTGTATTAAAACTGAAAGCTGCTTTTTAATGAAAACTATCTTTAATGGAGTTAAAAAGACAAACCACAGATGAGAGAAGATATCTGCAAGGCATATAACTGATAATGGATTTGTATGTTGGGTATATAAAGGATACCTATAAATCAATAAGAAAAAGATAATCCAGTTTTACAAATAAGAAAGGATATTGTGTAGATAACATTACTGGCCCCAGTTCATCACCCCCTACCAACATTCACACACTTTGTTGTATGACTTTGCAGTTCTTCTCACTAACAGACCAGAGGATATTTCTCCCTTTTGGCCATGTGATTTGCTTTGGTCTATTAGAATATGTGACAGTGTGGCAGTTACAAGCCTAAGCCTTAAGAGACCTCATGTATTTCCTCTTGGGCTTTTATACTTCAGCCATTGTTGTGAGAGGAAATTGTCTGAGCTGGCCTACTAGTCCCAGGAGGAAGATGTAAGACCATGTAATAACACAGCCACTTTAGACAAGCTGCCCCATCCAACCCAAAGGCACTAAGCTAAATAAATACTATTGTATAACATTGTTTTTGTGGTTAGCTGTTATTCAGTGTTACTTGACAACATTGTAATGAGCAAGGAAATTCACTTAATCATGGTCAACAAACATTAAAAGTTGTTCAGTCCATACAAATAAAAGCAATAGCATACCATTGCATATCCATAAGATTGGCAAAATTTAAAAGTCTGATAATATTAAGTGTTGGCAAAAATTGAGGAGTAGAAATTGATATATACCATTAGTGGGAGTGCACACCTAAAAAGCAGGTGACATGATTCTGGCCATTGAGTTGCAGGATGTGGCATCTGGAAGAACTTTTTTTTTTTCCTGATAAAAAAGAAAATAGACTGGGCTGGTAATTGCCTTTTGTCTTTTTGTTTTCTTCCTGCCAGGAACATGGACATGAGACTGCAGATGGGGCACTCATCTTGCAGCATGAGGTGTTTTAATTTCATTACTTATATTTTTCATATATTAAATTCATTTGATTCCTCTTCAAACGTACCTCTTCTTTTTTTTCCTTTTCTTATGGATAATAATAATAAAATAAAAGGAGAATAGCTAAAATTTGTGAAGTACTTACTACATGCCAAACACTGTTTTGAGTGGTATATGTACATCAACTCATTCAATCCTCACAATAATCCTATGAAATAAGTGCTATTTTTGGTTCCACTTTACAGATAAGGAAACAGCAATACAAAGGTTAAATACATTGCCCAGGTTCACACAGCTAGTTAAGTGATAGAGCTAGAATTCCAATCAAGCTACCTGGTTCTAGTGTCTGTGCTCATAACTATGTGCTAGTCTACATCACCTTTTATCTTTGATCATTTTTTTTTTTTTGCGGTACGCGGGCCTCTCACTGCTGTGGCCTCTCCCGTTGCGGAGCACAGGCTCCGGATGCGCAGGCTCAGCGGCCATGGCTCACGGGCCCAGCTGCTCCGCGGCACGTGGGATCTTCCCGGACCGGGGCACGAACCTGCATCCCCTGCATCGGCAAGTGGACTCTCAACCACTGCGCCACCAGGGAAGCCCCTATCTTTGATCATTTTAAACATACTTATTTAATAGCCTATTAGAGTTTTGTACTATTTTTCTCAAATTCTTGGGGTTCTAATTCTCTGCTTGTTATGCCTGCTGATTCTTCTTTATAAAGAACAATTGCCTTGTGTATTTTACTATTTTTGACTCATTCATTCAACAGCATTGATTGAGCAGCTGTTGTTTGCTCAAGTGCTGTTCAAGGAGCTGGGAATATATAAGTAAACAAAACAGGCAAACTGTGCTCTCTTGGACCTTAAATTCTAGTAGGAGAAAACAAAGAGTAAATGAGAAAGGGGACGGAGAGTGGGAGGAGGTGCTTACATGGAATGGTAAAGGGGGCTTCCCTGGTGGTGCAGTGGTTAAGAATCCGCCTGCCAATGCAGGGGACACGGGTTTGAGCCCTGGTCTGGGAAGATCCCACATGCCACGGAGCAACTAAGCGCGTGCACCACAACTACTGAGCCTGCGCTCTAGAGCCCGTGCTCCACAACAAGAGAAGCCACCACAGTAAGCCTGCGCACTGCAACGAAGAGTAGCCCCTGCTTGCCTCAACTAGAGAAAGCCCGCGCACAGCAACGAAGACCCAGCGCAGCCAAAAATTAACTAATTAATTTAAAAAGAATGGTAAAGGAAAGCCTTTATTTAAATTAATTTATTTTAATTAATTAATTTTTTTAAAAAGAACGGTAATGGGAGAAGAAATCTTCTCCCTTTAATCTTCACCTGGCTAATGGTAAAGGAAATGGTAAAGGATAAGGTGACATTTGAGCAGAGTCCTAGAAAATGTGAGAATGTGAGCTATGTGTATATCTGGAGGAAGCATTTCCAAGCAGAAGGCATAGCAAGTACAAGGCTGCATGACAGGAACATGCCTTGAATGTTTGGGAACAAGCAGAGGTCTTTGGAGCTGGAATGCAGTGTGTGAGGGGTAGAGCAGAAGGGATGCGGGCAGAGAGGTTCCAGGAGGGGCAGGATGCAGATGGTGTAGGTCATGAGAAGAACTTTGGGGCTGGGTGGGGAACCTTTCTTTGGAGAGTTTTGTGCAGAGGGGTAACATGATTTCACTCGTGTTTCAGAAGCGTCACCATGGCTGCTGTATTCAGACTAGACTGAAGTTGCAAGGAGACTAATTAGGAGGCTGTTGATAGTAGGTGATGGAGTGAAGTGGTAACAGCAGTAGCACAGAAGTGGTAGGATTTTGGATTTGTTTTGAAGGTAAAGCTGACAACACACAGTCAAAGATGACTCTTCATGTTTTTGGTCTAAATAAGTGGAATGGAGTTACCATTTCCTGAGATGGATAGGGCTATAGGAAAGGCAGGTTTAAGATGAGGATGAATGAAGAGTGGTTTGGGATCTGTTGAGCTCAGGATGCCTATTAAACATCTAAGTGGAGATGCAGATAAACAGATAATTTGAGTCTGAGGTTCAGGGAAGAGGTCAGGGGCTAGATATGTAAAGTGGTATTTAAAGCTATGAGACTGGATGGGCTCACCTAGGGAATGATATAAGTAGAGGAGAGGTCTGAGCCCTGAGGCCTGCGACATTCCAGCTGTAGGGGAGAAAAAATTTTCCTTGACCTTCTTCCGGGCTGTGCCTGAAAATCAAACTAACAGATTAGCAGGAGAAATGCATACAAATTTACTCAATATAAATTTTACATGACACAGAAGGCTGCATAAGGAAATGAAGGCCCGAAGAGACAGACCTGAGTATTTTTATGCTAGGCTTGGTGAAGAGTGGAGAGTCGTGGAAGAATGTGGTAGAATAAGGAGTAAGAGGTAAGGTTAGAAAACTGGGGCACACCCAGCAAAGCCTGTTTGTTCAGAGTCTTCTCAGCGTCCCTTTGTCTTCTGAGATAAGGAGGCTCCTTTCCTCTGGGTGTAGGGTGGACACCTCTCACCTGAGGGTTTTGTGATCTGTTGCAGTGGAAAAGGGAGGGGGTGTCAGAGTGACCTTCCTGCTTCTGCTGTTTACTCAGACTCCTTCAGTTCAAAATACTCAATATGCCAAGGTGCCATCTTGGGGGGGAGCATGTCCTGAATCCCAAAGCACTTAGAGATTAGACAAGGAAGAGCCAGGAGAGGAGACTGAGGAGTGAGCAGTAGAAGAACCATGAAGGAGTGGTGTCCTGGCAGCCAAGTAAGTGCAACAAGTGTTTGAAAGGATGAAAAGAGTGATCCACTGTGTCAGTAAAATGAGGACAAAGAAGTGACCATTGGATTTGACAACATGCAGGTTACTAATGATCTTTCAAAAAATAGGTTTTGATGGATGGGGATGGAAACCTGATTAGAATGGGAGAAGTGAAGATAGCAAATGAAAAAACCAAGACAAAAAACTCTTTCAATGAACTGTGTGTAAAGGGAGCAGAGAAATGGAGTTGTAGCCAGAAATAGATGTGAAATCAAGGGGAGTTTTAAAGATAGGCCATATTAGACATCATGGTGGTACAATATTGGAAATGATCCACTCTGTACAGAGACGGGAATGACTGAGTTCAGTTTAAGCAGAGCTTATTTCCCACCTGGCCTGGGTTCTGAGAGCTTCCCTCCTGAGCAGTTTGGCATTTGCTTCTGCAAGGTGTCCCCACAGACACCACCAGCCCAGGACTAATTCTCACGGTAATTTTTCAGTTTGAGGTTTCCCACACCAAGCAGGTAAAATAAATTTGGACTCCGGAACCTCACAAAGCACAACCTTGGGTTTGATATCTCACCTAGGGATTTTTTTCTTCCCAACTAAGGCCCTGCAAAGACAAACTTTCTTTGCCTTTTCCCTGGACTTCGGGGCAAAGTTTACTAGTCCTTTTTCATTACGGTTGAATCCTTAGAGAGTTCCAGTTTCTGTTACTGATAAAAACCGGAGCCCATGCTGCTGCCCCAGCAGCTCAGCCATACAGTTTAAAGCCTTGGCAGTATTTAGCCAGCATCTCTAGAGATTTGTGACAGCAAAGTTTCAGCACTTTCTAGACCACCATTTTGCTGGAATCAGAAATCTTCTCCCTTCATTCTTCACCTGGCTAATTCCTAGTCATCTTTGAGGTCTCAGCTTAAATGTGACTTCTTGGAGAGGTATTCCCTAACCCTCTCCATCCCAATCTAAACTAGTTC
Organism: Aethalodelphis obliquidens; assembly: GCF_003676395.1. Lineage (NCBI taxonomy): Eukaryota > Metazoa > Chordata > Mammalia > Artiodactyla > Delphinidae > Aethalodelphis > Aethalodelphis obliquidens. Next base: position 27,201,149 of record NW_020837953.1, on the reverse strand, counting down.
ACCTTTTTATACTAAGAGCACGCTCCTTCTGTCTTAGCACTTAACTTGTCATTTATAACTTCATATGAGTATTTGTTTCAAGCTGGTACCCGGCTAGATTAAAAACTACATGGAGGCAAGAATCAAGCCTGTTTAGTTCACCATATATAGCAGAAGGCCTGATTTATAGAAGATGCTCAATCAGGTTCAGTGACTGAACAAATAATTGTCTAAAAATGTAATAACTAAGAGTAGAGTCTTACATGATATCCTGAAACCCATTATCTTCTGTGTCTTGGAGACGATATTCTCTAAGGAGAAAGTGTTTTTAATGGAAAAAGGACAGAGGTTTCTGACTGTCATTTTACTTGACTCAGAGAAGCAGTGTTACTCCGATTTTTGGTAACCACTGTTTCTTTTCCTCTTTAGAATGGAGATCTCCTCTCATCAGTCTCACCTCCTGCAACAACTGAATGAGCAGCGCAGGCAGGATGTATTTTGTGACTGCAGTATTCTGGTTGAAGGAAAGGTCTTTAAAGCCCATCGAAATGTATTATTTGCTAGTAGCGGCTACTTTAAAATGCTTCTTTCCCAGAACTCCAAGGAGACAAGTCAGCCAACCACAGCAACGTTTCAGGCTTTCTCCCCTGACACTTTTACAGTTATCCTGGACTTTGTCTATTCCGGCAAGCTCTCTCTCACAGGTCAGAATGTCATAGAAGTGATGTCCGCTGCTAGCTTCCTTCAGATGACTGATGTCATTAGTGTATGTAAGACCTTTATTAAATCTTCATTAGACATTAGTGAAAAAGAAAAGGATCGCTATTTCAGCCTTTCGGATAAAAATGCCAGTTCTGATGGTATAGAACGCTCCTCTTTTTATAGCGGTGGCTGGCAAGATGAAAGCAGTTCTCCACATTCTCACCTAAGCCCAGATCAAGGAACAGGTATAAGTGGGAAATCTTGGAGTAAGTATAATTACCATCCAGCCTCCCAAAGGAATACTCAACAGCCTCTGGCCAAGCATGAACAAAGGAAAGATTCCATTAAAAAATCCAAACATTTGAGGTTGTCACAACCTTCTGAAATGGCTCATTATAAGTCAAGCAAACGAGAAGCACGAACATCTGATTCTTCCAGCCACATCTCGCAATCTGAAGAACAGGCACAAATGGATGCGGAAATGGACTCTACTCCTGTTGGCTATCAGTATGGTCAAGGATCCGATGTCACATCAAGAAGTTTTCCAGGTACCCAGAAAGAGAATCAGTCCCCTCAGTCAGGTTCCAAGACTCTGATGTAAATCAATCCTATCTCAACATGCCCTTACTTTTAGGTGTTATGGGAAGTTGAAACAAGTGATTTTTTTTTAAGTCATACTTCTCTAATGAAATCTATGCATAAAACACAAATTTTAAAAATTATAATACTGGATAAATTTAATGAAGTCAAAACAATAGAGTTCTGAGGGTCAGAAACCCATGAATTTCGAAACCTGCTTATCTGTGGGCAATTAGATTACTGTTAAATGTAAAGCTCTTTTGTAAAGTGGTTCAATCCTTAAGACACATATTTTCACTTTATTTTTTAAAATTTTATATTGGAGTATAGTTGATTAACAATGTTGTGTTAGTTTCAGGTGTACAGCACACTTTGCTGTACAGTTATACATCATATTCAGTTATATATCATATTTTCACTTTAAATAGTTTACTTTTTTTTTTTTTGCGGTACGCGGGCCTCTCACTGTTGTGGCCTCTCCCGTTGCGGAGCACAGGCTCCGGACGCGCAGGCTCAGCGGCCATGGCTCACAGGCCCAGCCGCTCCGCAGCATGTGGGATCTTCCCGGACCGGGGCACGAACCCGTGTCCCCTGCATCGGCAGGCGGACTCTCAACCACTGCGCCACCAGCGAAGCCCTACTTTTTTTTCTGAGTATTCACTCAGGAGCAGTATTTTTATACAGAAAAGTTAAATAGAGCAACCATACATATTGGTAAAGGTTCACAGACCCAGTATCGAAAAGAAATTAAACTAAATCTGATTTTATTAAGATATAAATACATAATTTTAAAAAACTTAACTAATACAACATATAATATTGATACTGTATCTCTGTACCACCATGAGGCATCTCATTTTTATCATAGTAGTAAAATGCAGAGATATTATTGGAGGCTGATAGTTTCAAAGTAGAGAACAGAGATTAGAAATGTATATCATCCAGTTCCCCCCACCAATTAATCAGTTAGCAAATTTGCTTAATATTTTACATGTGAATTTAAAGAAAAATTATGATAAAATTAAACTCTTGCAGAGTATAAGATTTAGATGACAATTATACTCCAATAAGGATGTTAAAAAAAGAAAAAAAGATTTAGTTGATATATTTAAGTTTTTTAATTTTAGAAAATTTCCAAGTATATATAAAAGTAGAGTAGTCTAATTAACCGCCATGCACCCGTTACCCAGTCCCACTCATGACCAGTCTTGTTTCATTTGTACCTCTGCCCCCGACCACTCCCATTTTTAAGCAAATCTCAGACATCATGTTTTCATGTGTAAATATTTCAGAATGTGTCCCTAAAATATAGTCTTAGAAAAAAAACTACAATACCATTATTATCATACCTAAACAAAATTAACAAGTCCTTAATATCACTAAAAGCCAATCAATATTCACATTTCCCTGGTTGTGTAAATTTGAAAATAATTTGGTTATAGGTAACATATTTAAAAGTAATAGGCAACCTGATTGATTTTTACTAATCACATTTTCCTGTAGGATACTAACATGAAAATACATGAAACTGTATCATATTATAAAAGCTTTCTGAAAATGCTGAGGCACTCTACCATTGACCAAGGCAGACAGAAATAACAGCAAAAATGGGAAATCTCTGTTGCATTTTAAAACAGCAACAAAGTTATCCTTTCTTGGGCTTTGCACTTTTGTAACTCTAGGTTATTTAAATCTAACTTCAATAATGAACAGCTGAACTTAACTGCTGTTAAATTGAGAAGGTTTGCCTCCAACCACAACTAACATTTTGAATATGTGTGAGTTTTAAAACAAACGATTAAAGATCCTTGACACTTTTTAACCTTTAAAAGAAAAGCAGTACAGCTGTATGAAAAGTAAGAGCAAGGGGGTTCAGACATCTGGTGTGTGTGCTTGGCTGCGGAGCCAATGGGGTGAAACTACCATCTGTGGGATTATGACTGAATGCATGCAAGTCAGATTCTTGCCCAGGTGGAACGATTAAAAAGATTTTTTTAAAGAAAAGTTAAGAGCGGGGGGCGGGGGTGATAAACCCATGTAAATAAAACAAGTTACTTAAAAGCGTAAAGACCCTGGATTGTGTCTGTAGTTTTAAAATCTAGTAGTACTACTTCTTTACTTAAATCTAGTGACTCTATGCCATTAAATAAAAAGATGAGTGGGACAGTCTAAATCTACCCAGGCTTTGTAAATATATCAAATCCTGAAGGTACGGTTCTATACTTAGGATTACACTGACAATCTAGTCTTTATAAAATTTCTTCCTTCTCCTTGTTGCCTACCTTTCCGAGATTGGACTCTCCAGCCCCTTTTGGATTCTTGATGTTATCAGAACGGTGATTATGAACTTTACGGTGACTTAATCAAACTGTCTCTTGACAGATGACCTGCCCAGGATGAGGTTCAAGTGCCCGTACTGCACACATGTGGTGAAGCGGAAGGCAGACCTCAAGCGCCACCTTCGTTGTCACACAGGAGAAAGGCCCTATCCCTGTCAAGCTTGTGGGAAAAGATTTAGCCGGCTAGACCATCTAAGTAGCCATTTTCGAACAGTATGTATATGATTTTTCATCATTTTACTTTTTAGGAAATACATGCATTTATCTGCTTAGGATAATCTAGTTCACTGAGGAAAATCTTTTCACACAACTATGCAATATTAAACAATTTTTCCAATTTAATGTTTTACTTTGCACATAATGCATACTTTTATATATTTTAAATTTTTATTTTTTTATTTTTGGCTGTGTTGGGTCTTCCGTTGCTGCACATGGGCTTTCTCTAGTTGCGGCAAGCGGGGGCTACTCTTCTTTGCAGTGCACGCTTCTCATCGTCGTGGATTCTCTTGTTGTGGAGCACGGGCTCTAGAGCGCAGGCTCAGTAGTTGTGGTGCATGGGCTTAGCTGCTCCACGGCATGTGGGATCTTCCCAGGCCAGTGCTCAAACCCTTGTCCCTTGCATTGGCAGGCAGATTCTTAACCACTGCGCCACCAGGGAAGCCCCATATTTTTTAAAATAGGTTTTTTTTTCTCCTCTGAAACCTTGAAATAAGAGATATTCTTTTGAATATCCATTTCAATTCACTTAAAATCTATTATTTTTATATCCCGGTTTTTTCAGAGCCAAAGACAATGTAAACTTTTAAAATGTTTAAAACTTTTTAAATGTCTATGTCAGAATCACCACTTCAGATATTAAGCATCTGCTAGTGATTCTTGAATCCTTATCTGGTAGGTTGTCAGTCTAGTTTCTGCTGTCTGACCTCTCTCCACTACAGCCTCTTTCTAGTGTCTCTCCAGTTTCTCTGGTCTCCTGAAGGAATGGAGTGAGATGGGCAATAGGGCGACTCTCAATCAAGGACTGGACTGTCAGCAGTCAGAAAAATCTCAGGGAATTTTCTGTTCAGTGCTCTGGTGGTTTAATAAGGTAGTGATGGGACTTCCCTGGTGACATTGGTAGTGACATTGGAATTATTCTGCTGTTCATCTTGCAACAAAAATTTTTTCCAAAATTGATGTTCTATTACCCATACTTTTATTTCATTTATACGAGCTCCTTTTAATTTGGAAGGGTATTGGTCACTTGATGCATTGCTTTCTAGGGATTCATCCAACAAATATATATTGAGCACCTACTATGTGCCAGACCCTTTTCTAAGAGCTAGGTATACGGCAGTGAGCAAAACAAACTCTCTGCCTTCATTAATCTCTGAAGCTAATTTAAAAGTTAAAATAACCTTTTATTATTACAAAAGCAATAAGTATGCATTATAAAAACTACGAAAATAGACGTAAGAATAAGAAAATTAAAATATCATATTTTTACCACCCAGATATTACCATTCTTAACACTTTATCATGTGCATTTATTTTTTTTTAACCAAAATGATATCATACTGTATATGCTATTTTGTAACCTGCTTTCTTTTTTTGTTTTTAGATTTATTTATTTTATTCATTTATTTTTGGCTGCATTGGGTCTTCGTTGGTGCACGTGGGCTTTCTCTTGTTGCGGCGAGCGGGGGCTACTCTTCCTTGCCGTGCACAGGCTTCTCATTGCGGTGGCTTCTCTTGTTGTAGAGCACGGGCTCTAGGCGTGCGGGCTTCAGTAGTTGTGGCACACGGGCTCAGTAGTTGTGGCTCGTGGGCTCTAGAGTGCAGGATCAGTAGCTGTGGCGCACGAGCTCAGTTGCTCCGCGGTATGTGGGGTCTTCCCAGACCAGGGCTCAAACCCGTGTCCCCTCCATTAGCAGGCGGATTCTTAACCACTGCGCCACCAGGGAAGCCCCTGTAACCTGTTTTCTTTAGTGAATAATCTCTACCTTTCCATCTCAATAAAATTTTATGTGTTACACAGTTCAAATTTACCTATAGTTTCCTAAAATACCACTTATAGCTGGTGTGTCCAAGCCAGAATCCAATCCAGAACTCATCTCATTGTTAGATCCCTTAAATATGTTTTTGAGCTAGCATAGTTCCCTACCCGCCCCTGCCACCTCCCAACCTTTTTAAAAATAACATTGACTTACTGAAGATATTGAGCCAATTGTTTTACAAAATATCCTACCTCTGGATTTCTCTGCTTGCTTCTACATGGTGTCATCTTTAGCTTGTTCTTTTATCACCCCCTGCATTTTCCGAAAACGAGAAGTTTTATCTAGAGGCTTAATGGATTCAAGTTAAATACTCTCATCAAAGACAAAATTGTATGTTTCATATTGTGTCACATTAGGAGACACATCATATCTGGTGGACCCATCATTCATGTTGTTACAATTGATCACTGGATTAGGGTGATGATACTATGATCCCACCATTGCATTGTAATTAGAAAGGAATCTCTGTGTAACTATTTTGGTATTATATGACTATCCATTTCCCCATGAACTATTCATTTAATAGTATTAATACCAATTGGTAATCTCTGTCCAAATTATTAATTTTACTTGGAGTTGTGGAATGATTTACTAGTATTATCCTTCCTTCTATATTATTAGCTGGAATTCTATAAAGTAAAGCTTTCCTTCATCACCTGGGGCTATTTGGTTACTTTGAAATAGGGTTCCTGCGGGAGAAGCAAGATAAATGTTTAATTATTTCCCTTTAACCACCAATTTTCAAAGTGAAGAGTGATTTAATAGTAGTCTCAAATGGTATATGAGTTTTTTCTGGCTTTGTTTTTTTAAATAGCATATGTTCTCATGAATTTTCATTGGTTCATTATGTTTGGATCCATAACAATTATTATTTTTTTGATACTCAAAATTTCAAATTTGTGCAGTGGGGACCTTTGAAGCTGGCTCTTGTGTCCTTTTGTCACAACTCCATTAAATTTTCAGTGCTCTTGTTCTCTGGCTCCAAAAGAGCCCTAGGCTCATCTTGTACTTCCCCCGCCACAAAACTGGAATCAGCCATTTCTCAAAGGAGCTTTGGTACCTCTTAGCGGGGAATGAAATTAGAAACCAAAATTTGGACACGCAGGGTGCTCATTGTTATTAGGGTATCCTTTTTAGATTGTTTCTGAGCTAGAAGGTATATATTTTTAAAATAGTGAGTTCATGATGATATTTTCAGTTTTAACATTAAAGTGTTTCACTTAATTTCTTTGTCTTCATAACTGTATTGGATTTGGAGGGGGATGAACATGAATCTGTGTCAGAACTTTGTAATAAAAACAGTGCCACATAGGATAACCATAATATTGATTCTATCTCAGGAGAAATAAAGGTACACTCAAATTATGTACTTTCAACATTTACTGATTAATATGTCAGTGGTTAAGCAGAAGATAATAACTGTACTGAGTGGTAGTCCCATACATTTTCTTAGATATTTTACCAGACTGCTTTAGTTCTCTTGGGTTTTTTGACTATTTGTGTTTGGTGGCCCACTTTCATACCATTCTGACATTATCTAAATGAATATGCCATAAACATTAATTCAGCATATATAGTTAATTATATGTAATAATTTTTAGATTAGAATCTATAATCTATTGCTCTGACAGCTATTGAACAAAGTTACTAACTATAATATACAATTATTCATCAATTACAACTTCTTCCCAAAGCATTTCACACATATTAACTCATTTGGTCCACACAACCTGAGCTGTATCCCTATTAGTAATAACGGAGCAGTTAGGAATAATAATAGACTGATATGTAGCAGAACCACCATAGTGGTTGTTTATAACCAGTGTCCATTCTGATAGTCAGGCTTCTGTTCTGTTTGGGTGGTGCCCATACCTTACCAGTTGTTAAATATTTTGACAGTCACCTGGAAGCAGGTTTATAATGTTTTAAGTTACTTGCTTCAAGATAACATGGTTATTAAATGACAAAAGCAGGACTAGAACCCAAGCTTTCCAATTCCTAGTCCAGTCTTCTTTCTATTAGATCTTTCATTAATAAAAGTGGCAATAATCCTTATATTGAAAAATATTTTTTGATAAATTTAAATTTGGGACAATATTTTTTCTTTCTCTAGCGAAATAACACAATATTAGTATTCAAATGAAATGAGTTTTTTCTCCTGAATTAAGATATGTAAAGTCCTGGGCTTCCCTGGTGGCGCAGTGGTTGAGAGTCCGCCTGCCGATGCAGGGGACATGGGTTCGTGCCCCGGTCTGGGAAGATCCCACATGCCGCAGAGCGGCTAGGCTCGTGAGCCATGGCCGCTGAGCCTGCGTGTCCGGAGCCTGTGCTCCGCAACGGGAGAGGCCACAACAGTGAGAGGCCCGCGTACCGCCAAAAAAAAAAAAAAAAGATATGTAAAGTCCTTAGAAAAGTATATGGCAGATATTAAGTGTTTGCAATAATTTTGTATTATTCTGGGAATGTGTCCCTTGTTACCTCAGATATAAAAATATTATTGGATTAAGGGATATGTAAAATTATTAAGTATGTAATATTAATCATAAAAACATAGTAGACATTATTTAGAGAAAGCTGGTATTTAATATTTCTGTGACATTAATTTATCACCAAAACCTGTGATTTTTTTCTAATAACTAGATGTTAATTTAATACTAATGCTTGGCTTTGAACATTTTAAATTTATGAATTGGTACTTAGAATATCAAACTGTTCTGCTTTTGAAAAATCTTTTTTTATCACTATTTAAATCTCTACACAGATTCACCAGGCATGCAAACTCATCTGCAGAAAATGCAAACGCCATGTGACTGATCTAACAGGTCAAGTGGTACAGGAAGGAACCAGGCGCTACAGACTCTGTAATGAGTGCCTTGCTGAAGTTGGCATAGACAGCCTCCCCATTGATTTGGAAGCTGAACAGCATCTTATGTCCCCATCAGATGGAGATAAGGATTCCAGATGGCACTTGGGTGAGGATGAGAATAGATCATACGTGGAAATTGTAGAGGATGGGTCTGCTGATCTGGTCATACAACAGGTTGATGATAGTGAAGAAGAAGAAGAAAAGGAAATAAAGCCCAACATCAGGTAGCTGGGGTGTGAACCAACAGATCTGGCATGTCTGCAACTTACATTGACTTCCCATAACTCTCTCTTTCCATGGTCAGAGTCTGGTTAACAAATTATCAGACTGACCTGAAAGTAATGACCTGATACCATTTGCATGCTTTCTGAACAGACCATTGTATCCATTCTGAACTTTGTTGCCCTAAAATCTGTTGCTGCACTGGAAAGAAAGAAAGACCTAGCTTGAGTTGGCATGATGGATGAACAATTAATCCTCTTACTTTTATTACAGAGATACCTTTTTTTTTAATATTGGAAGATCTACTTAGTGAACTTTTTCAAAGAAAATATTTTAAATAAATTCACCACAACCAAACTGTATATAAGATAATTTCAAGGTGTTTCAAAAACATATAAACTACCACTATTGAATTTTCACAGGGAACCAGGTAAGAGCACATTTAAGGGTCTGGCACCCTACCTGACTAAACTAATTAGTCCATTACCTTCAGACTGAAAATGACCTATCATTATTCCAATAATTATGGCGGAAAACAAACCTAAACTGTTTGAAATCATTCATATTTGAAACTTTTGTCTTTAAGTTAAAAATTACTCTTATGTAGTCAGTGTTTAAAAAGAACAAACTCTAAAATAGAAGCTGATCAGAGATTATATACAGACATCACTTTCTTAAAGCAGGAAACCAATACTGTCAAGGTAGTTTTCTGAGGATCTGTCTATATAGCTGTCTTCCTCTCCAGAGAAAAAAAGAAAACTGGAGGTTCTTACCGGTTCTTAAGTTAATTTCCTCCATTTATATACTACTATATTACTTATAAAGTGCTCTTTCACACATCTCCCCACCTAATCAGCAAGGTAAATAGTATTGTCTCTGATTTACAAATGAGGAAATTAAGGTCAGAAAGTTTAAGTGGTGGGACTGGTAACTGGACAGGTTTTGATTTTAAACAGTCCTCTTTCAACTGCCTCTCCCTGGATAGTCCCCTGAAATGGTGAAGAAGTGAAGTCAAACCTCACCAATCTGCAATTATTATAAAAAGAAGCCTATGAGAATTAGAAAGTATGAAAGAAGAGGAATTTAATCACCTTCAACAACATATAATATCTTGAACTAGAGTTATTCAAGTAGTGCTAAGTAATGTCCCTATAGTACCTATTGACATTTTATGTTATTTATATATAAATTTTATATATAAAACTATTTGAACACATTATTCTCCTAAGTTCTTTAAGCAGTTTATATAATTTATATATAATTCTTCAAAACAAACTTTTCTACTAGAATACAAAATTAAGTTTTAACTCCTCCCCTATATGAATTATGAAACATTCCAAAATTACAGTCAAATTGGAGATGCATTATTTTAGTTGTAAAGATAAAATCTAAATACTAGAAGAACGGTTCATAAAGGTCTTGGCAAGTTATCCCAATTAAGCTTGTTTTAATTTTGATAGAGGCTCCATGTATTATACTGTATTTTTAACTGCCATGACATACCTCAAGATCCTTTTTATGTTATTTTCTCTTATTCTTTAATTAATGATTGTCCTTAATACCAATTTGTGGGCCAAAATGGTTAATTTCTTTAAGTTTTTTTTATAAATAGATGAATAACCACTTTGTTTTATGGTACCTAATTCTGAGATTTTTTTCAAGATTCCCCTGATGGTAAATTTCCAATTGCTTCAAGACCGGATAGTGTGCATTGAGTTCATTGTCTCCCAACATGACCATTCCTGAGTCAGGAGTCTTAACAATTACATTGTTCCAAATGAGGGAGGGAACACTTGTCATTCTTTAGTCTCACCAGAGGGTGATAACATCTTTCAAAATTGTAATCCGATTTTTAATCATTGGAACCAATAGGAAAAATGACTGACTTGAGCTTTATTTATAGAAATGAAGTTGTGCTTGCATGTGTATACTCTAACGCACTTTAGTCTATGATCTAAATGTTCTTTGATGCTACTATATTCTGCATGCAAACATCAGCATGATTGTCAGCAAGGTCCACTGAACACAGTGCCACCAGCACTTGTAGAGCCTTATCAGAAATAATGCTTTCTCATAATTGTTTATAACAAGCATCAAGCAATCCCCACAAAACAGCTATGAAATTCACCAAACTAGACAGTGCATCTGTTCTATCATTTTAGTATCATAAAAGAACATACGTGACATGTTTGTAAGTTGTAAATAATAACTCCAGTATCATCATATTTATCTAAGACTTTAGAGACCAATTCTTTTCTAGAGCGTAACTATTAATGGTTTCTAAGAAAACTGAATTCTTTGGCTCTTAAATGTGGGAAAATATTACATAGGGGTATAATCTGTTAATATAAGCTTTATTTATGCCAATATTTTTTGTTTTTTTTTTGCGGTACACGGGCCTCTCACTGTTGCGGCCTCTCCCGTTGCGGAGCACAGGCTCCGGACGCACAAGGTTCAGCGGCCATGGCTCACGGGCTCACGGGCCCAGCCACTCCGCGGCATGTGGGATCTTCCCGGACGGGTGCACGAACCCGTGTCCCCTGCATCGGCAGGCGGACTCTCAACCACTGCGTCACCAGGGAAGCCCTTTTTCTTTTTAATGTTAGGAAAATAATGGAAGTTGGTTAGACCAAAGTTTGCTCTTACAAGAATGCTGTTTTATCAGCTTCTGAATACCCTTCTAAATCTATGGTCCTCAAGATCCGGTTGATAGGATGAAGTTTTGCAAAATAAAGCACCACTGAGTCATGCCTACTGTCTGGAGGAAGCAGAATTGACTAGGCCAGTGGGTTAAAAGATTTTTTTTTACCCAAGAAACCCCTTCTTCAAATGAATTGTTTCATAGAGAAGTTCAACATTTAAGGAAACTCTAAAGGACAGAGCTGCTCTGGTTTAAGCTCCCTACAAACCTTTCCCCAGACACTGCAGAGCTCAGGAGTCCAGCACTGAAAACCTTGGGCTGTATCACTTTTTGAATTCCCTTTGAGCATTACAGTCTCACTTCATTACTCCTGTTACTCCTTGCACTTATAAGCTGGTAACCATAGAGCAGCAAATCACATCTTTACAAGGTTCCTTCTATAGTTATCATATATCTTAAGACCTTTTTAAGAACAAATTTTTCAATATTGTATGTCTGAGTGATGAAATCAAACACAGTTACTGCTTTTATGTGGCCAAGTTACTGCTTAATGGATGAAAAGTTTAGTGTTTCAGTTACTTATGAGCTCAGAACTCAATTCGTTAGTTATTTTGCTGAGTCATGCTAAGATATATTGAAATTTCCACTCATATTGGTTATATATGTTTGGAGTCCTAAAATTAATACTATGGAAAAATCACTAAAAACAGTACAGCATAAGATGTGTTTAACTGGGAAGGGTGATAATAGTAGGTACTGGAGGACCAAACTTTAGATTATAAATGGAAAGTTCTAAGTTATTTTATATTAGAGTGGATCAGTATTACTATTTATCATTTATATAGCATTTTATATTTGCAAAGTATTTAATAATTTTTATGTTATTCTTTACATATCTATGAAATAGGACATTTATCACATGAAAGGTAAAGAAATTGAGGCACAGAACAGTAAAGCAACCTGCCTAAGACAACCCAGTGAAACAGTGGCAAAAATAGGAATTAGAATGATCAGATTTTCTGAATCCTAGAATATCAGCTTAAATCACTGAGGTGTGTTGTGTATTACTCTATTTTATAAGATGAGTTTATACAAATTACAGTCAATTGTTTTAAAGCTGACGTCATTGTATGTGGATAAATCCTATACAGAATAAATATTATGTAAAGGATGTGACTTTGGTTACACGAGTTTCAATGATAAAAATTCAGGTTGTCACACAAGTGGCATTATTTAGCCAATTTTATATATTGTGAAGTATAATTAATATTTTATTTTGATACAGGAGTTTCTCAACTATTCATGCCAATTGAGCCATGAATAGAAGAGAAAAATGAAATCCACAGAGAATCTATAAACTTCATTTTCTAACTTATCAGCCTTCTCCCTAAAGTACCTGTGTTAATGCCAATGAAAAGTGAAATATGTTAATAAGCCACACACAGGAGAAGCCAGGGGACTCTTAATTATTATTTTGTTTGGCTGCACTGGGTCTTCGTTGTGGCGTGTGGGCTTCTCTCTGGTTGCAGTGCGTGGGTTCTCTAGTTGTGGCACGCCAGCTCAGTAGTTGCTTAGTTGCCCCACGGCCTGTGGGATCTTAGTTCCCTGACCAGGCATCAACCCCCTGTACCCTGCACTGGAAGGCAGATTCTTAACCACTGGACCACCGGGGAAGTCCCGGGACTCTTAACTTTTAAATGCAAAATATTTTGAAATGTATTTACTTAAAAGCATGATAAACACTTTTCCCTGCCTCTTTTAATTTTCTTCACACCAGCAAAAGCCATTGGTACTTCATCATCTTTAGATAGGAAACCAGTGACCAGGGTAATGCCAGTCATCTCTTTACCTTTGGGCTTGATTAGATCATTTGCAAACATTATTAAAGACAACTTGTAAAGTATATCTAAGAACTGATTATACTTTACTTCACTCTTTTGGATTTCTAGATACACAGATCCATTATATAGTTTCTTGATTTTCCCACTGGGAAAATCTTTTAATTCCTTGTTGATATTATTTACAACTACTTCTTTTATTGAGTAAATTATTTTATTCAGCCTTTAAGGGAAAAAAAATGGAACATTTTTACCTAGATAGTAGTTCTCAACCTTGGCTGCACTTGAGAATCACTTGTGGAAATTTCAAAAATACAGATGCCTAAGTAAAGCAGAATCTCTGGCAGATGGGGCCTGGATACATTTTTTTTTAATCTTTCCAGTGTCTTTTATGTGCAAAATAGGTCCCCTACTCAAGGTTTCCCTTTTTCTCCCCAGATAGATAGATGCTAAATTTGGGCAGTGGAACCATTTCACATTCCAGTCCACTGGTTCGCAACCCTATCATTAAGGAAAAAAAATTAAAATATGGTTGCCCAGTCCAAGAAAATATTAATTTTTGTGAAATTTTAAGATATTGTGTATGCCCCCTCATCTAAGCTTTTTATTAGGGTCAAATAGTATGGACACTAAATTAAAATAGCCCATTTTTACTTTGAGATGTATTTGCATTTTTATTTGATCATGGGTTGCAGTCTGGGAATTCACACAGTAATTCAGAGTAATTAAAGGACTATATTTGGAATATGTGACTGAAATACTATATCCTGAAATTTTGCAAGCTTTAATGTTTTCTTTGCTTTTGAAAAAGAAACCAGAACACTCTCCAAGCACTGTGAAACTTAATTGCTACACATTTGTATTCCATCAATGAATTGAATTAAATCAGTTTTTATTCAAGTTAAATGCCATACCAGAGAAACCAAGAAAGATGTCTTATTTAAAGAAGCCTTCAGATTAATTTGGAAAGAAAAATAAATGTCTTTGCTTTACTTCAAGTATTGCCATTAAAATTTTTTTTTGGAAAATAACTTGAAACGACTTTGGCATAAAGCACCGTCCTCATTCCCATAATTGAGGTTATGTATGCAATTCAAACATGACAAGTATATCCGTTCAGTAGTACTGTATATGCAGGCACCATTGCTTAATCTCCTACCAAAAAAGAAAATTATCCAATAAGGAAGTGGCACTTTCTTGCATAATTCAAAAAGGTTAAACGCTGAAATACAAGAAGATAATGTGTCTTTTGTTGCATATTTGAGTTGATTTTAAACTTCTTTTCCCCTGGAGGAAAAAAATCCACAAGGAATACAGCAGTGGAAAACGGCACCTGCACCAGACGCTCCAGTATTTGGGGGCCGTGTTAAAAAATGAAAGCCGTTTTCCCCTAAGCAGCAGCAACATCTATTCGCGCTCAGGCGGTTGACCACGTGGCTTCATCCTACTCTCCGGGAGGACTGCACCAGTGAGTGGGATTAAGGAGTAGGAATCTTTCTTTTCCTTTTCAGTCCTGTTTCCCGCACAACTACTTTTCCTGGAAAGTTATCACAGAGTCCAGCAGCGAGATCCCCGTAGAGAACCTCAAAGTTCCCCGTAGAGGCCCTGACATACCAGACACCCCTAAAGCTAAATTCTGGGGGTGCAAGATGAATAGAAAACGCTGTGTTGTGTGCAGTGTGCACCCGATAAAGAGCCCCTATTTGCCGGGTCCCTACTCGATCCAAGGCCGCTGAGGTAGGCACACATGCCTCCCCACTTAAAACAGGAGGAAACTGAGGCTTGAGAACGGACCCGTCATTGAGTCCAGCCCACGCAGTGGGTTGGCTAGCGGTGTCCGAAACCGCCGCCCTACCGCCAGGGGGAGCTAGTGTCCTTTATCTCTACTCTCGGTTCCCATAGTGCAGTCTGTGCGTCACAGAGGGTCACTGCCTTGGGCGTCACCCCCATTCCTCCCCACCCCCGTCACACAGAGGGGGGACCGCGCCCTTGGCCTCGCTGCTGCTGGAAGAGATGTACCGGATGAGAGCCTAGCTCTCCAGATTCTGTGGTCACTTCACTGACGTTTTTTAGTTTACCTGTCTTGCCTCCCTCCCCTCCTTGAAAAATTGAGCAACAAATGTTTTAGCCTGACAGCCAGGTGAGGTAGGTACTACTGTATTATGGCAGATGAAGAAACTGAAGCTTAGAGTGGTGAAAAGACTTGCCTAAGTTCAGAAAATTTAGGAGGTTTCAAGAAGGAAACTGGAAGGAGAGGCCTTGACTCCTACCTTTAGGTAACAGACATACATATAAACATCCACATATTGGAAGATGAGGCATTTGTAGTGACTTCGGGAACCCTTGTCACATGCAAGGGAGAGAAATGAAATAAAGTCCTGGGGGAATTTTACATTCCAGCTGGAGAGACATACATATATGGCCAATGACGATGTGTGGTAGATAGTACCAACAGCCAGAAGTACATCCATTTATTCACCCAACCAATGTCTCAATATCTACCAAGCACCCAGATTCCTAAATGGAATTCAGACAAAAAATTTGGGTGGGGAGAGTATCACATTTATTAATTTCGTTTTTACTCAAAAATAAATACAGATAACAAAAATGGTCCTTAATGCCAACATGTAAAATAGCAATGCTATATTTAAAATGAAAAAAAAAAAAGATGATTTTAAGCTACACCTTGAATAATGGAAAGAACATCCAATTAGGAGACACAATGAAAGGAAAAGATAAATGATCAGTATAACTAAGGAAAACTAGCAAATAGTTGAGTACAGGGGATGGAAGTGTAAGAGGAGTTCAAGAAAACTCCAATGTGGGCTGTGGAAGGATAAGAGCACTGTTGATAAAAACAAGGAACTCAGAATTTGGATATGAAAACATGACATTAAAGATCTCTCCCTAAGGAGCATGTCACTAGGGGGCTTTGGAATCAGGAAGAACTGGAAGCATCACTGAAACAGACCATTAAAAGATGGAAGGTACAAATAATAACCAGAAGCCAGTTCCCTTGCTCCTTAAGGTGCTTCCAACTTCAAAGCGGAGTTGACTACTACACACATTAGCTGACTTAAGGAACTTTATGCAATTGTTGTAAAACAAAGAGAAAAAGAATCTGCACAAGAATTCAAAGGTAGGAACTGGTGAGTTGTATGGTGTGAACTTTGATGGTGGGTGATGGTGGGCGGGCTACACTGGTACTGAGAGAAGACTTGGAGAGGCCATGGGAACATAAAGGCAGAAACAAAGTTACCCTATAATTGATTCATCTTTCTTCTAATTGTGACACACCCCTTGAATGGTTAATACTTCGAGTTGCAAGGGAATCAGGATGGGACAGTAAAATGGGGGTCCTGTAGAAAGGCACCCAGCTTGGCATAAAGGGACAAGCACAGCTTTTGAAAACAGCTCAACTCTGATAATGGAAGAAAGAAAACTAGACTAATATAGGAAAGATTTGGAGTAGAGAAGCGGGAAAGGAAAAAGTCTGAAGAGAAAGCAGGAGGAGAAGCAGAAGGGAGTGGCTTTGTTTGCCCTTCTTAATAAACAAGAGACTGGCAGAATGGCACTGGCTCCAGGGTTATCCTCAGGCTGGTCACCCCCTAACCAAGTGCTGTGGCCTTTTTAAAAAATTAAAAGGTGGGGCTTCCCTGGTGGTGCAGTGGTTGAGAGTCCGCCTGCCGATTGGGCCCGTGAGCCATGGCCACTAAGCCTGCGCGTCCGGAGCCTGTGCTCCGCAACGGGAGAGGCCACAACAGTGAGAGGCCCGCTTACCGCAAAAAAAAAAAAAAAAAAAAGTAAAAAAATTAAAAGGTGAAAAAGTAAGGGGGCTGTTAGCTTTTAAGCTTGTCCCAATAATAGTACTAGCCCTCACTGAGCATTACTATGTGCCAGGCACTGTCTTGAGTTTTATGTGTATACATTTATTTAATTCTCTCAACAACTATTGTCACGAGTTAAAATTTGGAAATTGAGGCACACGGAGATTCAGCAACATGCCCCAAAGTGGAGAGTTAGTAAATGGTGGAACCAGGACTTGAACCCCCATGATCTGGCTCCAGTTTGTGCTGTTAACCACTGTACCCCCAAAATCCTCAAAATAAAACTGTCAGCACAGTAGTGTTTAAATTCGACAGTTCCAAGTATAATTCCAAAATTACTCCCTTCCTCTTCTTCTACAAAATAAGATTCTTAACTATGGTAGCAAAGCTGGGGACACCTGGTCGGTGAGTAGTCACTATCTCCGTTTCAGTGTTGAAGAAACCCAGCCTCAGAGAGGTTCAAGAAATTTCCCAAAGTCATATAGCCAGTGAGTGACATAGTCAGGATGTGAATCCATGACTCTAATGTACTTAAAGTTTGTATTTGGAAGTAATTTAAAAAACACACACAGTTGTGTATTTATTTGGCAATGGGAAAAAATAATATAAACCCACTATTTTCTACTGCCTTGTCCTGATACAAGATATTTCTATAGTCAAAATGTTTTTGCTAAATAACATTAGCTTTTGAACTTTTAGAGTATGTGTCAGAGAAAATGAGACAGCCATTGTCAATCATCTATTTCTGAGTTGCACCTTACAAATATCACCCAAATGTAAAGTGTTTCCTTATATATAAAACTTGAGGGCTTCCCTGGTGGCGCAATGGTTAAGAATCCGCCTGCCAATGCAGGGGACACAGGTTCGAGCCCTGGTCCAGGAAGATCCCACATGCTGCAGAGCAACTAAGCCCGGGCGCTACAACTACTGAGCCTGCGCTCTAGGGCCCGCAAGCCACAGGTACTGAGCCCGTGCACCACAACTACTGAAGCCTGCGTGCCTAGAGCCCATGCTCCACAACAAGAGAAGCCACTGCAATGAGAAGCCCATCAACACAACTAGAGAAAGCCCGCGCGCAGCAACGAAGACCCAACGCAGCCAAAAATAAAATAAAACTTGAGTAATGAGAGCTGTTGTGCTAACCTCACAGGGCTATTACCTGGATCAAAAGAACAGAACGTAAATGTGATTTGTTATATATTAAAAGATATCGTATAAATACAATGAACAGAGTCCTAAGTCCCAAATCTGCCTCTTCTAGCCAGTAGGTTTTAGGTGTCACTAATCCCCTTACTTGTAAAATGTAGGACAACTGTACTACATATAGAATTGCTGAAAGGACAAATGGGTAATATACAGAAAGCATCTGGGAAAATGTTTTGTACAGAGGAGACCTGGATATGTGTTTATGACAAAATAAATATGTTGGCCCTAAGACTACTTTCTTGCATGTCCAGAATTCAACATTAATTGTTCATTTTACAGGCAACAGAACAAAAAAGTACAGAGCATGTTATATGGGAAAACACATTGATAAATTACTACAGTCACTAAATTCTGAGGAAGTTTGCTCTGGAAGGAGCTTTTGGAAGCTATCTTTTCCAATTTCCTGTCCCCCCCTCCCACCCCCTGGTTTTTGTAGATGAAGAAACTACATTCTCAGTCTCAATCTGGAATTCCCCAAACCTTCTGAAGCTCAGACTTCAGGAAGGGGCAGAACTGTAGTCCACTTGGTGCGCTTCCCCCGCTTTGAGGAGGCTATAAACTGTACTTTTTCCACCATTTCTTTTTGAACATTCTCTTCCAAAGCCCAAGTGGTAATAGCAAGGTGGAAAGAGAACTAGCAAGGGTGGCTGTAAGGACACACATAACCACTTAGCCTTCTTGGAGAGGCACCAGTGAGAAAAAGTCATCACATCACTACTGTTACTTTCCTGAAAAGTCACTGCCATCATGTAACACAGCCCTGTACCCATGACAATGACTGTCTGATTAGTGAGCAGACCTGGATGGTGTGATCTGGACCTTTTAGGCTAAACTGTTCCAGTAAGATACCTTCTTTTTCTCAGCTCAGTTGTTTAAAATATTACTAGATCACAGAAACTTAGAACTGGAAAGGAATTGAGGAATCACTAATACACACCTATAATACATAGATGAGGAAGTAGGTCCAAGGTCAAACAGTAGTAGAGCAAAGGCTAGGAACTGAGGCTTGTGGCTTGGGATTCTTATGTTCTCATAGATATGCTCAAGGAGCTGACCTGCAGTCTCTGCCTAAGAGTTTGACGTTGCTCTAAGATGCTTAATCCACTGACCACTAAGTAACTGACCATCTATTATGTGCCATCTAGGAGCTTTCCTTCTATTCAGAGGTATGAGACTAGTGAACATTAAACAATTATAAAATTGAATAAGCCTGCAAATCTTTAAAGCTAACTAGAGAAGCATAGTTCAGAGACCCCTGAAGGCTGAATGGTAAGGGAGGCATTGTGGAAATGTGATTTGAGTTGGGTTTTTAAATTTTATTTATTTTTGGCCACTCTGCGAGGCTTGTGGGATCTTAGTTTCCCTACCAGAGATTGAACCCAGGCTCACAGCAGTGAAAGCACCAAGTCGTAACCACTGGACTGCCAGAGAATTCCCTGAGCTCGGTTTTAAAACGGAGCTGCAGACTAGCAACCTGTGGACCAGATTCTGCCCACACACAACCTGTCTGTACTTCATTGTGATGACCCATAGTGGTTTGGGTTTCTTTCCAAAAACTTGGGAGGTTTTACATAAAAATACCACTCTCTGGGGTTTTATGAAAAACTGCCACCCTAGGCTTGTATTCCCATTAGAAATGAGGGCTGGAGCTGAGAGGCAGCTGCCCGCTTGGCCCCTGCGTAAACCCTCAGTTCAACACCTGCAGCCCTCCCATTACCTGCCTGACTCCTTGGGCAGCGGATTTGCTACCCGACATCTTCAGAAATGAGAACGGCAGCCCAGAAGTAAGACAGAAGTGAAGATGGGTGGGTACGTTATGGGGAAGGAGAATTAGCTCTGCAATGGGGGAAATCTGTTCCTTAGGGAAAGACACATACTTGAAACTAGCAGAAGAATCTGGTGAGAGCACGGTGCAACCATCTCAATAAATAAACTAAAAATAAATAAAACGTGTGCTGCTACTGATGGATCAAGAATGCCAACACTTCACGTATAAAGGGTAACATACTCATTTTCCTTCTATTCAGTATCTTTGTTTTGGCATATTTTAAAACACAAACTAAATTTTAAAATTTACCTGAAATTGTAATGTTATAAATTTATTAAAAATAAGAAAATATAATTTGTCTTGCATAATTACATCTGCCTTGTTTTTATTGAGCCCCATTATACAGCTCTGGTGGTTAAGAGATATGGCTATGCTTTACCCCACCCCACCAAGTCAAATGTGTACCCTACCTGGCTTAATACATCCCAAGAGCTCTTCTTACTTTGGCTTCAGCTCTCCCATTCCCCTCACAGTATCCCATTGTTCACTTGCACAATCAACCCCCCCAAGTAGCCCATGATGTGTAAAGGAGTCGAAAGAAAGAGCCCCATCTCAGGCTGGAAATTCATCCTAACAAAAGGTAAAGAGATTCTTCTAGACATTGTTGTGCTTGGAGGTCCACAATTTACACTTATAAAATATGCCTGAGAATAAAGAAGGTAAAGGAGTGCTACCTCAGAGATCCTGCTGTGTATCCATTTGAAGAGCTACTATTAAAACCACAGGCTCGGGCTTCCCTGGTGGCGCAGTGGTTGAGAGTCCGCCTGCTGATGCAGGGGATGCGGGTTCGTGCCCCCGTCCGGGAAGATCCCCACATGCCGAGGAGCGGCTGGGCCTGTGAGCCATGGCCGCTGAGCCTGCGTGTCCAGAGCCTGTGCTCCGCAACGGGAAAGGCCACAACAGTGAGAGGCCCACGTACCGCAAAAACAAAAAACAAACAAAAAAACCCTCACAGGCTCTTGCCCTTGTCTTCATTATGCCCCGCTACTTTCTGTTAAATTCCCAGAGAGGGACTTCCCTGGCGGTCCAGTGGATAGGACTCCGAGCTTCCAAGACAGGCGGCACGGGCTCGATCCTTGTTTAGGGAACTAAGATCACACATGTCGTGTGGCGCAGCCCAGAAAAAAAAAAAAAAAAAATCCCCAGAGTAAAAATAATGTGGTGCTCCGAGAGAACAGTTAGAAAGCTCACAGACAATCTCTTCCTTTTAGGTCAAGTTCAGCACACTATAATGATATTTGGCAGCACCCAGTGGCAATCTTTTTTCACATATGTGTGAATAAATAGCAACTTTGCAAACTCTTGCATCACAAGGAAGAATACCTCAATCAATGAATAGAGAATGGAATAATGCTGCAAATCAAATGAAAGCAGCCTCATGTTTTCAAAGGTTATCTACTTTGAAAAGTTCAGATCATTTTAAAGTTGTTTTCCTGGCCTCCTGTCTCCTTAGGAATGAAAAGCTTAGGTAATTTTTAAAAACAAAAGACATTTTAAAAAATTCTCCTTTTCTTCTCTAAATATAATGGCTTTAATATAAAACTATATGTTAGAAAGAAGGGCCCATTGGTACATGCATCAAATTTTTCTTATGGGAAAACAGGAAAGTGTCAATACTTCAGTGCTTAGAAAAAAGTGAGAACAGTAAATCAGGGCTCTTTCTAGAGAAGCCTTCCAATTGTTCAACTATAATTGTTTCATCTGAGAAAACCAACTGGATTACAGGATGGCTCTTTCCCACAGCAATCTAAAACGACCTCTTTTCATGTACGTATAGAAAATATATGTGTTAACCAATTTGGAAGAAAAGCAAAATCCTGGTTGTAGGATTCCTCAAATTTCTTTTTTTTCAAGCTGCATTCAGTAAGAGCATGGGGGCTTCAGAGTCTCTCAGGCTGCTCTTAGATCAATGATCCTTTCTGGGACCAGGCTGGAGGGCTGGCATTCCATGGGAAGGGTGTAAGGCACCTGCTGCTACAGCAGGGAATTAACAAATGAGATGCCATACTTGCCGCCTAAAGGCTTCTTTAAACTTTGAATATTTGGATAACACAGACCAAGGCTGTACCTAGATTTTCCATTTCTGTAAGTCACATTTTAATTTAAAAATTTCTGTTCTGCAAATCTCCATATATTAAGATACTGCAGAATTTATATCATGGTATCATGGTATCTTCTCAGAAGGAAGAGAAAAAACAGTTCTTCATAGGGAGGTTCTTTTTTGTGTGTGTCTTAAATGTCAATGATCACAAAAACTTCTGGCTTCTCTTCATTATAGACCTGCATTGCTGAATATGTTATTGCCTTGACTTCAGTTCCCTGAAGTTGGGGTTAAAGAAAAAACAGGAAGAAAAAGGACATCAAAATCAGAATCATTAACTCTAGCAATGATTGGCAGAAAGTCAAAATTCTAATATTGCTCTGAAAAACTCAGACGAAACAATTAGTTATCAAATTAGTATAGTATTATCCACTGATCCAGTAAAAATGAGAGGCAAATATGTACAGCAGAAAAATCACTGAGTTAGGAGACGAAGCATATTATAGTCCTGGCTTTGTTTGCAACTGGATACAGAAGCTGTCTGACCTCTCTGGGCATCAGCTTTTTCATTTATCAGATGGGTTGAATCCAAGAACACAAAGCTTTCCTACTGTTTGGGTCAGGGCTCCTTCTTAAGGCTTCTTCCATACAGTCGAACCTGGGCCCTAGGAACTCGGCCTATTCCCTTCTCTGAATGGCAGTCAAATGCCTATTATCCACCATCTCCGTTTAGATGTCTAATAGGTATCTCAAATATAACAAACTCAAAAAGAAAATGCCACTGTCATTTGTATTATAAAAATAATTTGTTTTTAGTCCACATGCTTTCTCTCTACTGGCTTCTGTTCCTTTTATGCTTCTCTTCCCCGAGGCTGCCTCCCAGGCTTCATTTTATTGTACTGTGGTTGAAGAAATTCTATTGCAGCTACCGGAAGCAAACAGGATTTTCCAGTCACCTCCAACTAACTTAGGTCTCCTTGGCCTAAACACAGGAGTCAGCGAACTACAAATTGAAGGCCAAATCCGGCCTGCCACCTATTGTTGTACAGCCCCACGAACTAAGAATGGTTTTTACATTTCTAAATAGTAGTGGAGGAAATGTTTAAAAAAAGTTTTACTGGAACACATCCACATTCATTCATTAATGTGTTGTCCTTGGCTGTTTAGTGCTATATATAAGAGAAGAGTTGAATAGTTGCTCTTCCATCATTCTCTGCCCACAAAGCACAAAACATTAGGAAAAAAATTGCCTACCCCTATTCCAACAGATTTAACTCGTATAGAGCGAAGCCATACATGCTGGCAAATACTGAATCTGGAGAAGCACAAAAGGCAGAAGACACTTTAGAGAACATCTAGTCCAACACCTTCATTACGGGGGAGGACATCAAAACTCGATAAGGCAAAGGGATTTTTACACCCCACAACTCTGTAACAAACCTGACCCTATGACCCAAGTGCTGATTCCTAATCCTCCAAATCAGGTGTGTGAAATCAGTGTTTTAACATAATATGTCCCACAGGTCATATTAGTCTGAGAAAAATTTAGGACTTTACACCAACTTATTAGAACTAGTTAACTGTCACATTTACTGACTTTATGGTAAGGTAGTATAAAATGTTTCTAATGGCTGGATTTAAAAACATACCTGAGGGTGCTTGGACAATGAGAATTCTTCTCCCCACCTTGAGAAGGAAAAGTGAAACATGATTAAGATTTCCAGGATTTAACATTTATTCTCTCTTTCCACATTTTAAAATAAGCCTTATAAATGTGGTTTAGATACTAGAAAGCCAAAAGAGATGGAGGGGGAAGGGAGCTATAAATTTCAATTTGATTGTTAGCAGATACAGCTGTTGAGGGACTTATGTGTACAACAGCCATTTCAAGAAGGTTGATAGTTGCTCTTAAAAAAAAAAGTGTCCTAGCATAAGGTACATAGGTAGATTCTCAATAAACATTGTTTAATGAATATTGGTTCACAACAGAGTAGCATGTTCAAAATTTTCACTGTACTCAGGACTACAGAACTAATTAATATCTTCCACTGGAGAAAGCCCGTCTGAACACCATAAAGGCAAAATACTAGATTCTGTAATACAGTCTGAACTTGGTTTGTATTTTATAACTTTTCAAAAAATGTCCATGGTGTGTACATGCAAGGCCCTAGAAAGGTACCGCCCTGGAACCTGGGATGAACATCCTCTCTCCCTTCAACACTAATGTGGCTGAAGATCACAGTAGCAGAAGCAGTAGTAGAAAGAGCAACGTTTTAAAATTCTGTTCAACTATTTATTAGCTAAGTACCCTTGGACAACCCTGTTTTCTTACCCATAAAAAAAGGGAGGAGGAGATAATAAAAGCTCTCACTTTACAAAAAGAAACTAAAAAAATTCAACATAAAATAGAAAAGATAAGCTCTATATAAAAATAACCTAAAAGAGCTGCGTAAGGGTTGGAGTGAGCCCTCACGTGGCTGAATAAGACCAGAGGAGGCAGTGAGTGCTGGGAGGAAAGTGTAAAGCTCAAGATGGAAAATCGTGAACCAGATGATACTGTCAAGGAGAACTTAATTGATATCACAACCAGAAAAATTAACCAAATTCCAAAACAGAAAGGAATCTTCTTGAAAATGGATCAACATATGTTGGACTTAATGCTGCCCTCTATGGCCTAATAGCAGATAGTCTTTTTCGACGAATCTTACATGTGATACAGGCTCATATACCTGCTGGCTTAGCAATGGCAGAGATCCCATTTTTGACGGCACACGTATCTTACAAAGATTTTGTAAGTTTACCTTTGAATACAGGTGATTTGCATTGTGAAACCTGTACCTTCACACGAGGTGAATTGGTTGGTCTTGTTTTTGGTGGTCTGTACCCTGTTTTCTTGGCTATCCCTGTGAATGGTGGCCTAGCAGCAAGATATAACTCAGCCCTGCTACCCGAGAAAGGAAACATCTTAAATTACTAGATTAGGATTTCTAAGCCTATCTTTAGAAAGATGTTATTTCCCATTTTGCTCCAGATTGGGTTTGCAGCATACCTTGGGTCTAGAGAATATAAACTACTTATAAAGGCTTTTTAGTTACCTGAACCTGTCCTAGAAACCGTGATTGTTAAGTAAATCTGTACACAAAAATAAAAGAGTAAAAATAACCTATATCTAAGTATGAATAAACAGAGACTTGTTAAAAAAAAAAAAAAAAACACCTAAAAGATATCATTAAATGACTGAAGAAACTCGGAAAACACCAAATCCAATCAAAGTGCCATAATCAAGTGTTTGCAAACTCTGGAAGGAAGTGTATAACTTGTTAATAGAAGGAAATGGAGTCCAGGTGTGAGGATCTATAAGAAAGGATGCATCAGCATTTCTCATCACCAAGCTAAGCTTTATGCAAATATCTGTGCCATCTACCAATGATATATTTTTTGTGCTAAAAATCAACAAATTGGGAATCCTGTTTAATAACACACATCAACTTTGTTCTGACAAGTTTCTGGTCCACCAAACCTGAGGTGAACCCTGGCTCCTAGGTATCTCAAGAAGCTTAACCTGCAAAGCCCTACTGGGATGCAACTGGTCTTCTGACTTAACATTGCTATTTGTCTTCCTGCCCACTGAGTTCACTGAAGAATAACTTAACATCTTTCATGACCCGCTACTTAAAAGGTTTTCAAAACTTACCCAATTGACCGTAATTTGAAATTTCTTTGATCAATATTAAGTACTTTTACTTCCTAAAGAAGAAAAAAAATTTCTTTTAATTTTAATATATGCTCATAACAGACCAGCTCCTAAAACATGTCTAGGTTATCATCTTTTCAAGATAATAGCATAAAACTTCTCTGAAGCAAAGAAAACTAAAATGTTAACTAAAACAGAATAACAAACTATATATTTCAAGGAAATAGTTTTTTCTTACATATTCAAGGGACATATTCTTAAAAATGTACAATCTAAAAATATGAGTCAAAAGAATTTTTCTGTAAGATACATAGAGGAGGATGACCTAGGATTTCAATCACTCTGGATTTTTTTCAGCTTTATTTATTTAGAGTTGACAAAACTCTCAGCCTATTTTTATATAATATTGTAGGATGAATGACCCAGTTCTGTAGGACGAATGACCCAGCTGGAAGAATATACGTAGTGGAGCTGGTAAGGGAGAGAATGGAGGAATTACGGAAGCAAGGAAGGCCATGTGTGTTAGATGACAATGAGGTTGGAGAGGTGTTCCCTCTGGAGGTTGGTGGCAACAAGTAAACTCCATTTGGCTTTTCCTTTTTCACATTAAGGAAAACTAAAAGCATCCATTTTTAAACTTAGGCCAACATGGTAGAACTGCCAAATTACAAATGGGACAAAAGGAACATATGGATGGACATAAATACAGCTCAAACTTGGGAGACATAAAATGTGCAGAGACAGTGGCAACAATAGGTGCGTTCTTGTCACACAATCCTGATGAGTGACAAGTATATAATAAGAGATCTAAATACAAAATGCACATACATAAGCAAACTCGGGTTATCCAAGAAGAGCCTATGGTTATTATAATTTCTGCAAATCATCATCTGTATGGCTTGGTTTTGCATCACATGTTCTAATTTAAATCACTAGTCTTATTATAAAATATGGGTAAGAACGCATTTGCTCAGTAAAAAAGAAAAACTTTTGCTTACCCGGGCTATGAAGAATTCATCAGCACTGAATTTATAAAGCCATTCATTCAAAAAGTGAAACAGAAGAGATTGTAAGTCATCTCCTACACAGGATCAAAAAGAACCATGACAGTATCATGTTTAATAACTCTTGTCTCTAAAAAACTGGTTTGAATTTAACAGTGCAATGAATTTCTTAGGCTAGTTGAAAGAACAAGCTCATAATCAACTTTGTTGTTCTTACTGTGAGCATATACTGAATTTACATAGAATACTGAACAGCTATAACAATTTCTTCCTTGTGAATAAATTGGTTACCTTGGGTTTCTACTTCTGTTGCTTGGAGGGGCTCCACTGTCCCAGTATCTGTCATATAACCAAACATGGCCATTGCACATTGCTCAAATGCTTCCTCCAGAGTATCTCCCCATGCGTGTAACCTAAAGAAATACATTCATGCCCTGTGTAATATAATCCACTGCAAAGCAGAAAACTTGTGAGGAAAGTCAAAATAAAATTAACATGATAAATACAAAACCAAAGGTCTCAGTTTAATGACACTGAAACCAGATGCTTTTAAACCATCATTTGCATGTCGTAAAGGAACCAAAAGAGGAGGAGAAAAATTAAAACTCGGGACATCAAGATTAAAACATCAGCCTTCCTATGTTAAGCACGTGGTTGCAAAGGCATAAACTCTAGCTATACTCACTGGACATCAGCTGTATGATCCAAATCTGAGGGAGAGAGGAAAAAACACTTATAAGTAACTAAACTTGACTTGCAAATCACAAGAAAATAACTCTAGATCATTACTAAGAACATAATCCTTGAACAGCAAGAAAATGTGGGCTGGCCACACACCTTTCACTAACCATTTACACAAAAGTTAATTGTTCTGTTAAGGGTTATTTTTTATTTTTTAAAAATTTCTTCTAAGCATTCACAGTTATTATTCTGTTAATATTAAATAAAAGAATTAATAGTTCCATAATATTAGCATATTGATGCTAAAGGGTTATTTTTTTAAAAGCCTAGATTTATATTTAAATGAATGACAATTTCTGGAAGGCATCACGGCCACGGTCTTCTAGGTGATCTAAAAAGTGTCTAATACATCATAGTTTTTCAATAAACAAATGCCATTCTCTGCCATTAGTTACTTTTCCTCAACAAAACAAATCAGTATCTTTTCTAAATATCTACTTGTGTGAATGACCAAAATTCTAGAAACTACATCATCAAAGATACAAAATTCCAGATTTCATTTCACCTTTTCATGAACAGCTAGCCAAATCCCAAACAAAACAGTTTTTTATTTTTAACAAGAGCCAAGTTTTATATTTGTTGATTTCTTTCATTTGAAGGACTCCTCACTGATATCCTTGACCAATAAAACTGTTTTGGAAAGTAAACTCTACAATAATGTATTATGAGCTTTTTCCTGATATTCTCACAGCAACACTAGGAAATAACAACTGCTACTACAGCAAGTTCCCATTGGATCTGTTATCTCAAGATTTCAGAGTCAGGACTTCCCTGGTGGTCCACTAGTTAAGAATCTGCCTTCCAAGGCAAGAGATGTGAGTTCGATCCCTGGTCAGGGAACAAAGATCCCACATGCCAAAGGGCAACTAAGCCCACGCACCACAACTAGAGAAGCCCAAGTGTCACAATGAAGATCCAGTGCAGCCAAAATTTAAAAAATTAACTAATTAAAAAAAAAAAGATTTTAGAGTCTATCCTTCACTCTTACCTGACTTCCATCAATTCTTCCTGCTTAGAATCATAGAATATTCAGGCTATAACAAAGTCTTAGAGTTCATTTAACAGAATTCCTTCAATTACAAGAAGAAACCTGAAATCCAGAGAGATTGTGCGACTTGTTTAGGACTACACTGCTGATTAGAGTTGGGACTAGAATTGAGATTTTCTGACTCCCAGTTTAGTGCCGTTTACATAACACATCTTGTTCTGGTAACACTCAAGGTTTAAGCTCATCTCTAATTTACTCAGAATATTACTGAGAACTCAATACATTTTAGGCATTAAGAGGCTCAATGATCAGCAGAGATGACAAACAAGTTAAAAGAAAATAACAGGTTTATTAACCCTAGAGAAATGAAAGTATGTGGCCACAAAAGGACATAGAAGGTTCACAGCAATTTTATTCCCCCAAATTAAAAACCCCATATCCATCAAGAGAAAGGATAAACAAACTGAGGAATACAATGCCACACTACTCAGCAATAAAAAAGCGTGAACTACTGATACAATGCATTAACAAGAGTCAGGGAGCTCACCTCTTTCCCCTGCTGTCAGTAGTTACTGAATAAAATCCATTCACCACTTTAACATCTAGCTGTGTTTGATACTGAGTGAAGAAGCCAGACAGAAAAGAATCTATACTGTGTGATTCCACTTACACAAAACTCTAAAACAAAAGTAAACTGTGGTGATAGACATCAGAGCAGTGCTTGCCTCAAGGTAAGGGGCTAGGGGACTAACTGGAAAGGAGCAAAGGGAACTTTCTAGGTTGACAGAAATGTTCTAGAGCTTGACTCGAGTACTGGTTACACAGATGTTATTTGTTTATCAAAACTCATTGGACTTGGGCTCCCTGGTGGCGCAGTGGTTGGGAGTCCGCCTGCCGATGCAGGGGACGCAGGTTCGGGCCCCGGTCCAGGAAGATCGCACATGCCGCGGAGCAGTTGGGCCTGTGAGCCGTGGCCGCTGAGCCTGCGCGTCCAGAGACTGTGCTCCGCAACGGGAGAGGCCACAACAGTGAGAGGCCCGCGTACCGCAAAAAAAAAAAAAAACTCATTGGACTTTATACTTAAGATGTGAGCACTTTTATTACATGTAAATTGTACCTCGATTTTTTAAAAGACGGTTTGGTTTAAAGAGACAATGACAGATTGCTATAGGGCAGTAGTTCTCAAATTTTTTGGTCTCAGGAACCCTTTATTCTCTTAAAAATTACTGAGGACCTAAAGAGCTTTTGTTTATATGGGTTGTACCTGGCAATATTAACCTAGAAATTTTAACTGAAAAAAAATTTTAAGTATGTATTAATTCACTTAAAAATAATAACCCAGGGACTTCCCCGGTGATGCAGTGGTTAACATTCCACCTGCCAATGCACGCCACAACTACTGAAGCCCGTGCGTCCTAGAGCCCCAAGCACCACAACTACTGAGCCCACGTGCCGCAACTACTAAAGCCCGAGTGCTATAGGGCCCACGGCTGCAACTACTGAAGCCCGCGTGCCTGGAGCCCAAGGTCTGCAACAAGAGAAGCCACTGCAATGAGAAGCCCGCGCGCTGCAACAAAGAATAGCCCCCCTCTCGCCGCAACTAGAGAAAGCCCCAGAGCAGCAACGAAGACCCAATACAGCCAAAAATAATAAATAAATAGATACAAATAATAAGCCCATTTTATTTAACATAAATTATATATTTTTATGAAAAATGACTACATTTTCAAAAAATGTAGTGAGAAGAGTGGCGCTGTTTAGCATTTCTGCAAGTATTTTTAATGTCTGGCTTTTCAGTGTGCTGCAATCCCACAGATATGCAGGAGGAAAAAGGAGTATTTTAAGAGCTAAAAAAAAATGTGGACTTTCCTGGTGGCACAGTGGTTAAGAATCCGCCTGCCAATCCAGAGGACATGGGTTCGAGCCCTGGTCCAGGAAGATCCCACATGCCGTGGAGCAACTAAGCCCGTGTGCCACAACTACTGAGCCTGCTCTCTAGAGTCTACGAGCCACAACTACTGAAGCCCGTGTGCCTAGAGCCCGTGCTCCACGGCAAGAGAAGCCACCGCAATGAGAAATCCACGCACCGCAACAAGGAAGAGCCTCCACTCGCCGCAACTAGAGAAAGCCTGCCCGCAGCAATGAAGACCCAGTGCAGCCAAAAATAAATACATAAATAAATAAATTTATTTTAAAAATGCATATGGGCAGCACAGCCGGAGTAAGGAAAAAAAATTGTATATAGTCTTCCTTCACCAAAACTAGAAACTGGTGGTTTTTTAAAGGTTAGTTGCAATGCAGAATCTGAGGCTTTAACAATGAATTTTTCAAACTCTGTAACATTAAAATCCATTGCTCTATCTTGTGCTTAGAACAGATCTTATCTATGCCTGATTGTGTAATATCAAGCATTGGTTTTTGGGATAATATCAGTTCTTCGATGTTGACACATTCTATAGAATTTTTAAAAATCTATTTGTTAATATCACCTCCAATCTCATCAGAAAAGTCTTTAAGCACTGGGAAACCGTGAAGCTCATGATGGCAGATACAAGTTTTCCAAAATTCTGATTTCACTTGAAAGCTTGAATTTTATCATTATATAATATACATTATCAGTATACCAACAAATATTGTTATTTTCCTTGATGTGACAGATTACTTTATTTTCAAGAAGATATTGGAAATACCCAAGTCTGAATAACAATAGTATGTCTTTCAGTCATTCTTTTGAGAAAAAATAGTGTTCCGAGAAAAAAGGCATCTCACAACTCAAACAATCACAGAAGTTCTTTTCCTCAAGGTAAGCATCAATACTTTGAGAAGCAGCAGAAACACTATGCATACTTCCCATTTTGTTACACAGAATATTAAAAAGGTGTGTACTCAATGGTTAATATTTAATAAAATTAATAGTTCTTGCCAAGTCATCAAGGACATTTTTAAGTAAAAACGACTTTTTCTTTTTTTAATTATAAGTACATAGTGGTAAATAATACAATGGCTACCAATACAGTTTGGTGCCACTGCCTCAATTTGTGCCAAGGGGCCAGGACTTTTACCTATTACTGCCTCTGCACCACGAGTGCAAATATCAACACAGTGAAAAGAGCAAGTAACATCTAGTATTATTAAGAAAGTAGTTTTAACTTCACAGATCCTTTGAAAAAGTCTGGGGAAACCTAGGGTTCTAGAGACCACCCACTTTGAAAATTCTATTATAGGAGAGAATAAGAGATAAACTAAGCTAGACTAAGAGGTTCAGGTAAGAATTCCCAAAGGAAACAAGACTTAACACTTTATGTGCCAACAGACTAAGGATGATCTTTATCTATCTGCTCACTCATTTATTGCCAGTTTCCGCTCAGTGTCTGATACACAACAGGTGCTCAATAATGTTGCTGAATGAATATATGAGATGACAATTGAGCTGAGTCTTAAAGGAAAAACAGCGCTACAGGGAGAGCTTGGGGTAGATCTGGGGGTAGTCAGTGGCAAGAAATGAAGCTGGAAGAAACAGACTAATCTCACATTACATCAATGCCAAGATTCTGTACAAAATGTCGGCAAGTAGAATCCAGAATGACCAAGTGCGATTTATCCCTGGAATGCAAAGATTCAATTCTTAGGAAACAGATTACATCATCTCCATAGATGTAATCATGAGGCATAACATAAAAATTTTTTTTTTTTTTTTCGGTTTTTTGCCTCACTGCAAGGCTTGTGGGATCTTAGTTCCCCGGAAAGGGATTGAACCCCAGCCCGGCAGTGAAAGTACCGAGTCCTAACCACTGGATGGCCAGGGAATTCCCAAACAAAATGTTAACAGGATTTTTGAGCAAATGGTCTTTTCTCAACTATTTCTCAAAAATACACTATTGTTTATTTTTTCTCTCATTCTTTTTTTTTTATAAATTTATTTATTTATTTTTTTGGCTGCGTTGGGTGTTTGTTGCTGCATGTGGGCTTTCTCTAGTTTCGGCGAGTGGGGGCTACTCTTCATTGCAGTGCATGGGCTTCTCATTGCGGTGGCTTCTCTTGTTGCAGAGCATGGGCTCTAGGCATGCGGGCTTCAGTAATTGAGGCACATGCGCTCAGTAGCTGTGGCTCGCAGGCTCAGTAGTTGCAGTGCATGGGCTCAGTAGTTGCGGTGCATGGGCTTACTTGCTCCGCGGCATGTGGAATCTTCCTGGACCAGGGCTTGAACCCATGTCCCCTGCATTGGCAGGCAGATTCTTAATCACTGTGCCACCAGGGAGGCCCTCTTCGCTCATTCCTAATTGCTGCTTTTCACTGAATGTTTTTGTGGTATAATGAAAATATATACTTGGTCTTTGTCCCTGGTTCCTGGAACAGAGCTCTTAAAATCCTGGGAATTTTCTGAGTGACAGGAGTGTCACTCAGGGTTATTCATAAAGAGCCCCTTCTGACCACACTTGAGTCTATGCTAATAAGGTGATTCAGGGTTGGGCCCCTAAGTAGCCTCAGGATGGAGAGAAGATGAAACAAATGATTAAAAGGGGGGAGGGGATACCAACAGTAATTCTTATGGATCTTCACAAGCTGATTTTTATCTACATATAGAGAAAAAAATAAAAACAATAAGAATGGCAGGAAAGGAGCAAGTACTGAGAGGGAGATTGTCCTAGAAGATATTAAAAGATACAATAAAGCCTCAATAATTTAAAATGTGGCACTGGCACATAAAAAGAGAGCTACAACAAAGGAATAGAATAGTAAGTCCAGCTATAGACCTAAATATAGTTAGAGGAATTCTGTATACGATAAAGATGGAATATTTCAATCACAGGGGAAAAGACAGACTGTTGATAAATGATTTTATAGCATCTGGAAAATAATTATCAGATATTGATACTTAATTTCCACCTTACCCTAATCCTAAGGTATTCAAAATTTAAATATATATTTTTTAAAAACCATAAATACTAGAAACATGAACAATCTATAACTATTAGCAAAAATACGGTTCTCATAAATATGAGACAAAAAAAGCCAAACACAAAAGGAATACATACTACATGATTCCATTTAGATTATGTACAAAAACATGCAAAGCTCATGTATGGTGTTAGTAGTCAGGCTAATGGGAAAAATACGGAGAGAGGAGAAAGGAGCATGAGAGGGTCTTCAGGGATGCTGTAACATTCTGTTTTTTGATCTGGTTACTAGTTATACAGGTGTATCCAGTTTGCAAAAATTCATTTGTAACATGTGTACTCTTCTATATGTATCTTATACTAAAATATAAGTTTTATTTTGGGGAATTCCCTGGCAGTCCAGTGGTTAGAACTCTGTGCTCTCACTGCCGAGGGCCCAGGTTCAACCCCTGGGCGGGGAACTAAAATCCCACATCCCACAAGCCATGTGGTATGGCCTAAGAAAAAAAAAAAGGTTTATTTTCAAATGTACTAGAAGAAAACATGGGAGAATTAATTTACAGTCCCAGAGCGAGCAATGCCTTCTTAAGTATGATATCCCAGTAGCCATAAAAAGGGTTAACAAATTTCACTACATAAAAATAAACTTCTGCATAGTAAAAAAGACCAACAATCCAATAGAAAATATGGGTTAAAAATATGAGTATACACATTCCAGAAGGTAAATACAAATAACTCCAAACATACTAAAATACGTTCAGCCTCACTTATAAGTAAAATGCAATTAGTATAAGATATTTAACAGACTGGAAAAGATCAAAAAGTGTGGTAAAAAAAAAAAAAGTGTGGTAACACAGTAAATTGGTAAAAGTGTGAGAAAAGAGGCACAGTCGGGACTTCCCTGGTGGTCCAGTGGTTAAGACTCTGCGCTTCCAATGCAGGGGGCACGGGTTCACTCCCTGGTCGGGGAACTAAGACCACACCTGCCGCGCAGCACAGCGCAGCCAAAAAATAAATAAATTTTAAAAAGTAAAAATAAATTTAAAAATGAATTTAAAAAAAAGAATTCAGCCTTCTTAAAAGGAAAGAAAAAAGACACACACACAATGCTAGCAAGGGTATAAACTGGCACAACCTCAATGGAGAGCAATTTGGCAATAATTGTTGAAGTTTAAAATGCAGATATCAAAAAGATGTCTATATATGTATAACTGGATCACTTGGCTGTACAGCAGAAATTAACACAACATTGTACACCAACTACACTTCAATTTTAAAAAACATTGATAAAATGCAGATACCCTTTGAAAAAGCAATGTAACTTTTGGAAATTTATTCTACAGATACACATGCACATGTGCCAAACAATGGATGCACAGGTATAGCCACTGCTGCATTATTTTTATTGGCAAACGAGTATAAGTATAAACGTCCATCAACTAGAAATTGGTTAAGTAAATTAAGTAAACATACACCTTTGCATGTACACATAAGAAAATGTTAAGGATGGTCGATCTGGATAGCAAGACTAAGGGGCTGGGGATCAGGGCTGAAAGACTTTCGCTGCATACCTGTTGTATTTTTTGAATTCTAAATCATATATGTGACCTATTAAAAGTAATTTTTAAAAAATTAAGTGAGAGACAGTGAGCTAGGGAGATATGCAGGGTCCAGAAAGTACAGAGCCTAGTATGCTATGGTAAATAGTTGGACTCTATACAGAGGACAATGGGAAATCAATGAAAGAACTTTAAGAAAGGAAATAAGAGCCAGATTTGTGCTCCCCAAACCACATCCACCTTTAGGGACGGCAGCTTAACGTTTATGTACAACTTCAGAGTCTGCACTATACTTTCACATTTATTATTATCTCATTTATCCCTCACATGAAGGAACTGAGTGCAAAGAGGTTATGTGATTTTTTTGCCTAAAGTCACTAAGCTAAAAATGACAAAACCAGGTCTTTTTGCTAACAACACGATACAGGTAAGACACCAATTTAGAAGTCCCCTACTCAAAGCTCTCCGAGTCCTCTACCCTAGGCACACTCTAACTATCCCACAGTTGGAGGGAGATACTTGGGGGCGACAACCCCTCAAACACTTGAAAATACGTTACCTTCAGAATTAATACGGAAGTAAAATTCCCACAAGATAAACGTAATTAGGCATATGCAGAAAAAGTTCAAAAGGCTGTAAATTTGGGAGCCCGGGTTTCCCGACTCTCAGACCAGGAGGCTTTAGCCTTCAGCCTTCCCCAGAAAAGTACATAAAAGCCTACAATAAATGGCAAAACGGGAATGCCTGAGCCACCCTATGGGGCAAAATGGAAGAGGAAGCCGGAAGCCCCCGGCAAGGAGAGAAGTGAGCCACCTACTCACACTCGTACTTCCGATTGACTGGAGGATACTTGGCCTTGATCGCCTTCTGCTTCTCAGTCAAATTGTAATCTCTAACATTTTCCCCTTCCAGCGCCATGATTGCGGCTTGGGCCCCAAACTCAACTTCCGCCCTTCGTCAGCCGGACTTCGGCCCGGACTTACAACTTCCGCCCTAGACTCCGCCCCTTGACACACACCCTTAAAGGGCCAGGACTCCATTCTCGAGGACTTACTTAATCCCCTAAGACTTCCGTCCTAGGTCCCGTCGCTTGGAGATCTTTAAAAGTCCAAGGCCTCATTTTCTGGGTTTGCTTCATCAATAGTTCTAAGAACTAAGGGAACAAATAAATTGGAGGACCTAGGAGCAAGGGACACTTGAATTAGACATCTCGAGGTCTGATAGAAGCCTTTTCTTGCAGCCTCACCCCCAGAGCTGACAACTAGACCCTAAAACATTTTAGACTCCTCATCTAAAGTCCTACTTTGAAGGGATCGCTAGCTTCAAGAAAATGGCTGCACCCAGGAGCGTGCGGACTAAACCTCTCACGTGACCTCGAGAGGCGCACGCTCACCAACCCCGCGCGCGCGCAATCGAAGGAAGTCGGCTCCCGGCAGTGTGGGGGCAGGGGAGGAGCGCGCGCTTCGACCCCGCGGCAAGCGACTCCGCGCGTCTGGATAGGCTACGAACGCGGCTTCCCCGCCCACCTCGCCGCTCGGCGCGCTCCGATTGGCCGGTGTTGGCGCGAAGGTGCGCGAGTCGGCCCTCACTCAGGGGCAGCAGGAAACAATAGAGGCCGCGCGCGCAGAGCGAGCGCCCGCAGCCTCCCCGCCCCTCTCGCAAAGCTCAACCCGATCCCCCCCGGCTTGCCTGCCCGCCATGGCCGACAAGGAAGGTGAGGGTGCCGGGGCGGCCACAGGAGAGCGGGGGTGCCGGGCTTGCGTAGCGGCCTCGACACGGCCTAACAGGACAGGCCGGACTCTGCTGAGTGCCGTACCCGCCATCGCAGGCGTGAGGAGAAATCGCCCCGCGGGGAGGGCTAACGGCGCGCCAGCTCCTCGGGAGCGGAGGCCCGGCGCAGCGGCGGGAGGGTGGCGGTGGGGGCCCCGGCGGGTGTTTGGTCCCTCCCCGCGCTCCCTGTCGGTCTACCTGTCTCTCTCCGGGTCCTCTCTGCAGCGCTCGCTACCCGCAGGGGTCGGTGTTCGGCCCTCCTCGCGGGTTCTGTTCTCCTGCCGACGCCGTCGCCCGAACGGCTAACGGCGTGTGGCCGGGATGACCCCAGCAGTTAGGCCCCGTGAAGCTGGAGAGCGGTGTTGGTGCCTGCGCCTCGGGGAGATTTAGACAAACCTCCATTTCAGAATCGGGATTCTGGAGCCGTGCCGGTAGCTTTGAAAGTGTCTACTCGGTTTCCATTTGTGGTCGCTAACTTAAATTTGTTTTTAATGTTTTAGCAGCCTTTGATGACGCAGTAGAAGAACGTGTGATCAATGAAGAATACAAAATATGGAAAAAGAACACTCCTTTTCTTTACGATTTGGTGATGACCCATGCTCTGGAGTGGCCCAGCCTAACTGCACAGTGGCTTCCTGATGTAACCAGGTGACAGGAATCTTTTGAACGTTATTTTGTTGTGTTCTCGGTGTAGATTTCTTGCATTGATTTTCCCTGTTTTTCTTTTCTCCAGTCACCCGTAGCGGGCACGTGATCAGAACCTAGTGGTGACATTTTTTTTCTAGGCCAAAAAAGGCAAAATGTAAAACAACTTTGCAGTTTACCTGATAAGAGAAAACATGTTGTCTTCTTTATCTGATTCTGAATTGAATAGCTGTATTATAACTATAGTTGACCAAACAGTTATGTAAAATTTGTCAGCTTTCAAAAAGTATTATGATGAGTCCAGTTCTTTCAACAAAAGAAATTTGAATCTCACAGTCATTGGTAGTAGCTGGTTAATGCAAAGATGAATGTGACATGGTACCTGCCATTCAGAACAACATTTAGAAATGCTATAAGTGTACTAAGTAAGTAAATTCCTTCAAAACTCAGGTCTTTAGAAGTCAAGATATTTGCGAATTGTGGTTATTTGGCTACGTTTCAGCTCAACAAGTTTTATATAAATGTTATTAATAACTTAAGAATGAGCCTGCTGCCTTTACATTGGCATTTTTTTAAAAAATGGCGACATCTGTCCTAAGTATGTTAATAAGTACTTAGAAATTTAGAGCTGGAAGCTGGTTTATCATGACCAGGAGTTCCCATATTCAGCTGATCATCAGAATTACTTGAGTTCAGGATAAGTGGAGTCATTTCTGTCAGGAGTTCTCAGTTCAAACCACTTAGGAACTTGCGGCAGGATACTTGAGAATAGTTGAGTGGTGATTCCAGATTTACTGTAGACATGTGCTAAATGATATTGGACCAGAGGATCCCAAATATTGGCCACCCCATACCTACTAAGTCATTCTAGAAAAGCTTTCCATATAATGTGATTAGCTATGTTTGGAAAGCAGTGAATTAAGACTAAATAACCCAAGGCTGAAATCTGTGCTGTAGTCTTAGTAGCTTTCTACTTTATGAATCGAGGTAAATAAATCTTTCTGCAGTATTAGACATTGGTCCAAATATCCTTCCCCCTTTTTTTTTTGTATTCTGCTCGAATAACAATGTCATTTACTTACTTATTTTTTTAGAATGAGGGGTCCTTTAAGCAACTGTCTCTAATGTCTACTGTTTACTGTGTGTGTGTGTGCTTTTTTATTCATATTTTGTTTCTAAACACAAAAACAAAAAACCATACAATCATAGTTTTGTATATTCTTCTTCCCTCCCTCACTTGCTCTGAGTCTTTAACTTTCTAAATGCAGGTATCCCCAACTGTATGTTGACAGCCCTCTTATCTTTCCTCTGTTTTTTCCCATGTGAGATGTAGACACCTATTAACTCTGTGCAGAGGAATTTCTGTTGATTTATCTCCAGATCCAACTTCTGAGCGCTACCTGAATTTTCAGCTGTCTTATCTGGAGTATTTTATTGGCTTCCCCAACATGACATATTTCAAACTGAGTATATTTTTTCCATGGAGGTCCCAACCCAACTTTTTCTATTGTTCCCATTTCTCCTTTTCATAGTTGACTTTGGTTTGACATTTTTTAGGTTTTTCCCCCTTTATCCACTTGACAGTCCATTTATAAGCCCTGATCAATTCTTGTGTAGCATCTTTCCCATCTAGACCATGGGTTCTAGAACTTTAACAGGCATCATAATCAGCTGGAGGGATTGTAAAACAGATTTTTTTTTTTTTTTTTCAATTGACCACGCCTTGCAGCTTGCGGGATCTTAGTTCCCTTACCAGGGATTGAACCTGGGCCATGGCAGTGAAAGCGCTGAGTCCCAACCACTGGACAACCAAGGAATTCCCTGCAGAACAGATTGTTGAGCACCACAAACCATCCCTCCCCCCCAAGTTTCAGATTGAGTAGGTCTATAGTGGATCTCAGAATTTGCATGCTGAAGTTCCCAGATGATGTTGATGCTATTGTTCTGATACCACGCTTGAAGAACCTCTGCTTTACACTGTTAAATTAATCCTTCTGAGGTAACTCAGATGATGCTATGTCCCTTATAAATTTTCCATGGTTCTTTGTTCCTTACAGTAAAGAGTCCAGAATGCCTTAAGCTGGCATTCAGTACCCTAGAGTCTGATTTTTATCTGCTTTCTAGCCTTCTCTCTCACTTTGTTTTCCCACATTCAAAGTCAGATTTGGACTTCAGTTCTAGTTCTGTTAGTTGGTAGTTGTGATCTTAGGCAAGTTGCTTAATTTTCCCAAACCATCTTTAAATTAGAATAGTACTTCAGAGTGTTGTTATGGTGTTTAAGTGATATGAGGTATGTGAAATGCTTAACGTGGTGTCTGGCACTTTGTAATCTTCCCTTTGCTTACTTCTCTTAGAATACTGTCTTCCAAAGCCCTTGTCCCCCTCTTCTAGATTAGCTCTCATTTTGAGACCTGCTCAGGTAACACTTCTTCTAAGAATGTGTCCTTTATTCCAGAACTAATCTTTCGTATCTAAATTTCCATGTTCTTGGGTACTTTTCATGAATTATATGTTGACTTGTGTTTAAAATGTTTGTGTATATGGCTGTTTAATTGTCCCTGGTTTTTTGAGGATATGAATCACATCTTAATCATCTTTGTGCTTCAGTAGTATTTGAACAGTTAGTTTACCTGATGTTAACTTCCTTTCCCTTTTAATGACGTTAACCTAATGAAGTAACCTAAAGTGGTAGTATACCCACCAATTGGTTTCTTTCCCTCCAACTCCTTGTAAAGGGTGAGTAGCTAATTCGTATTTTATTCCATCAGACTTTTTCCTCAAAGTAATTGTAAATATTTGGCTAAGTTAAGAAATAATTATGAAATTAAGTGTTCTGTGGTCCTTATACTCAGCTCTATGGAAGATATGTGAAAAGTAGGAACTATGGCTCTTAATGACTTCTTCCTCTGAAAACCTGGTTGTAATAGTGCCTTGGGCATACATGTATGTCACTGACTTTGTAATCTCTCTTAGTGTACTGATTTGAATACTGACCATATATTCCTATTACAGACCAGAAGGGAAAGATTTCAGTATTCATCGACTTGTCCTGGGGACACACACATCAGATGAACAAAACCACCTTGTGATAGCCAGTGTGCAGCTCCCTAACGATGATGCTCAGTTTGATGCTTCACACTACGACAGTGAAAAAGGAGGTAGGAATCTTAAAGGTGAAGGAAGGAATGATATATGGGTTATATTTTTCATATCTCTAAATTATCATAAAGAGTGTATACAGTTTGATAAAGTCTCTCAAGTTAGGAACAAGATAACTAAGCTTTGGAAAGCCTGATTTTGCAGTATAGATATTAGGTGGCAGAAGACATATTTAACACATACTTGGTTCTGTACCTTTTCTGTAAACTTTCTTCAACTAAATTTGGTAGTGGGGAAATTTCTAGAATTGAAAGAAGCAGAAATCCACCATATATTACTGCTACGCATGCTTGCATTCTCAACATGGGAGATACTGCCCCTACGGGAGTGAAAATTGGTTCTCAGAGGGGTGTGTGTGTGAAAACAATCTTATTCTTTGAACTGTTTAAAGCACAGAAATACATAGCAGGCATAAACAGATACACAGGAATTTCATCAGGGTATCAGAAAAAATGTCCTACAAGGTTCCTTACAGGGGCAATAATGAAAAAAAAGGTTGAAAAACACTGGCTTAAATTACACTTTCTGGGTTTAAGTGGTATAAATGACTTAACCATGGCATTTGCTATATAGTACATAAAAATTGAGTGTTTAATTATATCCTATTTTTAGGAGATATCCTAAGGGCTTAACTGTTCATGAAATACTTTTTCCCTTTCAGAAGAGATAAAAATGAGTGGGTTTCTTTATTGTTGTCCTTGAACTCAAATTATTACTGGGAGTAGGAGATAGGCTCTCAGTATTGAGATTTGTGCCAAAAATGAATGTTTAATGTTTTTTATCTTAGATTTCTCCTGATTAGCAGAATCCATTCTTTCATCTAAGATATTTTGGGTTCCAGTTACTTGCCAGGATTGTAATGTACAGTTACTCTTTTGATCATTCCATATTTAGCTTAGGGTAATATAGAATGCAAAATAAGTCCTTAGGATAAAGGTCAGCAAACATGATTTTGTGTCGCTGACCCAAGTGTGTGAACTATAGGATATGGTTACTACAGAGTTATTCTCTAGGTAGGCATCAGTGATTGAGGGGATAAAACACTTAACTTAAGAATCAAGACTGGGACTTCCCTGGCAATCCAGTGGTTAAGGCTTCGCCTTCCAATGCACGGGGTGCGAGTTTGATCCCTGGTCGGGGAGCTAAGATCCCACATGCCTTGCGGCCAAAAAACCAAAACATAAAACAGAAACAATATTGTAACAAATTCAATAAAGACTTTAAAAGTGGTCCACATCAAAAAAAAGAATCAGAAGATGGGCTTGGGACCCTGTTGAGCTGCTCACTAGCTGTGTGGTTTGAGAATAAATCATTTAGCCTCTCTGAGCCTGTTTCCTTTTTATTAAATAAATTGTCTTTAAATAGGACTTTTGGTTATTTAGACATAAAGCAAATATTCTGATTGGTAATATAATAAATCATCTTTAATAAAGCAGGGAATTCCCTGGTGGTCCAGTGGTTAGGACTCCATGCTCTCACTGTGGGGGCCCTGGTCGGATCCCTGGTCAGGGAAGTAAGATTGGGCAAGCCTGTACAGTGCAGCCAAAAAAAAAAAAAATTGAAGCAAATATAAAATACCGTCAACCCCCCTCCCCCTGTAAATCTATCCCTTATGGATCGCTGTTAAATTGATAGTTGTCTGAATGGTTTATCTATCCCATTTATTGGATCACTCATTCAACAAATATATTAAGTACTTACTGTATGCCAGGCAATTTTTCTTGGTACTGGGAATACAGCATAAAATATAGTTTCCTGGCCTGGTGTATCTTGGACATCATTCTGTGTGAGCATATGGAGATGTGCCTCCTTTTTGATGGCTGTATACTATACTATAATTAACCATCCTCAATTAACATTTAAGTGGTTTCCAATCTTTTGGCTTCAAAAACAGTTCTTGTACATGTATCTTGCATAGTTTTGCTGTAGAATGATTAAGTGGAATGTTAATCAAGTGGCAAGAACATTTTCAATTATAATTGGTACTGCTAAGTTGCCCTCCGAAGAAAGATTCACAATTTCACCAATAGCAGATGTATTGATGTCTGTTTCTGCATGCCTTTGCCAACATTGAATGTAATACTACACTCTTTATTTTACTTTGCTTTTATTTCCTTTAATGGCTGCACCACGCTGCTTGCAGGATCTTAGTTCCCTGACCAGGGATCAAACCCGTGCCCTCAGCAGTGAAAGCACGGAGTCCTAACCACTGGACTGCCAGGGAATTCCCTACTTGGCTTTTTAAGTTATTCGTAATGTTGGACCTATTTTAAAATA
Organism: Aethalodelphis obliquidens; assembly: GCF_003676395.1. NCBI lineage: Eukaryota > Metazoa > Chordata > Mammalia > Artiodactyla > Delphinidae > Aethalodelphis > Aethalodelphis obliquidens. Next base: position 27,158,310 of record NW_020837953.1, on the reverse strand, counting down.
TTTGTCTGTCTGTCTCTCTCTTGAGCTGCCTATTTATGTTTTTTGCTCATTTTTTCTTTTGAGTTATCTCTCTATATAAGGTAAGTTATCCCTAACTAATAGGTTATAGGTAATTTTTTCCCTCTTTATTTTATAATTTTGAGTCCTGTTTTGTTTAGAAGCTGAATTTTAAATTATCCAGCTTTCCTCTGGTGTCCTTCCGATTTTGTCATTCACTGAAAGGCCTTCATTCCAAGATTTTAAAATAGTTAGCTGTTGTTTTCTGGTACTTTTGTGTTTTGACTATTAAAACTTTAATCTTTCTTGTATTTGTTTTGGTTTTAGGGATGAAATAGGAATCTGAGCTTTTTTCTAAGTGGTTAGCAATTTTTTTTTTAATGCCATTTGCTGACTAATCCATTTTCTTCACTGTTTTTGTTGTAAGTAGAGTTGATTTACAGTATTGTGTTTCAGGTGTTCGGCATAGTGATTCATTAGGTCTGGGGGGGTTTTTTGGATTTTTTTATATTCTGTTATAGGTTACTACAAGATATTGAGTATACAGTAAATCCTTGTTGCTTATCTATTTTATGTATAGTAGTTTGTATCTATTAATCCCATACTCCTAGTTTATCCCCCCAACCCCTCCCCTTTGGTAACCATCAGTTTGTTTTCTATGTCTGTGAGTCTGTTTCTGTTTTGTATATAGATTCATTTGTATTCTTTTTTAGATTCCTCATATAAGTCTTCCCTGGCTTTTGAAATGGCATCTTTTAACATACACTCCAGTCTTTCTGGTAACTGAATTTTTTGAGTGGCATCAAACCAATTTACTTTTATGTTCTGATGATACCTTTGTCCCCCTTACTAATACTTAATAATAGAGGAACTATGAAAAATACCAGTAATATGTATGATACATTTGTATGACTGTATTTCGCCCTATTTAATCCTCACAAGGAAACCGATGCTTACAGTTGTTTTGTAACTTGCCCTAAGGTTACATAGCATATCAGCTCCCATTCCTTCCTTTTCTCTTACTTTTACCTCTCCTTCGTCCTTCACATCACCCTCGGATGACTGAACAAGCTTGGTGCTTGAAGCGGGGCAGGTGCTCTCCATGTGGTCTCAACAGTGCTGGAAGTAGATATATACTAATGTCTCTTAAAGCTTCTTGGGTTGTTGTTAGATAGATAGCTTCCTAGTCCCTCCTTGCTCTCAGATGAAATGTCCTGGACTCTCAGATTGAACTATTGTAATTGATTACCTTCTACTTGACCCCATTTGGTTTGAGGTACTTGGTGGCAGACAGCTTCAAAAGATCATTAAACTTTCAAAGAGAAAGAACTAAAAACTGGCTTAGGCTTGTTTTGACATTAAAAAGAATGTGTGTGTTTATATTAGATTCAGCCAGGCTATGGTCACATTTTAAGCCTGAAAATAGATTCAGTTTAAAAGTTTACTTCAGACTCTGTTACCAGGATCTTCAAATATCAACAGATTTATTTTTAGCAACTTATTTGGGGAATGGGTTGGGGGGGGGGTGTTTGTTTTTGTTTTTAAGTAATCTTCAGTCTTTTGCCTCAGTATATAATAAACTATTACTAAATCATGATGAAATAATGGAATATTTGACTCAAGATGTTACAACTTCTTCTTCTTAGTTTCAAAATGTTTATGGATTCAAAAAAATGGTACGGTGGTAGAAATTAGAATGCCGGTTATCTAGTTTGTCAGGCAGCATTGGTTGGGAGGGACACAGTGGTACCTTGTGGGAGGATAAGAGAGGGCTGGAGATGTTCCGTATTTTTATCTGTGTGGTAGTTCCCCGGATATATGCATATGTAAAAATTCATCAGGCTAGACACTTTTACTATATTGTTGTGTCTCGGTCTTTTTTTTTTTTCAAAAGCATTGACTAATTTAATCCTCACATCCACGGTGACATTGGTACTTTTCTTTTTAATTAATTTATTTATTTTTGCTGTGTTGGGTCTTCGTTTCTGTGCGAGGGCTTTCTCTAGTTGTGGCAAGCGGGGGCCACTCTTCATCGCGGTGCGCGGGCCTCTCACTGTTGCGGCCTCTCTTGTTGCGGAGCACAGGCTCAGTAGTTGTGGCTCATGGGCCTAGTTGCCCCGCGGCATGTGGGATCCTCCCAGACCAGGGCTCGAACCTGTGTCCCCTGCATTAGCAGGCAGATTCTCAACCACTGCGCCACCAGGGAAGCACCAGTCTCAGTCTTTTTAAATGGTATTTTATATGGAGAGAAGCAAACAAAATAGCAACATAGTTAGACCTTTATAGTCATTCAATTTATTGTACATTGCTCCCTCAGTCTTTCTTTCCTACATCAGATTTGGCCTTTTGCGTATCACCTTCAACTTGGGGAATCTATTTGTTAAATAGATAAATCCTCATCTTCATAAATCTCAATTGTGAATCCTCTAAGCTGATTTCTTATTACTGTACTTCAACTACATTTGGTGGGGGGGCCTCTGATTAATAGTATATAGCTGATACTGAAATAACCCACATTATATAACAATTACCCCTTGCTCTGTGGGCTCCATGCCAGCTATTGCTCTTTCCTTGTTGGTATCTCTTTTCTGGCAATTATTCTTTTCTGTCATAGTCATCTATAATTGTGTGCTTATCTTATCTCCCTGTGTTTGGACTAAAAGTTCTTTGAGATCACATATCCTAATCATGCCTTCTTTTTTTACAATGTAGATGCTTGTGGTCTAGAATTCTGGGGGGAAAATTGTTTAATGTGTTTGGGGTTTTTTCTCTTTTAGAGTCTATTTTGAACTGTTTCTAGGTTTTTAGCTTGTTTAAACCACTGCTTTTCAACTTATAAAGTTATTTTGAGGTTGAAAGTTATCTGCTAATTATATTACCCAACTATGTCTCTGCTTTTTGAAAAGATTTTTGTCCTTCAGAGTGTCATTTTCATCTACAAGTTACTCTCATAACTTTGTTTTATGGGTAAGGTGTTTGAGGTTCACAGAAATTGAAGGCCTTCACCAAAACCACCAAGATAGTAAGTGGCAGAGTCAGTTATGCCATGGCCTGACTGTTACTCAGGTACCTTAACATGCTGCCTTCTGTAATTCTTTGGCTACTTATTAACTACCTTTGTTTAAATATTGCTTTGCCAAGATTTACATAATCACAAGTTATATTGTTATACATTTTATAATGGTACTTGGGAGAATTCTGTAAGTGCATACAGTAGTCAAATATGAGTAAAAAATGTTTTTGTCTAGTCCTTGCCTACCTGGTTTATTTCAACCAAGGACTCTGGTTGGCAAGTGTAAGTGGGAGGTCAGGAAAGTGGAACCAGCTGTTGTGGCTCTGTTTTTCTTCACTGGTGTGAGGAAAGATGTGACGGTATTTCAGAAAGGTCATCCCAAACTAGAGTTTCAAATAAATAGTAAAAGGGACTCTTTAGTACCTAGCACACTGTGTACTTAATATTCATTAAAACAGTAACTTCGATTTTATTTATTGAGCACATTTTTTTTTGATAGTTTAAGTGAGGCTTGAAAGGCACTTAGTGAGAATTTTTGAAGTGGAGTCAATAGTGTTCCTTACTTTTAGATAGTAATGTAATACTTATTAGGTATATTATTACCTAAATCATTGTAGGTATAGCTGAAAGAGTACCAGGCTAGGGATCAGAAAAATAGGGATTCAGTTTAGGTTCTGCCATAGTCAAGTCACCATAAACAAATTAATGTAGGTCCTCTGAGCTTCTCTTTTCTTGTGTAAAATTTTTATTTACTTATTTTTTATTTTTGGCTGCGTTGGGTCTTTGTTGCTGCGCGCGGGCTTTCTCTAGTTGCGGCGAGCGGGGACTACTCTTCGTTGCAGTGCGCAGGCTTTTCACTGCTGTGGCTTCTCTTGTTGCGGAGCGCGAGCTCTAGAGCGCAGGCTCAGTAGTTGTGGCGCACAGGCTTAGTTGCTCCGCGGCATGTGGGATCTTCCTGGCCCAGGGCTCGAACCCGTGTCCCCTGCATTGGCAGGTGGATTCTTAACCACTGCGCCACCAGGGAAGCCCTTGTGTAAAATTTTTGGAGATAATAACTCTTCCCTGCGCTGTAGGGTTATGAGTTGATTCTTTCATTAAGAATCAAATGAAATAAGGAATGTGAACGCACTTTATACTGCTAACAAATTTTTAGATCGCTTCTAGTATTACACCAGTTCGTTGATTAAAAGCCTTGCCTGTGTCATACTTTGAGTGACATAGAGTAGCTCTTGCTTTGTCCTCATTTGCAGTTAATTTATTGTATTTACAGAATTTGGAGGTTTTGGCTCGGTTAGTGGAAAAATTGAAATAGAAATCAAGATCAACCATGAAGGAGAAGTGAACAGGGCACGCTATATGCCCCAGAACCCTTGCATCATTGCCACAAAGACTCCATCCAGTGATGTTCTTGTTTTTGACTATACGAAACATCCTTCTAAACCAGGTACTTGCCCTCTTCGATTCAAATACAAATGATGAGTCACTGTGGGGATACATTGCTTCTCTCAATTTTAATTGCTTGTTATTCTTTGTATAACTTAACATCTTATATTTATATTGATATGTGTGGGTACTCTTCCTTCATCCTTCTTCCCTACATGGGGGGAAAAATGCTTTTTTTACATAGGATAGAACGTGCAGCTCTTAAGCATTATCTGTTTGGTCATAATGGGTCTGTATGTCTCATAAAAAGTAAGAGCTTTAGACCTCTTGATAAAAATTCCATTATACTTAGTAGATCCAAAGAGGAAGTGGACTGGATAGTCTTGATGTGTCTGTTACTTTGTAGACCCTTCTGGAGAGTGCAACCCAGACTTGCGTCTCCGTGGACATCAGAAGGAAGGCTACGGGCTTTCTTGGAACCCAAATCTCAGTGGGCACTTACTTAGTGCTTCAGATGACCATGTGCGTATCCTTTACATTTTGAAGCAAATCTGGGCTAGTTATATCAGTTTTTTTCCTCTGGGGTGTGTCAGGAAGTGAGACCCTTTTATATAATAGTTAATTTTTCATTTAAGACTATCTGCCTATGGGACATCAGTGCTGTTCCAAAGGAAGGAAAAGTTGTGGATGCGAAGACCATCTTTACAGGGCATACAGCAGTAGTAGAAGACGTCTCCTGGCATCTGCTCCATGAGTCTCTGTTTGGGTCAGTTGCTGATGATCAGAAACTTATGATGTGAGTAGAATCCATTTTTTTCTCAATATATTATCTAAGTTTTATATTTAGTTACCCATTTCAAGCATTTTTCCTGTTTTTTCTCTTTTACTAAAGCTGGGATACTCGTTCAAACAATACTTCCAAACCGAGCCACTCAGTTGATGCTCACACTGCTGAAGTGAACTGCCTTTCTTTCAATCCTTATAGTGAGTTCATTCTTGCCACAGGATCAGCTGACAAGGTCAGTGTGATTTATTCTACAAGAAAACAGGGTGGATTTCTCTGGCTTATTTTGTTGTTAATATTTATTTATTTGGCTGTGTCGGGTCTTAGTTGTGGCATGCAGAATCTTTCGTTGTGGCGCGCGGGTTTTCTCTTCTCTAGTTGCGGTGCATGGCTCTCTAGTTGAGGTGTGTGAGCTCAGTAGTTGCGCTGCGCGGGCCTACTTACCCTACAGCGTGTGGGAACTTAGTTCCCCGACCGGGGAATCGAACCCGTGTCCCCTGCATTGGAAGGCGGATTCTTTACCACTGGACCACCAGGGAAGTCCCTCTCTGGCTTCTTTTGCATGCACAGAGATCTTTTAGTTATGGATTTTCTTTTTCTCGATAAAAAAATTTTATTGATCGTACTTGCTTTCATCTTTGTATGTAGACTGTTGCCTTGTGGGATCTGAGAAATCTGAAACTTAAGTTGCATTCCTTTGAATCACATAAGGATGAAATATTCCAGGTGAGAGAAACTAATGCTCCTCCCCCCGCCCCAAGGGAAACCTGAATGTGGGAGTGGGCACACTTGTGCCTTATCCCATTGCTATAAGTAATAAAAATCATCTTTATGCCTGTGCTGATCTCTGTATGAATTGGGATTGTTTTCCCTCCATTGTTTCTGTATTAAACTTAGTGCCTGATTATTTTATCTGCCTTGTTCCTGATGCTTGTCTCTTCCCTTATTTCCACTCCTTTATCCTTTATAACTTGCTGTATCTGTTAATTTCACAGTTCATTCGTAAAGTACTGACTCCATGTTTTCTGCCTCATCCGTTTAATTAAGCTCCATATGCAAAGCCCTCTGACTCAGTTCAAGAAATAATTGTTACATTATGTTGGAAGCTTAATGCAAGGGCACTGTGAGGAGTACATTATAGTCTTTGCAGTCCTATGTGTAATACTGAATTCATTATAAGTACTTGGGTAAATAATTACTTTGTGTGTGATCTGTACTTTAGTTCTTAGCACTGGATGACATTTGGCTAGAAGCTGGAATTAGACAATAAGAATAAATGAGATCTTCAAAAATATGAAATAGAACAAGAGCTGATATCCTGGGTCTAGTAATGGGTTAAATTGTTAAATATAATGTTAGATTTTTTCCCCTCAATTTTCTAATTGATGGCTTTTTTCTTATGTATAGGTTCAGTGGTCGCCTCACAATGAGACTATTTTGGCTTCCAGTGGTACTGATCGCAGACTGAATGTCTGGGATTTAAGGTAAGTCTTGTTAATTATTACTCTTTGTGGAGTTATTTTCTTACACTTTCCAGAATTACTCAAGGTAAATCTGTTTTAACTTTTTTTTAAATTTATTTATTTTTGGCTGCGTTGGGTCTTCGTTGCTGCGCATGGGCTTTCTCTAGTTGCAGCGAGTGAGGGCTACTCTTTGTTGTGGTGCGCGGGCTTCTCATTGCGGTGGCTTCTCTTGTTGTGGAGTGAGGGCTTCAGTAGTTGCAGCACGTGGGCTCAGTAGTTGTGGCTCGTGGGCTTAGTTGCTCCGCGGCATGTGGGATCTTCCTGGACCAGGGATTGAACCCGTGTCCCCTGCATTGGCAGGCGGATTCTTAACCACTGCGCCACCAGGGAAGTCCCTGTTTTAACTTCTAAAAATCTTTTTGTGCTAGTAAAATTGGAGAGGAACAATCCCCAGAAGATGCAGAAGATGGGCCACCAGAATTGTTGGTATGTTACAGATGTTGAGCAGAACTGAAATAGTTTGTGATTTATTGTCCTCTGTCTGCTTTTCATCTGTTTTCCTTCCTCTTTCAGTTTATTCATGGTGGTCACACTGCCAAGATATCTGATTTCTCCTGGAATCCCAATGAACCTTGGGTGATTTGTTCTGTATCAGAAGACAATATCATGCAAGTTTGGCAAATGGTAAGTGTTTCTTTATTTGGGCGAGTTTAGATAAATGAGACCTAGTATCACTTCATATTTATATACTCCATCAGTACAACTGGCAGCTCTGTTCAGTTTACTCCCGAGTGTGACTTGCCTGCGCATTATCATTTTCAGCTGCCTACCCTTTAACTTTATCAAGTTGTCTCACTGGTATCTCGAACTTAACAAAACTAATCTTTTCTTTTCTCCTTCCTTTCCTTACTCCCCTTACCTCCTGACTTTTTGTTTTCTATATGGCTTCAGTGTCTCCCCAGCTCACTAGATTTGAAAACTCAGGTCTTCCTCTATTGTCCGATCACCTCTAGGTGCGGTTCACTTACCAGATTTTATATTGTTGATCTCTGCAATGCTTCTCCTGTCTTTACTCATCTTACAAACAGATATAACCAACTTTCCTGTTTGTATTCCACACCTAGTTTTTTGGTCAGGTTCTCATTACTACTTGCTGGGCTATTGCAGTAACCTCCTAATTGTTAGCTTGCCTCCTGTTTTTCCCTCTTTGCTAGCAGTCGAATCTTTAGGAATGATCATTCCCTTGAAATTACTTATGAACATGCCTAGCACAGTTCCTACTGCAATGTCACAGCATCAAAGAATACCATTTCTTCATGAAACTTACCTAGATGTCAAAAACATTCCCTGCCTTTATACCCCAATTGAAGGTGATCACCCTTCTTTGAATTTTCAGAGCACTTGAAATTTAATAAAAGCAACTGTAATGTCTGATATATAGCAATACAAGAAACAGTTGCCTTCTGGAGATGGATGGTGGTGATAGCTGCACACAGTGTGAATGGACTTAATGCCCCTGAACTGTACAGTTAAAAATGGTTATGATGGTAGATTTTGTTATGTGTCTTTTACCACAATTTACAAAACAACTGCATGACTTTTAAGTGACAGTAGCCTAATAAATGAAAATAATTCAAAAGAAACTTTTGGTGTCTCAGAGTAGATCTAGAGCCAGGAAGAAGCTCCAGAGGTGAGTTTTTGGCTCAACATGAGGAAAAAAGTTTTTGATATTCAGAACTTTCTTACGGAATAACCCTATTAATCAAAAATAAAGCAATAAAATGGGAGTATTTGTGGCCTATGAGATTAACACATTATATACTGGATCAATACTTTGGAATATTATGTATCAGAATGAAGTATACTTAGTTTTATAAGCTATTCATGATATGCTAATAAGTAGGAAAAAAGCAAATTATAGAACAGCATGATAGAATCCCTCTTATTAAAATTTGGGTATCTAGTGTTATGTTTAATTATATGTAACTGTTTAATAGAAGGCTATTTGCCAAAATGTGGTTGGTATGTTTAGAGAATTCTTGTTTTCTTCTTTATACCTTTCTGTATTATAATTTTTTATAATAAGGATTTGTTTCATGTATTAACAGAAAATCCACTTTATCCTTTTCCTTGTAACACACCCACACAAAATTAATATAAAAAATTAGAGTTCTAACAAGAAAGTGAAATGGGCTGCCTTAGATAGTCTGTCAGTGAGAGGTATTTTAGTGGTTGTCATGGGAATGTTGTAGGAGATTAAGCTACATCACCTTCAAGGCCATCACCTCCAGTCAAGGTTGTTACTTTACTCCGTTTGTGGGGGGGGGGGGTTGTTTTGTTTTGTTTTTAAGAATTATTGTGATATAATAAGTAGTAAGCATTTGGTCTTTGTCCAGGTTCCTGGCACAGAGTTCCTAAAACCCTTGGGATTTCCTGAGTGGTAGGAGTCTCTATTGCTATTTATAAGTAGCTGCTTTTGGCCTCACCTGAGTTTAGGCTAAGGCGGTAACTTAAGGGGGACCCTATAAAAACTCTTGGGAAAGCTCCATAAAAAGCTTTTGATTTCATGAGCTTCTGGGTTGGTGAATATATCCATGCCACCAGAAAGGGTATGGAAGCTCTGTGCTCCATCCCCACCTTGCCCTGTGCATCTCTTCCATTTGGCCATTCCTGAGTTATACTCTTTATAATAAACCAGTAGAGCGCTTTCCTGAGTTCTGTGAATCATTCCAGCAAATCATCAAACCTGGGGGGCGGGGGTGGCTGCGAGAAAATTTATAGCCAAGTTGGGCAGGAGTACTTGGGTAGCCTGGGCACTCAGGGCTTGACACTGGCCTCTGCTGAAGTGAGGGTAGTCTTGTGGGGTTGAGCCCTTGGTCACAGTACTACCTCCAGGTGGTCAACATCAGGATTGAACTGAGTTGTTGGACACCCCATTGGTGTCAGGGAAGAAGATACCACACTTTTGTTGTCAGACTACTCACATAATTGTATACATTGTTTGTCCCTGTAGTCAGATTGAAAGCTAAGACTATCCCATCCTCTGTAGCACCTACCCTAGTGATACTAAGTGCATAGGAGATACTAAGAACAGTACGTTTTGCCCAAGTGAAAGTGGTATCTGTGTTTAAGATGCTCTTGGATATGGGTATTTCATCAAGTCGTACAAGTAGAGTTTATTTTATGCAAGAACAGTTTCTCTTTTTAAAATATTTATAAATTGAGATTTAGAACATGGGTTTTGCAGTACAGTCACAGAATTGTGCAACCATCACTACAGTCAGTTACCCCAGAAAGAAACCCCACACCCAGTAGCCATCCCTCCCATTTGCCTCCAGTCCACCCAGTACTAGGCAACCATTAATCTACTTTCTGTATGGATTTGCCTATTCTGCACATTTAATATAAATGAAATCATACAATATGTGACTGACTTTTTTTATTGCCAAATAATACTCCATTGTATGGACATATCATTTTATTTGTCCATTTATCAGTTGATGGACATTTGTGTTGTTTTTACTTTTTGACTGTTACGAATAATTGTCTGATTAAAAGACTCAAGGTTGATTATCAAGACAAATGGTAACCATACTTAAGTTTTTAGGGACTATCCTAATCCGGGGGGTTGGCCTGTGGCCAGCCGCCTGTTTTATTTGGCATGCAACTATACTTACCCATTTGCAGGTTGTCTGTGGCTACTTTCATCCAACAACTGCAGAGTTGAATAGTTAAAACAGAGTATATGCCCCACAGTCTGTCTCCCTGGCCTCGTCTATTTGAAACTTTAACTTCAAGAAGTAACTTTCATGTTTACTCAATATCCTTTTTCTTGTTTTTGGCAGGCAGAGAACATTTATAATGACGAAGACCCTGAAGGAAGCGTGGATCCAGAAGGACAAGGATCCTAGAGAATGTCTGCACTTCTTGTGATTTTAGACTCCCCTTTTCTTCTCAACCCTGAGATTGATTTAACACTGGTTTTGAGACACAGACTTTGGTTATCCCTCTATAATAAGTTCTATCAACAATGTTATTAGTCCAAACAGAAGGTGTTTTCTAAATATTAACTGGGGGCTTCTTGATTCAGGAAAGCCACAGACTTATATTTAAATTTTCTTCAGGAATTTTCTAGTAACAGAGGTCTAAAGTAGCCACAAAAAGGGGAATATTGTGAGTGGTTATTTTTCTTCTTATGCTATATCCCCAAGTTTTTCTGACTCATTTAAGTAAATGCTAGAGTGAGTAAGAAATAGAGCCAAGTGAGGTAGGTGTCTGAGCCATGAAGTATAAATACTACAAGATGTCATTTTTATTCAGGAAATAGGGGAGATTCAAGTCATATAAATTCCTGCTCTAAAATCTTCACACGGAACTTGCCAGGATACACATTTTCTTACACAGACCAGTCTCCTCTCAGTTTCTTCAGTTAAGTCAAAACAATGTGTTCCTCTTTCCCCATATATTTTTGCTTGTTAGTGTATTTCTTGAGCTGTTTTCATATTATTTCTTTCCTTTCTGTGAAATGGTTTAAAAAAAAAAAAAAAAAAAAAAAAACTTGGGACCACCAAGTTGTAAAGATGTATGTTTTTACCTGACAGTTATACCACAGGTAGACTGTCCAGTTAAATTGAGAAGAGCGAATCAATAGCTTGTATTTGTTTTTAAAATTAAATTAATCCTGGATAAGAGTTGCTTTTTTTTTTTTTTTTTTAAGGAGTTAGTCCTTGACCACTAGTTTGATACCATCTCTATTTTGGGTGACCTGTTTCACCAGCAGGCCTGTTACTCTCCATGACTAACTGTGTAAGTGCTTATAATGGAATAAATTGCTTTTCTACATAATCCCACGCTGATGGGTTTTATTTAATATAATATCCATCAAACACCAGTCTCTGGTGTCTAGAAGAGTTGTTCAGGTGACAGTTATTTTCTATGGTCTTTGACTACCAAGAGCAGAATTAAATATAATAGACCCAGAGGTATAGCAAAGAGCTTTACTCCTTCCCGGGGGAAGTGAAAGACATAAAATGCTGAATCAGAGGTACACAGATTAGTCTTTGATAAAATAACATCTTTTTGAAGTCTATCTCTGGAGAACTACGTGAACTTTCAAGAATGTCAGAGGCAGTGTGGCAGAGAGAATTTAAGGCAAAATTTAAATTTGGAAAAGGTGTTTGACCTTTTCTCATAGAGAGGTTGAATCTCCCCAGTATTTTTTTCACTGGGGCCTGTACTTAGAGGTTAGAAAAATAGGCTCTTGAAAGCCAAGTGCCATAACCAGGTAAAATGTCGGGTTCTTCAATCACCCAATTTAACGTAGTAGATCACTCTGACCCAGAATCATTTTCATGAGGTGAAAAATCAAACTCATCTTTGGGGAAATCTGGATTGGTTCTTTTTTCTAAGTCAGTAGTTCTTTTTTTTTTTTGGCGGTACGCGGGCCTCTCACTGTTGTGGCCTCTCCCGTTGCGGAGCACAGGCTCCGGACGCGCAGGCTCAGCGGCCATGGCTCACGGGCCCAGCCGCTCCGCGGCATGTGGGATCTTCCCGGACCGGCACACGAACCCGCGTCCCCTGCATTGGCAGGCGGACTCTCAACCACTGTGCCACCAGGGAAGCCCAGTAGTTCTTTTAGAGTATAGTGAAAATTACCATGACACAAGAGTAAATCTACATGAATCAGCACAGACTTAAAGAAAAGTAAACTTTGTAAAGGAATTCAATTAAAGTCTAACATTCATGGCACAAAAGAATTCAAATTGTAAACCCATGTACAGTTGACCCTTGAACAACGTGGGTTTGAACTGCATAGGTCCACTTACAACATACTGTTCAATAGTAAATACCACAGTACTATACCTGCAGTGGTTGGTGGAGTCCGTGGATGTGGAGGAACCTCGGATACCGAGGGCCAACTAAGTTATGTGCAGATTAACCGCCACATTGTTCAGGGGTCAACTTGAATATAAGGAAAATCGTCTGCCTTTCTGACTCCACCTGTGTTCCTGAAAAACTTTTGGGTCAACAGAAGGTAAGATACATTCTTCACAATACAGCAAGGTGTGTCCATACATTCTTCCTTTACTTTGTGCGTGTGGAGGGTTGCTGATGGGTGACAGGAGACTTATTTTTCCATTTCTCAGTGCATTGAAATCAGTACCAGCAGCCTATGAAACAGAATCCAGCTAAGAGTTGACTGATAGTATTCTGCCTCCAGCCAGCCCTAGAATCTTTTTAAACAGGTCAGCCAGTATTTGTAACTTTCCCAGAGTGAACTGCTTGCCAAATCCCTGGCCCTCCCTTCTCTGTTTAGAAAAAAGTATGTCCAAAGGTACTCAGTGATCCTTTGCTAAGAAGTTTTTTGTTGTTGTTTCTTGGTTACAGATTCGGCCATATGTTTCTAAACAGCCCCTGTAAGATTGAGAGAAAAAAGGATAAGTTTAAACTTTCTGCAACTTGAAATAATACAGTATAAAGTTTTTGTGGGGTTTTTTGTTTTTGGGGGGTTTTTTGTTTGGGTGTGCTGCATGGCTTGTGGGATCTTAGTTCCCTGACCAGGGATTGAACCTGTGCCCACAGCAGTGAAAGCGCTGAGTCCTAACTGGACCACCAGGGAATTCCCAGTATAAAGTTTTTAATAATGAATTTCTGAAGCTTAGTGCAGGCCACATTGAGGAGAGATTGCTAAAGTGTGTTTTGCATCTAATCAAGGATGACTTTGGGAGGGGCTAGCTAAAGTTTTTCTGCCCACGTTAACTTTACACACAGGTATTACAAGGCCTGAAATTCTGTAATTTCGATTCTTTGGATTAATCATTGTCTTTTCCATGTACTTTTCATCTTATTCACACAAAGGTGTTTAGCAGATCATTTTCTTCGGTTACAAGGTTCTAGTAATCTCCCAAACAATGGGCATAGTCAGTTATTCCTGGATGAAACATGGTAAAAGAAAATCCTAGTATGGGAGTTCCCTGATGGTCTGGTGGTTAGGATTCAGCGCTTTTGCTGCTGTGGCCCGAGGTTCAATCCCTGATGGGGGAACTGCAAGCCATGCAGGCTGGCCAAAGAAAAAAAAATCCTAGTAATTTAGGAAAAGCATCAGTAATAATCGTTATTTGTGAATTTGTATACAAAATGTAGGATTAACAAGGAAATTAATAAGAATTTATGGATATTTATGTAGTATCCAACTTGATCTTTTTTAATCCTTAGTTTCTTTATCCAAGAGAATCTAGCACTTTATAAAGAATGTGAGGACATATTGGTATGTAAAGAACTTAATGGATAGGTGTGTTGCTTGTTTCACAAATTAAGCAATAATCATGTCCTTTAGTCTACAAACAGCACCCTCTTCAGCTTTGTAAATGACTGTTAACAGATTAATTTAGCCTTCTTGGCCTCCTTAGTCATAGTTTGAATTAGGTACCCTAACTGCCTTCTCTGCTATTCTAAGGAAACTTTATGAATAGCAGATGGGGTCACGTAGGGTGAGGAAAGTAAGAATGCACAGAGCCTAGATGTTTTATCCTGTTCTGGATTTCCTGATAATAATCAGGACATATTTTAAGTCCTACTAGAAATTGAAACATTCCAAATGAAGCCTGAATGCTTGAACCAGGCAACCTGGAAGTATGTGTTATCCCTAAATGACGGACTTGTCATTAGACACACAATCTTTTTTTAAGGCACTAGTCTTGTTAGGTTAGGAAAGCAGCAACAATGCAGACACTGCTCTTATAACCTACAAGGATCACCTTGCGGCTGTGTCTGGATTCCACCTGCCTCAGAAGTGGGAGCATTAGCCTGTTCCAGGCTCTTGGGTAGCATAGGCGTTTAAAAAAAAAGAGCCATTTTCCATCTGTTCACGGATGAGCATAATTTGAAAATTTTCCCCCAGTTTTCTTTTTTTTTTTTTTGCTTTTCACTGTCAAGAGAAATTTCTCCTGAGCAACATCTGCCCTCCCCACCATTCCCTCAGCCTTTGTTAGTTGAGATTTGGGTAGCAGCAAAAACTGACTTGTATGTTGCGAGCTCTTCAGCAAGGCTGATCTTTAGCTGCTCCATCTCTTTGTTCTTCTGTTGCTGGAGTTGCACCCCGCTTCTTAGCTGCCTCTGTTGTTCTTCCATTTCCTCCAGCTGTTCCTGCGTGAGGGCCAAGAACATTTCTAATGCACCAAACAACAAAAACCTGACATTGTCCATAATAGTATATTTCCTTACACATTGTTTAATCTCCATAGCAGTATTGACGTTGAGAAATCGATTCAGAGAATTTGTGTTTTGACAGTGATACTGTTTTTGACAGTGATACTGTTCTGAAAGGAGTCTTGTCTGTTAACCACAGCTTACATCTTAAAATCCTGCAAAGGGTGGACAGATTTTCAGAGGGACTTTTTCGTTTCCCAATTTTAAGAAGTGTCGGGGGCTTCCCTGGTGGCGCAGTGGTTGAGAATATGCCTGCCCTGGTCCGGGAAGATCCCACTTGCCACGGAGCCACTAAGCCTGTGCGCCACAACTACTGAGCCTGCACTCCAGAGCCCGCGAGCCACAACTACTGAGCCTGTGCGCCTAGAGCCCGTGCTCCGCAACAAGAGAAGCCACCACAATAAGCCTGCACACCGCAATGAAGAGTAGCCCCCACTCTGCAACTAGAGAAAGCCAGCAACGAAGTCAGCAACGAAGACCCAACGCAGCCAAAAATAAGTTAAAGTGTCGGGGAGGATTTTGATTATCTAGTGGTGAACTAAGAATTTTATAGACCCCTTGCTCTATGTACAAGTTTGTTTCCGTTAATAATCAGTAGTCTTTATAATGCCCAACAACTTCAGCAATTTAAGTTGAAAGAAACCAAGTCTTTGTGTAAGCAATTATTCTTTTTTTTTTTTTTAAATCACTACATTTATTTATTTTTTATTTTTTTTGCAGTACGCGGGCTTCTCACTGTTGCGGCCTCTCCCACTGCAGAGCACAGGCTCCAGATGCACAGGCTCAGCGGCCATGGCTCACGGGCCCAGCCGCTCCGTGGCCTGTGGGATCTTCCCGGACCGGGGCATGAACCAGCGTCCCCTGCATCGGCAGGTGGACTCTCAACCACTGCGCCACCAGGGAAGCCCTAAGCAATTATTCTTGAATATTATATTTGAATCTCCTTGAAGTCAGAGATATCTTTACTTAGTACTTACCACAACATGGCATGCAGATAGATGCTTTATTAGTGAGGGTATCAGAGTTGTTAATTTCCTATATCCTTTGCTTATTACATCAGGACAATTCGTTCTAAAGTTGGAAGATGAAGGTGCTATGCCCTGGAGGCCCTCAGGGGTCTTCAGATAACTATTTCCCATTCTGCCAAAACCAGGCAGGATGCATTCTGTAAATTGTGTCTGCCTAGGATTAATGCCTGAGGAATGAAGATGTCAGCAAATCAGTCTGTGCCTTGGTTGCTAGCTGACATGGATCCTCAGGATCCATGGGGTAGCTGGGAAGGGAAGGGAGCATTGAAATTGGAAGGCACATCTTTAAGGAGCAATGACTTTACCTCAGATTTTGAAGAATAATACAATAGGAATCCAGTTTAGGTGCATACTGTCATTAGAAGGATCTAAATAATTTGTTCACTGAGTCACCCTTGATATACTTGTGGCCTGTTAATCTGCAGTGTTTTGATACTCTGGCTGAATCTCAACTTTCATCAGCATTGTCAAAGGTCTTTTTTTTAGTGCCTAGCCATGCTTTGATACCACACAGAGATGTAGCCTTATGATCTAAGAGCATGTTATCTAAAGAAAAGCATCTGCATACCTCTGTGCCCCAGTTTCCCAAGCCTCACCATCTAGCAAACCTGTTGTTTGCTGGATATACAAAAGACCTGCTTGTGAAGGCTGTCTGCACCATCACTGATAAGCTCTTGACAGGGAGAAACTGTCACAGAATGAAGGAAGTATTGTACAGTGACAGAAATTAAGGACAATCTCCATTCTTAATCCTGTGTAGCACCACTGGGTTAACTTTAAAAACTGCTTTATTGGGACTTCCCTGGCGGTCCAGGGGTTAAGACTCCATGCTTCCACTGCAGGGGGCACGGGTTCGATCCCTGGTTGGGGAGCTAAGATCCCACACGCCGCATGGCGTGACCAAAAAAAAAACTAAAACAACAAAACAAAACAAACCTGCTTTATCATCTCAATCTTTCATAGGCTTTCCATTTTCTTTAGTCTGGCATTCAGCCTCCTGCTAGTTGGACCCTTACTTCTAACTAGAACCTCCATTATTTCTGTAGTCTGCACTGTCCAGTATGGAAGTCACTAGCCACATGTAGCTATTGAGTACTTGAAATATGGCTAGTCTGAACTGCGATGTGCTGTGAGTGTAAGATACATAGCAGATTTCTAAGATTTGACACCAAATATATATATATGTGTGTGTATATATATATATATATATCAAATTTTAATGTTGATTACATATTATAGTGGTAATATTTTTGCTATGCTGGGTTAAATGTATTATTTTCACCTGTTTCTTAATTTTTTTTTAATGTGGCTACTAGAATTTTTTTTCTTTTTTTGGCCACGCTGTGTGGCGTGTGGGATCTTAGTTCCTCAGCCAGAGATTGAACCCATGCCCCCTGCATTGGAAACGCAGAGGCTTAACCACTGGACCACTAGGGAAGTTCCCCTAGAAATTTTTTTTTTTTTTTATAATTTTTTTTTTTTTTTTTTTTTTTTTTTTTTTTTTTGCGGTACACGGGCCTCTCACTGTTGTGGCCTCTCCCATTGCGGAGCACAGGCTCCGACGCGCAGGCTCAGCAGCCATGGCTCATGGGCCCAGCCTGTCCGCAGCATGTGGGATCTTCCCGGACCGGGGCACGAACCCGCGTCCCCTGCATCGGCAGGCAGACTCTCAACCACCACGCCACCAGGGAAGCCCCCCCCTAGAAATTTTTAAATGACATCTGTGGCTTGCATGATACTTCTGTTGGAGAGTGCTGCTCTAGTCTGACCAAGTCAGATTTCTGTGCCTTTACTCCTGCCATTTCTGTCACCTAGATAGCATCTGTTCCCTTATATTGAATTTTTTTTTTATTCATGTCTAACTCCCAACCAGATTGTAGGTTCCTGGTTCTTAGTATGTCCGGCACCCTACACATAATGCTTATTGAAGTGAAGCATGCAGATAGTAAGCATATTCTATCTTTTGGCATTAGAAGTCTACCAATTTCAAGCTAAAAACTTTGAGATCATTCTCAGCAAATTCCTCACCCTGCCCACTGCAACCAGTCACCAAATGCTACCCATTTAACTTCACATCTCTCATCTCTCCTCTAAGTGGTGTTTCCAGGCTCTTTCAATCTACCCTCCACACTGCCACTTAGAGTACGTAACTACGTGGCAGGCACCATTAGCAGCACTTTACAGATATTAACTAGTTCATTCCTTGCAACAGCCCTATTAATCCCATTTTACATGTGAGGAAGCTGAACCACAGAGGTTAAGTCATTTGTCCAAAGTTTCCCAGTTAGTAAGTGGTAGAGCCAGGATTTGCCACTGACTTACAGCTCATACTCTTAATTGCTTTATTGCCTTCATATAGATAGATATAAAAGTAGACATAGATGATAGATAGATAATAGATAGATGATAGGTAGATGATAAGTAGATGATAGATGAAAGATAGATGATAGATGAAAGATAGATAGATGATAGATAGATAGATTGATAGATGATAGGTAGACAAATGATAGATGATAGGTAGATAGATAGATGATAGATAAATAGATGAAAGGTAGATGATAGGTAGATAATAGATAGATAGATAATAGATAGGCTCTTAAATGGTCTTCAAACTGTTTTCCAGGAAACCACAGGAGGAGGCCATGCTGGAGTGACCTTGTCACTCTTTAGTTAGAAAGTAGCTCTACTTTTACTTGTTTTACATGTTGGCATTCCATATAAAATTGTTTTGGGGAAAGGGTCTGTGGCTTTGAAGAAAACCTTTTTAGGAAAACCACTGACCTAAAGAATACATAAAGCCAGGCTTCCCTGGTGGCGCAGTGGTTGAGAGTCGGCCTGCCAATGCAGGGGACACGGGTTCGTGCCCCGGTCCAGGAAAATCCCCCATGCCGCGGAGCGGCTGGGCCCGTGAGCCATGGCCGCTGAGCCTGCGCGTCCGGAGCCTGTGCTCCGCAACGGGAGAGGCCACAACAGTGAGAGGCCCGCGTACCGCAAAAAAAAAAGAATACATAAAGCCCTTTGCAATCTGGTCCCAATCTACCTCTCCAGCCTCATCTCTCTATTTCTCACATTCCTTATGTTCCAGCCACACTGAGCTTCTCACTTCCCATAACAACGTCTGTGTTTTCATGCTTTTGTATAAGCTGTTCCCTCTGCCTAGAATACCCTTCCCTTGTCTACACAGTGAATTCATTCTTTAAGGCTCAGCTCAAACACCCTGTAGTAGTTGAGTGTGGACTTGAACTAGATGGCACAGGGTTACATCCTTCCTTCATCACTTCCTAGCCGTGTAACCCTGGACAGATGACTTCTCTGACTCACCTGTTTTCTTGTTTTTCAAATGGTGACAGCAGTTATACCTATCTCAGATGTAAGAATTAAATGAATTATTTACATGTAAAGAACTTCACGTACATGCTAGCTATTGTTAATCCTCTAATGAAATTTCCCCCTTATCTCCCCAGGTGTAATTATACCTGCTTCAGTACAATGCTTTATTCCTACAACTATTACATTGTCTATCACACTGAAGCATATTAATTATTTCATTGATTCTAAAACTCACACTTTAACATCTTACTTTGATCAGGATGCATCTTACGATCAAGTGTATTAGATTTTATGAAATTTTATCTTGCATCCTTCCTGGACTATAAACTTTTATTTCTTCTTTTCTTTTTCTGTTTAATTTTTATTTTTTGTATTTTTTGTTCATTTTATTTATTATTATTATTATATTTTAATTGGACTATCAACTTTTTGAGGACAGGGGCTGCCCCCCACCTCCACCCTACACCACAGCGTCTCATCCCTTCCCAGCACATAGCTCATTGCCTGGCCCATAGAAAATAGGCACTTAGAAGATATTTGTCAAATGAATGGATGATGGTGATGAAAGAGGCAAAGTTTATAGTCATAAGAGTGAAGCGTACCCTTGAAAAGTAATCAGATGCCATACATGGCCTTTGGCAAACAGTTTAGGAAGAAGCCATTTCAGAAAGAAGAATTGGGACTTCCCTGGTGGCGCAGTGGTTAAGAATCTGCCTGCCAATGCAGGAGATATGGGTTTGAGCCCTGGTCCGGGAAGGTCCCACATGCCGCAGAGCAACTAAGGCTGTGCGCCACAACTACTGAGCCTGCACTCTAGAGCCCGTGAGCCACAACTACTGAAGCCCACGTGTGTGTGCTCCACAACAAGAGAAGCCACTGCAGTGAGAAGTCCGCGCACTGCTACGAAGAGTAGCCTGTGCTCGCCGCAACTAGAGGAAGCCCGCGCACGGCAACGAAGACCCAACGCGGCCTAAAATAAACAAATTTTTAAAAAAGAAAAGAAAGAGAAGAATTAGCTCTTTCATACCTTTATTCCTACTCTAATTATGGTATGGCGATAGGAGACACCCATCAAGATTGTTTTCTATAGAATGATCTTTGGAAAGGTGCACAGATCATCAAATCTGAAACAAATCCAGTACAGTGACGAAAATCACTGGGGAAAAAGTTCTACAACTCTAGTACTATGTCAGAAAATTCTAATCCTGAGGATTCCTTACTTAGAGCACCACCATCCTAGTTAGTCTTGCCTGAAATCTAAGTATCCTCTTTGACTTCTCACCTCTCTGCCCCACTCATTCTGTAGCCAAGTTTATTCTACATTTGTTCTTGTATCCTTCCCCTTCCTTTTATTCCTGCTACCATTGTTTCCTTTTACCAATGGTAGCTTCCTAATTAGTCTCCTTGCCTTTGGGTCTCTAGCCCATTTTACACACTGCCACCAATACTGTTTCTAAAAGGAGAGCAACGATCATGTTAATCCCTTGATTAAATACCTTTATGGGGACTTCCCTGGTGGCGCAGTGGTTAAGAATCTGCCTGCCAATGCAGGGGACACGGGTTCAAGCCCTGGTCCGGGAAGATCCCACATGCGGCGGATCAACTAAGCCCTTGTGCCACAACTACTGAGCCTGTGTGCCACAACTACTGAAGCCTGCGCGCCTAGAGCCCACACTCTGCAACAAGAGAAGCCACCACAATGAAAAGCCTGCGCGCACCGCAACAAAGAGTAGCCCCTGCTCAACACAACTAGAGAAAGCCCACGCACAGCAACGAAGACCCAACACAGCCAAAAAAAAATTTTAATGAATAAATAATAAAATAAAAAGAAGCTCTTAAAAATAAAAAAACCTTTATGGATGCAACTGACCACTGAATAAAGTCCAAACTCCCTAGTTTGGATTTCAAAATCCAATGTGATCTGCCCTGATTTACCTTTACAGGTTCAACTCACCTCTCAGTTTTTCACCTTTCACATGCAGCCAAGTTACAGATTATATTTTAGATCTATTAGATTAAATAAAATATATTTAAATTACCTTCACCTATTTCTCTTTTTATGTGGTTATTAGAAAATTTCAAATTATATATGTGGCTTGCGTTATATTTCTGTTGGACAGCACTGCTCTAGATCTTACCTATACTTCAACACTTAGCTCAAATAACATTGTCTTCCGTTATGGGTTCTCTGATTTAATCCACGACTATTATCCCATAGCATTCTTACTTGTACCTCTCTTAAAACACATTACTTCCTACCCTGGGTTACAATTGTTAATGTAACATTTGATTGAGTGTAAGCTGTTAAGGTTAGTATTTGTTTATGCAAAGATAATTAGTGCCCTTTCACTAGATTGTGACCCAGTAAAAAAGCAGTGCAGTGAAGGCGGCGGGCAGCGTTGGGTGAGTGACGGGAGTGCATATATGTATAGTTTGAAAACGTTCAATATTATGACCAAAAAACCCCACCGTTTTCATAATACAACTACAGAAAGCTTGACAAAATCTTCAGTGAAGTAAATGCAGCCATTTTCAACAGAGGACATGTTCCCTTAAGGATACGTCAAAATCTCTGGCAGGGCATAAGATTAAGTTCATCCAAAAAAGGGGGGTTCCAAAAGACAAAAGTACTGCTCTGAAAAGCACCACACTGTGGTCTTCTCATGGTACCCAGCAGCTCTTAAGTCAGCGCTTAACTGATGCATACTCTGAGCCTGGTGGCAGAGATAAGTAAAACATACTCCCTACCTTCCGAAAGCTCACAGTCTGTGGGGGAGAGAGACTTGTTTATGCACTTACTGTTCATCTCCCACTCTGTTCTAAAAGGGATTAGAACTGGCTCACGATCAGAAATAGCTTGAATACAAGTGAAATGGTGACAAATGCACAAAAAAGGAAAACGAGGAATTGAGATTTATAGATTTCATCCCAGTTTTTTAAGACTGGAAAAACTTCAAGGCAGAGATCAGATAGGTGGGGCTTGAGGGTGAATATGGGAGAGGGGAGAGAATGAATACTACCTAGCCTCATTCCCTCCTGCTCTATATAAACCCAAGTGTGATTCACTTAGAATTGGAAACTTGTGACGTGGAAAGAGCACTGAAATATTTGGGGGTGGTCAGACTAGAGTTCAAATTACTCCAACTCACTGGGCCTCAGTTTCCTCATCTATGAAAAATGATAATAGTTGACTTGGAGGATTAATGAAGATAAAGTGAGATAATTGGTGTAAAAGTGCTGTGTAAATTAAGAGTGCAAGATAACTTTCAGCCCTAGCACAGGCCTGAATGAATGAAATGGAAAATGGCGTAAAGAAGTGAGTGAATGGCCCAAGGAACAAATTGATCTTCCTACATATGCTAGTATCCTTCAGCCCAAAGACATTTGGCCCCGATCCCCTTTTCCTCCCCAGGCTAAAAGACTGTACTTCCTTTCATGCCAAGTGGGCCTACCCTGTACTGCTGCACATCCTCGTCTCGTTTTTGCCTCACAAGGGTGGTCTGGTCCTCCAGATTCCTGTTTTGCAGCTGGAGCTGAAGGGCCTCTGCTTGCAGGGGTCGCAGAGCCTCCTTCATCTCCTGGATCTCGGCCTGGGTTTTCTGCAGAGCTCTGGCCGCAGCTTCTTTCTTCTCTAGGAGCCGCAGCAGCTGAGGCTCATACTCCTGCTCCAGGCCCTGGCGGCTCTCTGCCATGAGGTTCTCGAACTGGGCAGAGAGCTGCCGGCTCTCCTGGAGAAAGTGCCCATCCCTCTGGCTTGGAGGTGCTTCTAGTTGTTGCCGTAACTGCTCCTTTTGCTTCTGATAGGCATCCTGAAGCTGGGCTAATTCCTCCGAGAGCTGGGCTGCCCGGGCGGTCAGCACTTCCCGGAACTCGGCAAACTGGGCCACGTCCTGCCGGCGGCACTCCAGCTGATATTGGTAGGACACACATTCCTTCGTCACCTTGAACAGCTTCTGCTTGACCAGTCGGATCTCCTCCCTCAGCCCATCCCTCTCCAGCTCTGCCTGGGCGTGCAGTTTGTAGGCAGCCAGGATGTCGTGGTGGACCTGTTGCACCTCCTGCAGGGCTGGTTCCCGGAGCAACACAAGCTCATGGATGAGCTGATCCCTCTCCTCTTCCAGCTGGGCCACGGCTTGGACACACTGCTGGAAACGCCCCTCCAGCAATTCCAGGTCCTCTGTGCTCAGGCTCCCCTCTGTGCTGGGACTCGGCCCAGCTCTGAGGCTCTCCTCGGGGTTAGGTTTCTCCTCGCTCGGGACTGTCTCTCCCCCATAAACCATCTGCTCTGGGCTTGTAGTCTTCCCCGGCTTCACGGGCTCTTCCACATATAGCATCTCCTCTGGCTTTCCTGGCTCCTCCACATACAGGGCCTCATCAGGCGTCCTGGTCTCCTCAATATGCAGCGTCTCCTCAGGCTTCTCGGTCTCTTCCACATGCATAGCCACATCAAAGTCACCTGTGTCCCCCGGGTAGAGAATATCCTCTAAGTTCAAGGTCCCTTCCAAAGACAGAGTAACTTCTGGGTTCCAGGTCCCCACCTCATACGGGGATTCAGAGTTCTCTTGCAGAGAAGTGGCCTCTGCTCTTGTGTTCCTGCAAGAGAAATGACAAGGTGAGAGGGCAGCCACAGTCCTGGGATGGTTTGTGACTGGAGCCAGTAGGACACAGGCCTAATTTATATCAAATTCTCACATCTCAGAGAGCACATGTCTGCCCCTTCCCTCCATCGATCCACCCCGACACAGCCCATTGCTTAGATCTGACACCATTCCCATGATGTCAGTGTCGAGTCTCTGCTTACATACCTTCAAGGACTGGAAACTCACACCTGAGCTACTATATGTTCCACCGTCATAAGAAAATTCTAGTGTTGAGGTAAAACCTTCCCTGCAATTTTTCCCTGGGTTTGATTCTTCTTTCTAGAATCAGACAAATCTAATTTCTCTTCCATGTAAGTTCTTTGAACACTTAAAGAGAACTGATTTATCCTTCAATTATTCCATGCATGCCAAGGTTTCCAGTACCCACCTCATTTGGGTCACTTCTTTCTGACAGGCTCCAAGTTGACAGGCTCGCTATCCCTTGGGGATGGGTATAGGAAGCAATACCCAGGTGTACTCTGAGCAGTGATTCTCTGGACACTATACTCCTATTGTTGCAGTCAAGACACCCTTAGCATATAGGGCAGCTCCATCATATTCTGGATAAATGCTGAGTTTGACTAAAATCCTGAAGACTTTTTCACACCAAGTGCTTTTAAACCACATCTCTTGTTCCTATAAAACTTCATCTTGTTGGAATTGGCCCATCCTTCTAGCCTGTCAATGCTCTTGAATTCAGATTCTGTGATTCTAACAGATGAGCCCCTTAACCCAGCTGCCCGTTGCCTGCTAGCTTACTCAGTTCCTATGGAGGAATGCTCTCCTGGTGCTTTGGCCCTCAAGTGGCTTTGGTCTTTCCTGTTTCAAATGCATCTTACCTGCCTTGGATCTCTGAGCAATTCTTTGAAAATATAAAATACCATGGAAATAATAATAAATTATACTTTTAAAGGTCTTATATACACCAGGCCCTGTTCTAAATGTTTTACATATACCGATTCATTTAATCCTCATAACAATTCTATGAGGTGGTTACATTTATTATTCCCATTTTACAGATCAGGAAATGGAGGTCAAAGAGATTAAGTAATTTGCTCAAGGAAACTCAGATACTTAGAGTGCACCACTCACAAAACAGACTAAATTTGAGTGTAGGTTTCAATAAACTTTTCTTTTTTAAGATATAAAGTATAAATGAAAAGCCTCACATATCAAACAAAGAATTTGATTTGTCTTGAAAAGGCTTACTTGTATCCAGGTTTTCAGCTCTATTTCTCAGCTCCAAGTTCCTAATAAAGATTACTTTTATTCTAAATCGTCTTCTCAGTCCTCCTCTCTACACCCCAGGAATCCCTGGCTTCCCTTTTGTATCTCCTGATGGCCCTCTGGAAACCACAAAAGTGTGTCTTCATCAGGCCCCAAACATCACTGGCCTCATTCAACCCCAGCACCTGCACCAAAACCTAAAACTTAATGACAACTCAACAATCACCTAGTCCATTCACTTCACTTTACCAGAGATGGAGTGCTTTTTTTGTTTTTTATAAATGCATGTATTTATTTATTTTTGGCTGAGTTGGGTCTTTGTTGCTGGGCGCGGGCTTTCTCTAGTTGCGGCGAGTGTGGGCTACTCTTCGCTGCGGTACATGGGCTTCTCATTGCGGTGGCTTCTCTTGTTGCGGAGCACGGGCTCTAGGTGTGCAGCCTTCAGTAGTTGTGGCTCGCAGGCTCTAGAGCACAGGCTCAGTAGTTGTGGTGCACAGGCTTAGTTGCTCCGCGGCATGTGGGATCTTCCCGGACCAGGGCTCAAACCCGTGTCCCCTGCATTGGCAGGCAGATTCTTAACCACTGTGCCACCAGGGAAGCCCTGGAGTGCTTTTTTAGATATCTTCATCTGATGTTACTTGGCACCTCAAACTCAACTTCCACCAAATTATCCTTCTCCCTGAGCTTGTTACACCTGTATTTTCCAGCTCAGAGAAATATATCACCATACACCAGGCTGATGAGACAAGCAGTCTTTTTTTTGTTTTTTAATTGGAGTACAGTTGATTTACAATGTTGTGTTAGTTTCTGCTGTACAGCAAAGTGAATCAGTTATACATATACATGTATCCACTCTAATCTTCTAGATTCTTTTCCCATATAGGTCATTACAGAGTATTGAGTAGAGTTCCCTGTGCTGTGCAGTAAGTCCTTATTAGTTATCTATTGTATATATAGTACTGTGTATACGTCAATCCCAATCTCCCAATTTATCTCTTCCTCCCCTTTCCCCCCTGGTAACCGTAAGTTTGTGTTTTACATCTGTGACTCTATTTCTGTTTTGTAAATAAGTTCATTTGTACCATTTTTTAAAATATTTCTTTCTTTCTTCTTATTCTTTATTTTGCTGGGTCTTAGCTGCAGCAATATGGGATCTTTAGTTGTGGCATGCAGATTTCTTAGTTGCAGCATGCATGTGGGATCTAGTTCCCTGACCAGGGATCAAACCCAGGTCCCCTGTATTGGGAGCGTGGAGTCTTACCCACTGGACCACGAGGGAAGTCCCTGTACCTTTTTTTTTTTTTAGATTCCACATATAAGTGATATTATATGATATTTGTCTTTCTCTGTCTGACTTAACTTCACTCAGTATGACAGTCTCTAGGTCCATCCATTTTGCTGCAAATGGCATTATTTCATTCTTTTTTACGGCTGAGTAATATTCCATTATATATATGTACCACATCTTCTTTATCCATCCCTCTGTTGATAGACAAGTGGTCTTTAAACAGCCAACTCACTAAGAACTGACGTTTCTATCTCAGAAAGTCTCTATCTCCCTCTTCACCCCATTGCCAGGACCCTCGTCCAAGTCATCATCCCTCACCCGCACTTTCGTACCAGCCTTCCCATAAGCCTTCTTCTGTCTCATCCCAGTCTGTTCTTGACAGTGCTGCAGCTTGCTATAATACAAAGCAAACTATCTTGCTCCACTTCACCATATATAGCCAACTGCTTAGCATAGATTTAAGGCCCTTAAAGATGTGACCTCAACATACCTCTTCAGCCTCATCTCACATTACTACCCATAGCCCACCCAATGCTTGACAACCCGTAACATGCGTTAACTTTTCTACCTCCTACTCCTACCCCACAATGTCTAAAGGGTCCAGCTGAGAAAATACAGTTCATTGTATACCACCTGACTAGAGAACAGTCCTACACTACCTGGAAAAGTAGAGTTCCTAATGCCAGGAAGGATGCACCTGCTCAGCTAGCCAGACCCACCCGGATCCTCAACAGAGTCCCTGCTTTGCCAGCAGACGGCCCTCACATCATGCTCCAGCTGAGTACTCCACCCTGAAATAACGTAATTGTGTTCAAGGAAGTATTCTAAGCGTTTCCCATAAATACTCATTTATCTGATGCTCATCCATTATCCCCACTTTATAGATTAGGAAACCAAAGCACAGAGTAAAGAACTCACTCAAAGTTCTACAACTCGTACGTGGTGGAGCCTGGCGAAGGCCGGCAGTCTGGCTCCAGAGCCGGAGCTCCTTTTTACCACTCTCATCTTAGAACAGGCATAAGATCTGAAAGAGGTAAAACAACTACGGCAGGTATAGAGCTCGGCCCTAGCATTCAAAATATATTTATATCTATTTACCTAACAAATTTCTACTCATCCTTCAAACCCTGCTCAAATTCCACCTCCTCTGTTAAGCATTTCCCAGACAACTCCCATTCTTGTGTTCTCAAGGCACTTTGTAGGCAGCTCATCTTTGAACTAAGTGCTTTGTGTTACAGAAGAGCATGAATCTGCCTCCCCTGATAGTCCATTTCCTAACAACAAGTACAGTTATTCTCTCTATATCCCAGGGTGGGGCTCTGTAGAAGGTAGGCAGGCAGCAACCAACTGAGCTCCAGGGAGGAAACTTGCCCAAGGTCGAGTGGCAAAGCTGGAAGTAGATTCCAGGTCTCCTGACTTGCAGGCAGTGCTGTTACCACACACCACTCAGTCACCCCATCCACAGTGCCAGGCCTCTGCTAGGTGTTGCCCTCACACTGCTGTCTCTCTCTAAGGAGCTGGGGAAAAGTAGATTATGGGAGGCCTAGGGGCAAGGGGGCCAGCTTAACTGGGGCCTCTGACCTCAGGTTTCCTTGGGCTCCAAGCAGCCTCCCTCTCTGCCACTTTGTCCCTGTCCCTAGAGGATTCCATCAGCTCCCAACCCATCAGGGATGTGACTGGGAGTGTTTGTGATACTGTGCAGGCATGAGTTGGTGTGTGACTCTGTGTGTACCCCTATGTGTGTACAGGTGAGTGCACATGTAAAACAAGGCTCAGCTTTGTGTTCTTGGTGACAGGGGAGGGGTGTCAGGTGTGTGTGTGTTTGCACCTCTACCTCTTGGTACAAGAGGAAGTCCAGGGCTACAGGCTGACCTGGGGCAGAAATGCTCCCTACTCGCCCCAAATCCTTCAGCCACAGGTCCCCTCCCCGCTAACCAGTGGTGGAGCTGACCGTTGAATGTTGGAGAGGGCCTCCCCTCCAGGGCCCCTGCCAACCAAGGCCCTCTTGCTGGTCTGGGACAGTAGACTCTCCCCCCAACCCCGCCCCGTCCAACACCACCCCAAGCCCCAGACCAGAGAGAACCAGCTGCTTGAACACTCTCAACTCCAAGCTGGCAGCCGCCCAACCTTGCACGAAGTCTCTTCCACACGGCAAATTCAGCAACTGGAGGCCTCCATCTCCAGCTGCATTTGGGGTGAGCAACGAAAGAAAACGGGTAGCGTCTTTGGCCACTGGGGGCCGAAAGGCATCTCACGGTTGGTGCCCGCTAGTGTGAAGCGGTTAATCCTCGCACCGCCCGTGGGAGGGGGAGGGGTAATTATAAAAAGTCCCAGACAACCGGAGATGGCAGGCCGGGACGAGACGCCCCGATCTCCCTTCGCGGGTGGCTCCGCCCCGTGCCCCACCCAGGCTGGACCCCCGCCCCCGCCCGGCGAAAGGCGCTCGCGGGGAGTGGGGATCCGTCCAGCACCCCTTCCCCAGGGGGCGGCGACGCGGCCCCGGGACGGTCCTTTCCTACCTCGCGGCCTCGGCGGCGCCGTCCCCGCCGCGCCGGGGCTCCGGGCTGGCCATGGCTGCGCGACCCGGGCTGGGCGGCCGCGGTATTAATAGCTGGCCCCCCGGGCAGCCCGCGCCCGTCCGCCGCACTGCCAGCTGCAGCCGACACCGGATCCCGCCGGCCCCGGGCCGGGCGCGCCCACTTGGCCCAGGCTCCCGCCGCGGGAGGAGGGAGCGGGCCGCTAGGCCCGGGGGCGGGGAGATGCCGCCCCTCCCACGACAAGCGGAGGGTGTGGAGGGAGGTATGGGGGGGGGTCGGCGTCTCCAAAACCAATCCCCCTGAGGTCTTCCCGAACCTTCTTTCTCTCCACCCTTCCCTTCCGAGGGTCCCGGTTTGGGCGGGGCGGGGGGGCAGTGGAGGAAGGTGGCTCCGCAGCCTCAGGAGAGCGCTTGCCCCGCCAGACCGGCCCGGGAGGGGGGCAGGGTGTGGGGTTGGGGACCTCGAGGGACCCCGCACCCTGCCCGCCGCCCGCAGGAGTTCGGGGTGTCAGCCGCCGCCCGGCGCCCTGCGATGCCCCCTCTCCTGAGCGCTGTGCCCCGCAGCTGTCGCCGAGGTCTGGCGGAGGAGGGGGTAACACTACACCCCGTACGTTTGGGGACAGTCCGGAGCCTGGGGAAGGGCGGTGGGAGGACTGCGTGGGAGGGTTTAAGCCTCTAAGGTTCAGTCCATATTTAACACCGCTTTCCGCCCTCACGCTGCGAGGTTTCCAGGGGTCTCTCCGCTTGCTCCACCTGTCACCCCCCACCCGCCCTGCTTCTGCCCACTCCAAGGCGTGCCCTCTCCCCCAAGTCCTTAGGCCACCAGTGTCAGGATCAAACTCAACACTGAAGGCTGTCTCCCTAACCGAGGAGCTGCCAGGCCCCTTCCCAGACCTGGGCCTCGGGCATTCTCCCTTCTGATGCCTTTTTTCCACTTAGCCCCTCTGTTTGGGGAGGTCTTTGACTCAATCGCAGAAGAATGCTGTTCACTGTAACCAGCAGAGGGGCTGGATGTGTTTAATCAGAGAGGCCTTGAGTAAAGCGGGGGGGGGGGGGGGGGGGCGGCGGCCGTGCGGAACGCTTGTGGGCTGTGCGTTGTGATCTGTGTGCCCACTGCCAGCTGTGTGAACACCACGTGGTTGTGTGTGTGGAGGGGGAGGCTGTGTGATGGTGTGTCAACGTGTGACTCTGTGATGACTGTGGAGTACCTGTCCGTGTGGATGTACCCCACGCAGATATGTGACTGTATAATCATGGGGGAGTGATTGTGTGTGTGGTGATTGTGCTGGTGGTGGAGTGTCTGTGTGGCCGGCTGTTGTGACTGTGTTGTGGGGCGTGTGTATAGTTGTGTGTGTGATTGTGTAGTTACAGGAGACTGGGGACTGAAGTGTGTGGGAGGGAGGGCTCATAAGCAGCTGTGTGGAGTGTCTTCTGTGTGTCACTGGGGCCTGAGTATGTGGTCCTTAATCCAGGTTTCTGAGTGTGCTGCCTTTGGCGTATATTTATATCTCTCTGTGTAGTGCAAGGGGGTGGGAGATTAACACCCAGGGCAGCCAAATATACCCTTGTAAGGTATGCATGAGAAAAAGTCGAGTTTTGGAGGCTGCTGGTCATTTTCTGACTTACCTCTAAAATATCCCAGGGGAGGAGGTTGGCAAAGCCTCCGGGGCTGGTCCTTTGACAGCCACTGCCAGTCAGAGGGGAGCCAAGGGAGCAAGGGCAGGGCCTGCCAGCAGCACTATTTGCTGTGGTGCTAGGCAACAGGCAGCAAGGGTGGCATTAAGAAGGGCTGTCCCTTCCCCTCCAACCCTCAGCCCAGGACCTGGCCCCGGGCCACCCCCAAGACTGATTCCTTAACCGCTCTTAAACTCCCCCTAAGCCCTTCTTTAGGCTGAAACACTGAATCCACCAGGGTCCCAGAAGCACCTCCGGTCCTTTGTTTTTGCTGTTCCCTCTCCCTAGAACACCCTTCCAGCTCTTCATGTCCTCTCTTCTTCAGGTCTCAGCTTACATGTGATCTCCTCAGAAAGACCTTCCCTGACGTGCTCCTCTCCCACATAAATATCCATCCTTTTACTGTTTGTCTCATCATCTTGTTTATTTTCTGTACAGCACTTACTGCAATCTTTAATAATATTGTACATTTTCCATTCCTTCCTTTTCTGCTTCCCCCACTAGAATGGAAACCCCATGAAGGCAGGGACTTTGTGTGTCTTGTTCACTTCTGTGTCCCCAGGGCCCAGCACAGGGCCTGGCATATAGTAGGATCTCAAAAAGTTGTTGAATGAATGAAGGAAAGGAGGATGGTCCTCCCTAGGCCAATTCAGGCAACATTTGATGCCTGCTGTGTGCCTGGCCTGGGCCACTCGTCACCAAGGAACCCCTTTGTACTCAGGGAAACAGACATACACATGTGCCCAGGCTGTGTACACCAAGGCAGAGGGAGGTGGGTGAGGCCATAGGACTCTGTTCACTTGGCAAGCATGGGCACTTGGCCTGCGCTGGGTCCTGTGTCAGAGCAAATGGCCTTCTTTGGCCCAGGGCCCTGCCTGCAAAGAGCTCACAGTGTAGAGGATGCTAGAACTGTCCCCTGGGGTGACAAACCCCTGCAGAGAATAATGCTAAATCACTGAGCTGAGTGATGGGCTAGGCACTGAGAACCAAGGAAGCCAAGAATGGGAGAGATTAACTCCAGGACTGGGGACAACCTCACGGACGAAGTAACGTGGGCCTGGAAGAGGAGAAAGGGCGTTCCGGCGTCAGGTACAGACTGCTTGGAGAGACAAGCACAGCCACTCTGTCTCCCAGCCCCTCCACAAAGCCGAGTCCATGAAGAGAGGAGAAGCCCCTGGGCTGGCTACTCTTTGCCTACCCTTCATTCTCTGTGCTTCTCTGCCCTGCCCTGTGTCCTGGGGCTGACTACCACTGACAGTCTCACCTGGGCCCCCTTGCCTTACGGTTTCAGGTAAAGTTTGGCCAGTAGGAGACATTGCCAGGAGATCAGAGGGAAGGAGGAGAGTGAGATCAGGATATTTATAATACTGTGATTTTGACAGTTACTATGTTCCCCCACTGAAAGGCACAGCTCCGGTTGGGTGGCCTGCAACCCCAGGGCACGACTCCTGCCAGGTTCCTTAACAAGGCTCCCTCCCTTGCCCCTTCAGGCACTGGGGCTAGTGACTCTATCCCACTGTTGTGAGCCCCAGGGTGCTTCACCATTCCTGCCAACGCCTCTGTAAATAGTTCCTTCATTAAACCCTCTTCTGGCAAATGCTTTGAGTTTTCTCCCCTGCTTCCTGCTAAGACCAATAAGGTAAGAACTAAACTTAGGGAAGATGAGTCTTTGGCAGAGAATTTGGGGAGACCCTCTTTCTAAATCACCACCCAAAACCAGAATCAGAAAATGTTGTGAACTACTACAAAGCTACAATAATCAAAACAGCATGGTATTGGCATAAAAACAGACACATAGATCAATGGAACAGAATAGAGAGCCCAGAAATAAACCCACATGCTTATGGTCAATTAATTTATGACAAAGAAGGCAAGAATATACAATGGAGAAAGGACAATCTCTTCAATAAGTACTGTTGGGAAAACTGGACAGCTACATGTAAAAGAATAAAATTAGGGCTTCGCTTGTGGCACAGTTGTTGAGAATATGTCTGCCAATGCAGGGGACATGGGTTCGAGCCCTGGTCCAGGAAGATCCCACATGCTGCAGAGCAGCTAAGCCTGTGTGCCACAACTACTGAGCCCGTGCACCTAGAGCCTGTGCTCCGCAACAAGAGAAGCCACCACAATGAGAAGCCCGCGCACCACAACAAAGAGTGGCTCCTGCTTGCCGCAACTATAGAAAAGCCCGCGCGCAGCAATAAAGACCCAATGCAGCCAAAAATAAATAAATAAATCTATTTAAAAAAATAAAAATTAAAAAAGAATGAAATTAGAACATTTTCTCATACCATATACAAAAATAAACCCAAAATTGGGACTTCCCTGGTGGTCCAGTGGTAAAGAATCTGCCCTCTAATTCAGGGGACACGGGTTCAATCCCTGGTCAGGGAACTAAGATCCCACATGCTGAGGGGTAACTAAGCCCACGTGCTGCAAACTACAGAGCTCACGCACTCTGGAGCCCCCACAACACAGCTAGAGAGAAGCCCGCGCACCGCAATGAAAGATCCCGCATGCCTCAACAAAGATCCCTCGTGCTGCAACTAAGACCCGATGCAGCCAAAAAAAAAAAAAAAAGCTCAAAATGGATTAAAGACCTAAATGTAAGACTGGAGGGGCTTCCCTGGTGGCACAGTGCTTAAGAATCTGCCTGCCAATGCAGGGGACACGGGTTCGAGCTCTGGTCTGGGAAGATGCTACATGCCGCAGAGCAGCTAAGCCCATGCGCCACAACTACTGAAGCCCGTGCGCCTGGAGCCTGTGTTCCGCAACAAGAGAAGCCACCGCA
Source organism: Aethalodelphis obliquidens (assembly GCF_003676395.1). Classification (NCBI taxonomy): domain Eukaryota; kingdom Metazoa; phylum Chordata; class Mammalia; order Artiodactyla; family Delphinidae; genus Aethalodelphis; species Aethalodelphis obliquidens. The sequence goes on along the minus strand of NW_020837953.1, from coordinate 27,124,948 downwards.
GTGAGAAGCCCTCAGCAACTAGAGAAAGCCCGTGCACAGCCACGGAAGATCCAACACAGCCAAAAAATAAATAAATAAATAAAACAAAGCTATTAAAAAAATTTTTTTAAATAAAAGACTGGAGGTCATGAAACTCCTAGAGGAAAACATAGACAGAACACTATTTTACATAAATCATAGCAATATTTTCTTGGATCTGTCTTCTAAAGCAAAGGAAATAAAAGCAAAAATAAACAAATGGGACCTAGTTAGACTTCAAAGCTTTTGCACAGCAAAGGAAACTATCAATAAAACAGAAAGACAACCAGCTGAATTGGAGAAACTATTTGCTAATGATATGATCAATAAGGAGTCAATATCCAAAATATGTAAACAGCTCATACAACTCAACATCAAAAAAACAAACAATCTGATTTTAAAAATGGGCAGAAGACCTAAATAGACACTTTTCCAGGGAAGACATACAGATGGCCAACAGGCACATGAAAAGATACTAAACATCATTAATCATCAGAGAAGTGCAAATTAAAACCACAATGAGGGCTTCCCTGGTGGCGCAGTGGTTGAAAGTCTGCCTGCCGATGCAGGGGACATGGGCTCGTGCCCTGGTCCAGGAAGATCCCACATGCCGCGGAGCGGCTGGGCCCGTGAGCCATGGCCGCTGAGCCTGCGCGTCCAGAGCCTGTGCTCCGCAATGGGAGAGGCCACAACAGTGAGAGGCATGCGTACCACAAAACAAAACAAAAACAAAAACAAAACAAAAACAAAAAAACCACAATGAGATATCACTTCACACCTGTCAGAATGGCTATCATCAAAGAGACCACAAGTAGCTCTTTCCCATCTTGCAAGATGGCAGATAAAAGAGCTAAGAAGCCAGATACTAAGGAGAAAAAACCTGAAGCCAAGAAGGCTGATGCTGATGGCAAAGCTAAAAAGCTTAAGAAGGTTAAGAAGGGGAACACCACTGCAGCCAAAACACTGTCCTGATGAGAGGAATTGGCAGATATTGCCAATCGGCTATGTATTCCCAAAAGGCCTTGTACCAGAGGAAGTATTCAGCAGCTAAATCCAAGGTTGAAAAGAAAAAGAAGGTGACGGTTCTTGCTACTGTCGCAAAAAAAGCTGGTGGTAACAAGAATGGTGGTACTGGGGCTTCCCTGGTGGCGCAGTGGTTGAGAGTCCGCCTGCCAATGCAGGGGACACAGGTTCGTGCCCCAGTCTGGGAAGATCCCACATGCCGTGGAGCGGCTGGGCCCGTGAGCCATGTCCGCTGAGCCTGCGCGTCCGGAGCCTGTGCTCCGCAACCGGAAAGGCCACAACAGTGAGAGGCCCTCGTAACGCCAAAAAAAAAAAAAAAAAAGAACCTAATTAAGTAACTGGTCCGTTAAAAAGAAAAGACCACAAGTAACAAATGTTGGTGGATGTAGAAAGAAGGGAACCCTCAGGGAATTCCCTGGCAGTCCAGTGGTTAGGACTCCGCACTTTCACTGTTGAGGGCCTGGGAAACTAGGATCCCACAAGCCACTTGGCGTGGCCAAAAAATAAAAAATTAATTAATTAATTAATTAAAATAAAAAAGAAGGGGACTTCCCTGGTGGTCCAGTGGTTAAGAATCCGCCTTCCAAAGTAGGGGACATGGGTTCAATCCCTGGTCGGGGAACTAAGATCCCACGTGCCGCGGAGCAACTAAGCCCGTGCACCACAACTACAGAAAAGCCCGCGTGCTGCAACGAAGAGCCCATGCGCCGCAACTAAGACCCAATGCAGCCAAAAAAATTAATAAATTAAATAAAATAAAACGTAACATGTATTAAGAAAAAAAAGGGAACCCTCGTACCCTGTGGGTGGGAATGTAAATTGGTGCAGCCACTGTGCAAAATGGTAAGGAAGTGTCTCAAAAAACTAAAAATACAACTACCATATGACCCAGCAATTCCACTCCTGGTTATATATCAAAAAAAAAAAAAAATACATGCACCCTAATGTTCATAGCAGCATTATTTACGATTGCCAAGATATGGAATCACCAGATGAATGGGTAAAGAAGATGTGGTATATATATATGATGGAATATTACTCAGCCATAAGAAAAATTAAATTCTGCCCTTTGCAACAACATGGATGGACTTGGAGGGTATTATGCTAAGCGAAATAAGTCAGACAGATAAGGACAAATACTATATGATATCACTTATATGTGTAATCTAAAAATTAAAACAAACTAGTGAATATAACAAAAAGGAAACAGACTCAGAGATATAGAGAACAAACTAGTAGTTACCAGTGGGAAGAGAGAATGGGGAAGGGGCAAGATAGGGGTAAGGGATTAAGAGGTACAAACTACTGTGTATAAAATAAATAAGCTACAAGGATATATTGTACAACACAGGGAATATAGCCAATATTTTAAAACAACTATAAAAGGAGTATAAGCTTTAAAAACTGTGAATCACTATGTTGGACACCTGTAACTTAATATTGTACATCAACTATATCTCAATTTTTAAAAAAATTATTTATTTATATTTTTTTGGCTGTGTTGGGTCTTCGTTTCTGTACGAGGGCTTTCTCTAATTGTGGCAAGCCAGGGCCACTCTTCATCGCGGTGCACGGGCCTCTCACTATCGCAGCCTCTCGTTGCGGAGCACAGGCTCCAGACGCGCAGGCTCAGCGGCCATGGCTCACGGGCCTAGTTGCTCCGCGGCATGTGGGATCTTCCTGGACCAGGGCTCCAACCCATGTCCCCTGCATTGGCAGGCGGACTCTCAACCACTGCGCCACCACGGAAGCCCAATTGTATCTCAATTTTAAAACGATTTTTAAAAAAACCATTTTCTACTAAAAAAAAAAAAGTTGCAAACAGATTAAAATCCCATTTTAGGTGAACAGTGACCTCCTGGCCACCACTCCAAACAGGGTCCCAACCCAAGAGGTCCCTCTTAGCTCACCTTACTCGGGCTTAGGCCTCTAGTTACCCTGACCAAGAGAACGGGTCAGGGAGGGGCTAAGAGTGTGGGGAGGATTGGGGGGATAACTGGCAGAGGGATGAGCTGGGAAGTACAGAGGCTCCAGAGGGCAGCAGGGAGGGGAGCCTTGGCAACTGTCTCCACCAGACCCCAGAGCACACCCTACATAAGCTTGGGAAGGCAACCCTGAACCTCGGTTCCCTGCCTGTGAAATAGGCGACTAATACCGTCTTCACAGGACTGTCATGAAAAGTAATTAAACATGAGGCTCAGCACAGGAGTAACTGGAAGTGAACTTGCTTCTTGGAAGCTCAGAGTAGCACATTCCCCATTATTACTGGTGCAGGTGGAGGCCATTCTGCTGAGTTTCTTTTGCATGCCAAGAGCTCCAGCAGACCAACTAGACATGGGGAGGTGGATGGTGAAAGATGCCCTAGCCGGGCCCTCCAGCCCACTGCTTCAAGGGAGCCTGGTACAAATCCAGGCTTTGGAGGCAGCAGACCCGAGCCTAACACCTGCCTCTGCACTTACTGTGTAACCTTAGGAAAAATCACTCTTATCTCACAGAGATTGTTTTCTTGTCTATAAAATCAGATAACACTTTTGACCTCATGGGTTTGCTGTGAGGACAAACTGAGAACACAAAAAGCATTTACTCGAGTACCCAATGCAATGTAAGTGCCCAAATAATAGTAGCTATTATTTAAAAAACTCTCTTTTCTTTCTCTTACTCTCCCTGAAACTGCAACCAGGGACTGACTTACTACAATATGTCCATTCATTCATTCACCCCTTTCATTTATTCATTTCAACATTTATGAAGCTGGACAATGTGCTAGATCCTAGGAACACAAGACTAGGAAATCATTAAAGCAAGAAAAATAGCTGTATTTTTTCATTGCTGTATCCCTAGCCCCTAGGCTTTAAATAAATAATGGCCATATGAGCAAATGGTTTTAGCTATTTTCTTGAGCACCTATTACATGCCAGGTGCTAAGTTAAACCTTTTTCTTTTGGGGGGGAGGGGGCGCCATGCAGCTTGCGGTATCTTAGTTCCCCAACCAGGGATTGAACCCGCACCCTCGGCAGTGAAAATGAGGAGTCCTAACCACTGGACCGCCAGGGAATTCCTAAGCTAAGCATTTTGTCTGCATTATTGCCGTGTATCCTCAGAACAGTCCTAGAGCATAATGCCTGTTATAAAGCTCATTTACAGATGTTTATGTAAAACTGAGGCTCAGAGGGGTTAAGCAGGTTAGATGACCAAAGTCACAGGTAGGAAATGCTGGCACTCAAATTCAACGTACTGCCTCCACTAATGACTGAATTTATTTTTTATAATCGTTATCATTATGCCTGACCTCCAGAGGCTTATAGTTCAGTGAGGGTCCAATGGCCATTTCCTCCTCGGAGTTACCCCAGAGGGGCCCTTGGCATGGCCACACACTTGGGCAGAGTTGGGTTCAAACCCAGTTTTTCATCTCTGGCGAGTTACTTAACCTCCCAGAACCTCAGCTTCCACTTCTGGGAAATGAGGTTGGGTGGGCGTTAAGTGAGAAAATGTGTTGGAAATGCCCAGCACTTTGCCCAGTGTACAAGAGTCACTTGATAAGTGTTATTCTCATTATTTCCTCCTTCCTCCCTGCCCCCTCGGATCGCTGTGTGGGAGCCTCCTGTCTGCAGCCAACCAAGGGTGCAGAGGACGCCGCACTGGCGGTCGTCCCTGGAGGCAACGCCGAGCACTGCCTCCAGGGGACGCCACCACACCGACCACCTCATCCCCCCGCCCCCCGGGTCCCGGGGGTTGCTGTTCCCACCGCGGCCGCGCGGGGTCGTCTGGGCCCATGGTTTTCAGGGGCCGAGGGCGCGCAGGCGGCGGGGAGGTCCGAGCCCGAGTTGAATCAAGGATATTCTTCGGGAATCACAGGGATAATAATAGGCAAAAATAATAGTAACGGCACCGGATCCAGCAGTCATCAGCTGTTACCGATTTAAGAGGCGCATTCGAGTGCTGGGAGGGAGGTTGCGAGACTCAAGGGAAGGAGCCAGGCTTGGTCTCGGGCTGCGTTCTAATCCAGACAGCCCACTTTCGTGTTCCGCTCTCTAGCCTTGGGCCTCTCTGAGCCTACTTCATCAGCATTTAAATGGGACCATAATAATATAGTTCTTGAGAGGAATAAATGAGCTCCTGGAGAGCTCATCCGAGAGCGACTTGGGAACGTGCATTTATTGTCATTCTCACCTCTACCCTGTGAGGGAGCTATTATTAAATACCCTTTACAGCTGAGGATCCTGTGGGGGGCCTTTCCCAGGCTCCCTGCGCTGGGTCTCTCTCCTAGCACAGCCCACAGGCCAGTCCAGGAGCTCACCGCCTAAACCCACCACTCAGGAGCGTCTCCTCTCCTCTCTGGAGGTGCGGGTTCTACTTCAGACCCTCAAGCTCCTCTGGACACTGCCTTTTCATGCCTAGGTAACGGCTCAGGCAAGTAGACTTCCTCTGGCTGGTCCCGCTACAAGCCCCCTCTCCATACCTACCTACCTCTTCCAAAACGCCATCCAGTCACCTCCTCCAGAAAAGCTTTCCTGGGCTCTCCCCCCCCAGGTCCACAGCCTTTGCACGTGCTGTAGCCTCTAGCTGGAACATCCTTTCCCTCAGCCCTAAAGCCTGTTAGGGCACAGCTTAAATATCACTTCTTCCAGGAAGTCCACTTCCCCTGTGCTACTGCAGCCCCCTGTGCTTCTAAACAGGTTGCAGCATAGGGGACTGCTTATTCTGTGCTTCCTCTACCACCCTTACATAGTGATGCCTCTGAAAGCAGAAACCACACCTATTGAAGGCACCATAGCATCCCAGAGTGGGGCCCAGCAAATGGGACAAAATCAATGTGCAGTGAATGCATGTCCATTGAATGAGTGACTAGACCCAATTGGGTCCACTCGCTGAGTGGAGCCTCAGCTCAGAGGCACATGCCTGGTCACAGAAACAGAGGCGACAGTCATGCAGAGTCACATGCGAGCATAGAGTCACAGTCAGACACAAGAGGCACGTGCACAAAGCCGCGTTCATCTGTGCTCATTTCTGCTTCTCTGTGTCTGGGTACCTTTGTGTCCTAGGTATGTATTCAGTCTCTTCTATTGTGACTTGGGGTCCCTGAGAACAAGAATTGTGTCTCCTTTCCTAGCCTGGTAGCCCCTAGGGAGAGTGAATTGCCTCCCTCGGACTGGGAATCCCAGGGGAAGTGTACGTCTCCCCAGGTAGTTTGAGGAGCTGGGCCAGGGAGTGTCTTCCCTACCAGCCTGGGTGCTCTTGGATTAGGCTGTCTCCCACATCAGACTTGGAGCCCTTGGGACAGGGCCATAGCTGCCCCCCCAACCCCTGCACTAGCTATTCTTGGGCCCTCAGGACAGACTGGGTCTGATTAAGCTGGGTACTCCAGGAGCAGAGCTGGATCTTCCGCATCAGATTGGTGGTTCCTACGGGCATGGCTGTGTCCTCCCAACCCCTCTCCACCCCTGCCACCTGCCCACCCGCCAGGCCCTCCTCCCACCATGGTACAGTGATTGGGGCTGGATTGGGCTGCTGGGGCTTTGGAAGCAGCAGCAAAACTAACAGCAAACCTGGGAGAGGCTGGTAGTACAGGATCCCCCAGGAGGTGACGGGATCAGGGAGGCTTCAGCAGTGGGGGACCTGGCCCAGTGCAGGGTATCTGGGCAAGTCCTTCACGTGTCTTCCATTCATTCACCAAGCCTGTCCCGAGTCCCTGGGCCTGGCCCTGCAGCCACCACATCTATTATCTTGTTTAATTCTCTCACCGGTCCAATCCTGGGAGGTAGGTGTGATCATCACCACGTTTCTAGGTGAGGAAACTGAGGCTCAGAGAAAAGCAGTGACTTGCCCTAAGTCACATAGCTGGGAAGTAGCAGAGGTGGGTTTCCCACCGCACAGGCTGCTTCCTTCCAGCCCAGGTTTGAGGAACACTGGGGAGGTAGAGTCAGCAGGGTGCAGTGACTGTATGTGTGTTTCTGGCTTGGACCTGTGGAGCTGGCTACGGAGATGGGACTGCCAGAAGTGGGAGTGCCTGGTAGGGAGACCGGGAACAGTGAGGAGAGGCAGGTTCCACAGGCGGGCAGGCAGGAGACAGGCCAGGCCTGGAACCCAGTCTTCCCAGTTCCCAGCACCAGCATCCCCTCCCCAGTCAGCTCCGGGCACTGGAGTCCTGGTTTCAAGTCCCATTCATCATCTGACCCCTCTCTGGGCCTCACTTTTCCCATCAGAGGAACCAGGGCAGAGACCTGGTGGGGACCGTGGCCGGCACTCCTGCTTCTTTAAGCCTTTATCGGAGGAGGGTGTGGCCGGCTGCAGGTGAGCAGAGTTGCCACATCATCAGGGTGAGCCCCGCCCCATTCCCTCCCCCAGCTCCAGAGGGAGCCCCAAAGGACGGTGGGAAGTGGGTGGAGAGAGAGCGCTGAGCCTAGCTGGCTGGAAGGGGGTGAGGTTGGCCGCACGGGTGAGTAGGGGAGACGGCGTGTGCATGTACCTGACCGTGCTGTACCTGACGGAATGTCTGTGAATGCTTCAGATCATACAGGAGTGTGTACACAACGTGTGTGGCTTTGACTGTGAGCATGTACTCAAGTGTGCAGGATTGTGTGCAAGAATGTATGAGTGTCCCTGAGTGTGTCTTTGTGTGCCCGTGTCTGCGCGAATAGCTCTGGGTTTGCCCTTTTGTCTGTGTGGATGTTGTGGACAGGAGCTCGTGTGAATATGTCTGAAGGTGTGGATATACTTGAAGGTAAAAACGTGTGTGGATGAGTTTGTGAGTGTCTCTGAGTGTGTCTTTGTGTCTGGGGGTGACTCTGTGAATGTCCTGAGTGTACAGGAGTATGAGAATGTTTCCAGGGTGCCTTCGTGTGACCACGTGGACAAGGGTGTGTGTGACTCCGTGTGTCGCTAGCAGAGTCCTCTCAGATTAGGTCTGAACCTTTGTGAGTCCACATTGAGCAGCCTCCTCCCACTGACCCCTGACCCTTCAGAAAAGCCCAGCCTCTGTGCCTCACTCCTTCATGGTGACTCACCTCCCTGCCACCCCTGCTCCCCACCCATCAACCTCCTGCCTTGAAGGGCAGTCCCTCTCTTGTCCAGTTTCCCTTCTTCCCACCCAAAGCCTTCTGTGACCAGAAAAGGAACCCTAACGTTAGCTAAGCAGTTGTACCTCCACTTGACAAATGAAAATGTGGGCTCAAAGCACTGCAGTGACCTGCTGCAGGTCCCATAGAGGGCACATGAATTTGACCCCATGACTCCTACACCTCAGGGTAGGACCCCTGGCCTCCTCCAGACCCATCAATGGTCCCAGTCCAGGGCTCTGAGAAGGAGAAAGGGAACTGACATTCAGGGACCCCTAGCCACTTGCTTGGCTGTTCTCGTGTTGTCATTTCATTCACTCCAGTCTTTTGTTGTTGTTGTTTGTTTTGTTTTTGTTTTTTTCTGTGGTACGTGGGCCTCTCACTGCTGTGGCCTCTCCCGTTGCAGAGCACAGGCTCCGGACGCGCAGGCTCAGCAGCCATGGCTCACAGGCCCAGCCGCTCCGCGGCATGTGGGATCCTCCTGGACCGGGGCACGAACCCATGTCCCCTGCATCGGCAGGCGGACTCTCAACCACTGTGCCACCAGGGAAGCCCCTCATTCACTCCAGTCTTTCTCAGAGAGGTGAGGCAGCTTGCCCAGGTCACAGTCAGGGAGTAGCTGAGTCAGGATTTGAACCCAGGTCTCTCAAGCTCCGGAGCTCATACCTTTAGGGACAGTGTTGACGGGTGAGGGATCAGTCCGGGGCTGACTGGCCATTAGTCCCCGAGAGAAAAGCACAAAGGTGATGAGACATGAGTAGAAATGATGAAGGTGGCTTGAGATGGTTCCCATGTGGCATCACGCCCAGAGTCGAGATGACACAGTCTCACATGAGCCCTGGGGGCTGAGCCGGACGGACTTCCTGTTCTAACCCGAGTCTGGCTCCCTGTCTCGGGGCCCCCTCCCCTGGACGGAGCCCCTGGGTTGAGGGAAAACGTGACTAAGTGGGCCCGCTTGAGCAACCTCCCTGCTGGCTGGTCACAAGTGTTTGAAATTCCACTGCTCCTCTGACCTCTGTCCCCTGGAGGCTCCCCTTTTAGACCAGAAGCCCGGGTTCCAGCGGAGGCATCTGCAGCCACCTCGCAGACTGAGGGAGTCTGACTGCAGTGAGGGTCTCAGATTGATGGAAGTCCTGGATGCCCATCTGGAACAGGGATGGGAGCAGTGAGACAGGACAAGGGCCCAGAGGGAGTGTGGAGGGTGGACCCCTGGGGAGGCTGAAACGGGCTCTTCACCACAGCCTCATTTCACTCTCCCCAGCAGCTCCTGGGGTAGGCTTTACTCCCATATTTCTAAGGAGAAAACTGAGACTCTGAGAGGCAGATACCTGGTAAAACTGGACTCAAATCTCATCTTTGGAATTCAAGTCCAGGGCTCTTGTTACCATTTGTGGCTCCCTCTGGATCAGCTGGGAGGAGGCCAGAGAGGCAGGGATGGAGAGGCCGTGTCCCTTTGGTTCCTTTGGATGAGAAGGACCAGGGAAATGCTCACCCTGTGCTTCAGGAGACAGGGCTGAAGGAAGACAGGGGGAGGTGCCCCTCACCTGGGGCCTCACATGTCTCCACAGGTGTTCAGGAAGCAAACAGCTCCCCTGACCTGGAGTCTTGTCTTGGCCACAGCTGCAGGCTCCCAAGTCTGGCCCTGAGAGTCACAGAGGCTCAGTCCTCCTGGGCCTTCACTGCTGTCTTTCCTGCACGTCTTGCCTGCGAGACTCCTTGCTGGGCTTGGCTCCCGCGGCCTCATGATACTGCACCTGGCTCTCTCTGGGTCGCCCGCTTACTCCCTGAGAGAGGATCTGCTTCGTTCAGTGAATCTGACTCCTGGAGGGCAGTTTCCAGCCAGACCACTTCATGGGCCCCTGGCCAGCTGAGTGAGGGCCAGGCCCACCTCTGGTCCAGTTAGGGGCAGGGCAGTTGGGCCACTCGGTTCAGAGTATAGTGACCGAAGAAATCCTTAGAAAGGACTGTGGGTGAGCCAGGCATCTAGAGCATAAACTAATCCCTTGAGTCCAGACCCTGATTTCAACCGCTTCTATGAAGTCGGGGACAGTGCCTTGTCATCTCTTTGCTCCTAGTGCCCCACACAGGGCTGGCAGGGCTGAGTTGTGGCGACTGTGCTGAGGCACAAGTGAGTGAAGTCAACCGAGGAGCCTTGGGGCTCTGGCCAAGCCTGTGGCTGTGCAGTGGGGCCTGCGATTCCTGTGCCCTTGTCCAGGGCACTCAGGATCACCATCACCTCCAACCTCCCTGGACTTGGGTCTCCCTCCCATGGGTCTGCTTCTCTGTGTCCTGGAGACGCCTGGAACACCGGTGGCCACCCCTGCCACTCCAGACTCAGGGCTGTAAGCCACAGCCTCTCTGCCTGTAGATCTGACTCTGTGTCCCTGACCCTGGAGCTCACAGCCTTTCTCCCTTGCCCCCTCGCTGCCTGGGTGTCCTTCTGTTTCCGGCCTCCATGTGTGGCCCTGCCCGACCCTGGCCTGGCCTGAGGGGAGGGGTGGAGGGGATGGGAGGGTGTGCACAGTGCAGCTTTGTTCAGGGGATCGGGCTGGGACTGATGCCTGCTCTTCTGTTCCAGCGCCTGGCCTGAGTCTTGGCAAGCCAGAGGGGGAGCTGCCTCTCTGCAGCAGCAGCATCTCAACATCCGTGCCACTGGCAGAACGGGCCCAGAGCCACCATGGAAGCTGACCAAGAAGGCCCTTAGCTGGGCTCTCCTTCCAGGCTATTATTGATCCCTTTGCCTCTGGCTCCTCCATCTCACGACCTGGGCCCTGGGCCAGGACAAAGCCAAGGATGTGGCTGAAATGGGTATACCAGAGACTGGGTAGACGCAACACTGGCTGAGGGCTGCAGTTTGCAGTGGCTCATCCAGGAAACGAAGGTTTACCAACAAGCCTCCGTTAGGGAGATAAGGAATCAGTGAGCGGTTGGGGCTCAGTTGGGTGGATGGGGGGTCTCAGTGAAGGGATGGGGCTCAGTGAGGGGAATGGGGGCTCAGTGAGGGGCCTGGGGGCTCAGTGAGGGGATGGGGGCTCAGTGAGGGGGATGGGGGCTCAGTGAGGGGAATGGGGGCTCAGTGAGGGGCCTGGGGGCTCAGTGGGG
>NW_020837953.1:26997573-27113740 GCF_003676395.1 Aethalodelphis obliquidens | reverse complement strand
TCAGTGAGGGGCCTGGGGGCTCAGTGGGGAGGACGGGGCTCAGTGAGTGAGATGGGGCCTCAGGCAGGCAACACCAAACAGTCCTCAGCAACAAACTGTGAGGCCTTAGGGGCTAGGGAGCCAGGGCCGAGAGCAAGGCCCTAGAAGCCAGTGAGAGGGAGGTCTGGCCTGGGGCCATGGGGGACAAGAGAGCCTTCCCAGGTTTTCTCATTTCCTGGGAGCTTCCTCCCACCTCTGGGGTCCTTAGGCTGGAGGCAGCTTCCAGAAAGACATTTGGAACCCTGGGATGGCCCTATTCAGGGATCTCAGGGACCACCCCACTGGCCCCTCAGGTTATAGCCCTTGGCAAGCCTGCAGGACTGGGAGGGGGAGAAAGGGACGGGCCGTGGGACCACACCTCAGATTCTTGAGATTTACCCACCTCAGTGAACTCCCACCGTCCGTCCCCCTCCTCAGCACCCTCCTCATCACTGAGTCCTTTCTCTTTTTTTTTTTTTTTTTGCAGTACGCGGGCCTCTCACTGTTGTGGCCTCTCCCACTGCGGAGCACAGGCTCCGGACGCGCAGACTCAGCGGCCATGGCTCACGGGCCCAGCCGCTCCGCAGCATGTGGGATCTTCCCGGACCGGGGCACGAACCCGTGTCCCCTGCATCGGCAGGCGGACTCTCAACCACTGCGCCACCAGGGAAGCCCCTGAGTCCTTTTTCTTTTACAGAGGACCTCCCCCTTGATGGAGCCCATCCCCATCCCTAGAGAGTCCCTAGCTTTCTCTGAGTCTCTGTCCCCTTACTGAGCTCAGGTCCGCCTCACAGAGCCCTCACGCCGGAATGGGAGCTGGTAAATCTTTCAGTTGAGTCCTTCAGGCACTGTCCTTTCTCACCTGCAGAGAGGGCTATCTGGACCCTGAACCCATCCACTCAGGTTGGGTTGAAGCCCTATTGCCCAAAGAACTGCAGGGCTGCTAAGGAGAGAGGATGTGCTCATTTGCATGGGATCATTTAATATTCAAATGACCAAGCTTGGACTGGTGAGGAATGACTGCTAGAAGGCATGCTATTTGCATATTTCCTTTTTAGTGAGGAAAACACCCAAACCCTCCTCCCTCCCCAGCTCCCCTGTTTGGAGCCTGACTGGGGGAGAGCCTTAGTTGGGCTCTGCAGAGAAGGTACAACTATGGAGAATGTTAAGTAGGAGCTAGTTTAGGTACTAGACCTCAGAAGTATGCTGAGGACAGGCCTTGGGTGGGAGAAGAAGCAAGGATTCCCTCCCCATTCCCCAGAGGAAGCCAGGATCTGGAACAGAAAGTAGAATGAAAAGGGGGAAAGGTTCTTAGAATGTTAAAAACTGAAGTGGTTCTTAGGGATTTCTTAGACTCTACACAGTGGCTACACAGGTTACATATACTACCACTGCTCCATTCTGCATCCCCTGCGTCCATGGCAGACATGATTAATTGATCACGGCACTGTGAACCCAGAGCCATTTGAGGCAGCAGTTAGCATATGAAATTAAATCTATTTGTCTTCCCTGATTACTTCAACCCTTTTCTTTCCAGACAGGGAACCGGAGGCCCAGAGAGGATGCAGAAAATGCAGATTTATCCACCCATCCTCCCTGGAAGCACATGGGTCATTCTCTTGGAGGGTGAGGGAGGGCAACTCCACTCTGTGTAAGAAAATCATCACAAAAAGGTGCTTCTGGGTGGAATTACAGGTGATTTTGATTTACAACTTTGTACTTTTCTGCATTTCCCAGATTCTCTTTGAGCATGAATTCAGTTTGTAATCAGATATCTCCCAATAATACTAAGTATCTCTCTTTTTTTTCTTTTAAACACTGTGTGGTACCTGCTTCAGGCATTATCTAAATCAACCCCGACAACCACTCTCATAGGGAGGTGTTATTATTGCTATTCCTGTTTTAAAGAGGAAGAAACCGAGACTCAGGGAAGTCTAGAAATTTGCCCAAGGTCACACAGCAAGTGGCACATCTGTGACTCTAGCCACATTAAATGCAATTGAATCAATCAAAAGTTAGTATCAGGGATGGTCCAGGTCTATGGGAGAATGCTGATTGGCTTGCTTTTCTGTATAATCTACATAGCCTGCCCCATTCAGGAGGAGGGAAGTGACTTGCCCAATGTCACTCTCAAACTCAGTGTTTGTCCACTGTTGTGTGGACAAACAGCCTGGGCCCAGAGAAGGCTGCTGAGCAGCCTGAGGAGAGAGTAGAGGCCTGGCATGATCCCCCGCTCCTCCCCAGGACCTGGACACCTCTCACTGCTCAAAACAATGGGAACACTGTGCCCTGGCAGAGTGCAGAATGGTAGGACACCGCCTGCCAAGGTCCTTGCTATTCCTCTCAGCATGGCACGGTGAGGAGAGGATGGAAGATGCTGAGGAATGAGATGGGGTGCCTCAGAGCTGAGCCAACAACAGCAAGGGCAGAGCAGGGAGTGGGGAGGAAGGAGGGTCTGCCTTCCACTGGGGCTTGGGAAAGGGGCCGTTTTGGCAGGACCATGGGCCTAGTGCCTCCCTCCACCCAGCTTTTGCAGGCGTCACCCACTGGTATGCCTGAGCCCCTCAGCCTCCTTGTCCACTGTCTCCAAACACCATCCCTTCCTGTGTGCCCAGAGCACGGGATGAGGACACCAATGGACCAGCCCTCCAATCTGTGTGACCCTGCCCAAGTCACTTTGTCTCTCTGAGTTTCCTCACCTGTGAAAGGGAGGTGACAGGTCCTACTTTTCAGGCAAGACCCTACTTTTTTTTTTTTTTTTAAAGAAGATGTTGGGGGTAGGAGTTTATTAATTTATTTAAATTCTTGCTGTGTTGGGTCTTCGTTTCTGTGCGAGGGCTTTCTCCAGTTGTGGCAAGCGGGGGCCACTCTTCATCGTGCTGCGCGGGCCTCTCACTATTGCGGCCTCTGGTTGCAGAGCACAGGCTTCAGACGCGCAGGCTCAGTAGTTGTGGCTCACGGGCCTAGTTGCTCCGCGGCATGTGGGATCCTCCCAGACCAGGGCTCAAACCCGTGTGTCCCGCACTAGCAGGCAGACTCTCAACCACTGCGCCACCAGGGAAGCCCAAGACCCTACTTTTTAAAGGCAAGCATAGAAGCAAAGGACCCCAGCTGGAGTGGGTGAAGCAGCTCAGCAAATGCTGGCTGTTAATGTGACAAGGGCTCTCCTCTCCCAGCCTGCCCCACTCAGCTGGCAAAGTGAGGACTGGCCAGGAGAGCTTGCTGGGGAGGAGCCCTCTTCCTTCCTGCCCCTTTCAGCTGGGTATCAAGATCTGAGACCAGATGTGTGGCCGAGTGACTCAGCCCTTTCCTGCCTGGAAGCTCCTCCCTGCCTGCCTCACCAGGCTGGGCCAGAGAGGGTGAGACAGCAGATTGGAAGTGGGGATGGCTGGTCCTGAACAACCTCAGGGGAGCGGTGAGGACAGGGTGGGGGAGGGAGAGGAAAGGATGAATGAGGCTAGTGTAGCTTGGCCTGCAAGATGGGGATGGGATGGAGGAGAGGGTTTGATCGTGGGGCTGTCAAGGAAGAGACTGAGGGTGTCCTTGAGGCTAGTTGCTGACTCAACCCACAGTGCTCATATGCTCACCCCCCCCCCCACCTGCTTGCATCCCTTCCCCAGTATTTCCAGGCCAGCCCCAACCTGTTTGCCCCGCCCTCCTAGGCCTGCATACCGATGGGATGCTCCCTTTCTTCCCTGTTCTCTCCTTCTCTTTCTAGCCAACCGCCTCCACTTTCTCACCTCCCACTCAGGCAGGTCCTATTATGGACTCCCTGAAACACGTGGAAGCAGCTCTCTGGAAGGTTGCCTCTCAGTTGCTAAATCCCTTGCCCAACCTTGATCTCTCAGGGACAGTAGGCACTGTTGACCTGACCCTTCTTGGAGCTCTTTTCTTGGCCTCAAACACCACCCTGCTGGTTTCCCTTCTATCTCTTGAATGGTTCCCTCTCTGATCTCAGCTTCCTACTCTCTCCCTTAAAGGTATGTGTTCTATAAACTCAGTCCTCCATAGTCTCCATATGGAGGCAGGATTAAGTGCGTGGACTTTGGCATCTTGTGGATCTGGGTTCAAATCCTGCCTCTGCCTTTTATTAGCAATGCAACTTTGGAAAACTACTTCTCTGAGCCTCAACTTCCTCCTCCATCAAATGAGTTGATATTACCTATCTCTTGGGGATCAAATGAGATAAGGCACATAAAGTTTTCAGCACTGAGGGACTTCCCTGGTGGTCCAGTGGTTAGGACTCCAAGCTTCCACTGCAGGGGGCATGGGCTCCTCCCTGGTCTGGGAGCTAAGATCCCAATGCTGCAGGGCGTGGCCAAAAAAGAAGGTTTTCAGCACTGGGTCTGGCACTAGTCAGTATTCAGTTACTGGCAGTTGCTGTTAATATCTTTTCTTCCTGGTCAATTTTCCTCCCCACCCCACCCCAACTCCTACCTAGTAGATGTATCCAGCTGAATGTCCTAGTAGCACTTCAGACTCCAAATGGCCAAAAGCAAAATCCCATCCCTTCTTTTTCCTCCCTAAATACTAGCTTCTCTTCTTTTTTTTTTTTTTGGATAAAAATAATAACAAATGTTTATTAATAGCTTCTCTTCTTGATGCCCCTATTTCTTTTTTTTTCTTTTTAATTAATTAATTTATTTGGTTGCGCCGGGTCTTATTTGCGGCACGCAGGATCTTCTTCTTTACTGCGTGTGGGATCTTCCATTGCGGCATGTGGGCTCTTAGTTGCGGCATGTGGGATCTAGTTCCCTGACCATGTGTTGAACTGGGCCCCCTGCATTGGGAGTGTGGAGTCTTAACCACTGGACCACCAGGGAAGAAGTCCCAATGTCCCTATTTCTGTTAGAGCCCTTGGGATGTCATTCATTCATTCAATGAAAAGCTATGTGCAGGGAAGACAGACTTGAAAAATCATTGTCTTTGCCCTTAAGGGGAAAGACAGACTTGAAAAATCATTGTCTTTGCCCTCCCTCTGAGGAGGGAGACAAGCAATTTAATACAATAAGATCTATTAGAGGTTTGTATGGAGAAATCCATACAAACAAATCCTTACAATCCAGGAAGCCTTCCTAGAGAAGGGAGCATTTGAGTTGGCACTCGCAGGCTGAGTAGGAGCTTGGAAGGTGAATGAGTCAGGGAGAGCTAAGGAACCAGCCACGGGCAAAGGTGTGGCAGTGAGAGGTATGAGAGAGCAGAGAATGGCCAGGCCCTTAGAGCTGGAGGCTCATGGTTGGGTTTATTTATTTAAATTAAATTATTAATTAAGTTAAAAAAATTTTTTTAATCGATTTATTTTTAATTTATTTTTGGCTGTGTTGGGTCTTTGTTGCTGTGCTTGGGCTTTCTCTAGTTATAGCGAGCGGGGGCTACTCTTTGTTGGGGTGCGCGGGCTTCTCATTGCGGTGGCTTCTCTTGTTGCGGAGCATGGGCTCTAGGCGTGCGGGCTTCAGGAGCTGTGGCATGTGGGCTCAGTAGTTGTGGCTCACGGGCTCTAGAGCACAGGCTCGGTAGTTGTGGCGTATGGGCTTAGTTGCTCCGTGGCATGTGGGATCTTCCTGGATCAGGGCTCGAACCCATGTCCCCTGCATTGGCAGGCGGATGCTTAACCACTGAGCCACCAGGGAAGTCCCTAAATTAATTATTTTATTTTGGGCCACACCATGTGGCCTGTGGGATCTTAGTTCCCTCACCAGGGATTGAACCCAGGCCCTCAGCAGTGAAAGCACAGAGTCCTAACCACTGGACCGCCAGGGAATTGCCCACGGTTCAGTTTAGAGAGCTCACTTGGGGCAGCAAGGAGGACTGCTGGGAGGAGGCAGAAGTGGAGGCAGCAGGGAGACACAGGAGGAGGGTTAGGGTCTGAAAGTTTACCCCTGCTTTGCTCTGCATGCTCTGTGCAAACTTGGGAAAGTCACTTGACCTCACGGAGCCTCCATCCCTCATCTGTCAAATGGAGATAATAATAGGCACCCGAGGGGATGTTGGGGAGGGCTGGATGAGCTAATGGAAGGGAAAGTGCTGGACAAAGGCAAGCTATTGTTGTAAAATGTCCACCAGGGCAGGCTGGGTTCCAGCCACACCCCACCTCAAAAATGGCCTCCTTGAGTCTTGTCTGAGTCAGCCCACATCCTCCCTGGCTCTGAGGTGGGGGGTAGGATGCAGGGGCACAGATGCCCACACAGCTGACTCTGGATCTTGGCTCACTGGCTGTGTGACCTCGAACCAGTGTCTTCCCTACTCTGAGCCTCATTTCTCCAGCTGCAAAAATAGGGTTGAGAGACTCACTGCAGGGCTGTTGGGAGGATTCCATGGCACCTGGTAGGTGATCATTAACTGTATAGTTCCCTGTTCCCTGTTCTCTGGTCCCCTTGTCCAGGGCCTGGCACCAAGCTGAGCAGAGTGGGAAACAGTAAATATTTAATAACAGATTGGCTGAGAGCTCCTGATGGGAGGGACATGTGGAGGAGCCAGAGGACACCTGCTCCCCTAGCAGGGTCTGCACAGATGTCCCTGAGATCTAGGGGCAGACACATCCCAATCTTGAGGGAACTCTTGCCTTCAGTGACTTCCTGGGGAATCCCATCTAGCAGGGGTCCTCCCAGGGTACCCCAGTGTCTCCTCGCCTATCCTCTCTTATTCTGTCACAGCAAATGGATGGGGACCTCATTCAACAACCGTTCACTGAGCCCCTCCCCACTGTCCAAGCCTGTGCCAGCACCAGAGGTTCAGAGACGAAGGAGGCCAGGAAGAGACGAGGAAACCTGCTCTCCAGGGCTTCTAGCTGGGAGGGCAATGGAAACATGTTTGCTATAATGTGGTTGTATGTGATGTGGCCAAGGACTGACTTTTGAGAAAATCAGACCTTAAAGAAGGGACTCAACCTCTCTGGGCCTCCATTTAACCATCTGTAAAATGGGGACAATACTTCTTATCTCTTTAGGGCTGTTGTAAAGATTAAGGGAGGCAATTATATAAGCACTTAGGGCAAGCCCTGGAAGCTGGTCAGTCCATCAGCGGAGATGCTTTGACAGTGATGATTGTAAGTCATGGCGGGTGTCTGCTGAGCACACTGTGGGGCCGGGGTGAATCTGCACGGGGGAGTCAGTGAAGGCTCAACAAGAGGAGCATTTGGGCTGGTCCTGAAGGACAAGTACTTTGCCAAATGCAAAAATGGGGAGAGGGGGCTTCCCTGGTGGCGCAGTGGTTGAGAGTCCGCCTGTCGATGCAGGGGACACGGGTTCGTGCCCTGGTCCAGGAAGATCCCACATGCCGCAGAGCGGCTGGGCCCGTGAGCCATGGCCGCTGAGCCTGCGCGTCCGGAGCCTGTGCTCCGCAACGGGAGAGGCCACAACAGTGAGAGGCCCGCGTACCGCAAAAAAAAAAAAAAAAAATGGGGAGAGGGAGGTCAGGCTGGAGAGTGAAGGGCCCTAGGTGTCCAAGAGGCTGGGATTTACACTGGAGTCAACAGGAAGGAATTTAAGCTGCCAGAGGGACAAGATCCAGATATAGCATCAGAAAAGGTGCCTCTGG
The DNA here is from genome assembly GCF_003676395.1 of Aethalodelphis obliquidens. NCBI lineage: Eukaryota > Metazoa > Chordata > Mammalia > Artiodactyla > Delphinidae > Aethalodelphis > Aethalodelphis obliquidens. Next base: position 27,106,186 of record NW_020837953.1, on the reverse strand, counting down.
GGTGTGTGGAGAAGGGATTGAGAGGTTAGGAGACTGGGGGGAGCTGGGGTTGGAGCTGTGCCTGCATCACTTAGTCACCTGCCTGGTGCTCACCTGGGGTCAATGATTCAAAGGTTCCTATCCCAGGAAGACATCTGCCCCTTAACAGGAATTTATAGGGGCAACGCCTTTAGCCAGAAGAACCACCCGGGGAACCCAGAGCAATCAGACAGAAAGCCTGTTGGGCCAGCCCTGAGGTGCAGCCCCTCCCCCTGCCCTGGGCCTCCCCTTTGTGAATTTGTGTCTCTGTGGTTGTCTGTGGGCTGAGGCAGCAGAAAGAGTATTTTGGAGTGAGCCAGAGCTACATCCAAATCCTGATTCTGCTAACTGGCTCTATGACCTTGGTCACATTTCTTAACCACTCTGAGTTGCTTTTGTGGGAAGTGTTCAGACTTGTAATATTTTTAAATGCTTGTATGTAAACGCGTAGAAAAAATATATGCATACTGCCCACTACCACTAACAGTGGTGAGGTGGAGGTGGGGAACATGCGTAAAGAGGCACTTTCACATTTTACCCTGTTTATTGCTGCATTGTTTGGGCATTTTATAGATACATATATTCTACGTTATCGCATTTGTAAAAGGAGGGGATAACGATGCCAACTTCACAGATTGTTGGAAGGATTTCAAGAAGATCCTACAGATATAATCCCTTTCACACTGCCTGTGCAGAATTGACCCTCACCAAGTATTAGTTCCCTTCGCTTCCTCTTGCCTGAATGTGTGTTGGGTTTTGTGCATTGGTGCTGCCATCTGTAACTGTTTGTTTATATTTATGTGACTAGGCCTTCTGTATATCTCTCTCTGATTTATGGGCCAGTGGGTATCTGTGTGTGTTGTTTTTGTATCAGTGGATGACAGTATGAGTGTCTGTGCATCTGGGAATGTGAGCATTTGTGTATATATGTGTGTGTGTCAGCATGTCTGTGTATAATTGGGTATGTTTCTGTACCTGTGTGTGTTTACATGTGTTTAGATATCAGGCTGTCTCAGTGTACCTGGGCGTTTATGGGTACTCAGAGGTATCAGTGTGTATCTGGGTTTGTGTCTTGGTGTGTGTCCATGTATCTGAGTATGCCAGGGTAAACTGGTGTGCATGTGGGTCTGTCAAGCTGTGTTTGTGTCTCGGCGTGTTTGTGTAGGCCCCATGTGCGATCATGGGCCCCATACATCTTGACCCCTCTCCCAGCTTCCAGAAGGCCCTGAGCGTGGGCACTTCCCTCCTAGCCCTGCCCTTGGGCACAGGGCCAGCCTTGCTGCCCAGGACTGGTGGAGTGGGTGTCTGCAAACACCTGGAGGCCCCACCCAGCAGCTCCCTACAGGAAGCCTTATCAACTGGCAGACCAGACTGGTCATGCCCCTGTTTCGGGGGTGAGAACTGAGAACTGACCGCCCTCCTTGGACAGCAGTGAGCCCTGTGGATCTGGGGGTCAGGAAATCCTGGCTCTCTCAGCCTAGGTCAGTGTCCATCTGGCCAGCTTTTGTGCTTGTCAGATGCAGCCAGACAGTTGGGAAACAAAGCACGTCTCCATGGCAACTCGCCTCTGCCTTTGAACTTGGGCAGTTCAGTGGTTTTGTGGCTCCTTCTTCAGGTCTGGCACTGGGATGGGGGTGGGCGGTGAGGATGAGTAATGAAGTTTCCATATATGCTCGATGCATCACCCCACACACCCCAACCCACTCCAGTACCTCCACTCACACTCTCCTTTTCTAGGTGAAATCAGATATTCAGATGGGGTAACTGGTGCCCAGAGAGGGCAAGTGTCTTACCCAAGGACACCAAGTTAGTGGCAGGACCGAGATGAGAAACTTGTTAGGCTAACTTTTAACAAGCCATTAGGCTGGGCTGGCTGGATAACTCATTTCTGTGCAGACCTCAGATAAAGCTTCTCCTGACATTTCTACCAAGATGCTAAAACTCTTACCATTTGCCCTTGCTTGTCTATGAAGTGTAGTATTTTCTAATTACTGCCTAAGAGAAACTGTTGCAGAAATAAACTGAACGCTGGCTCTCTGTTAAAACAATAACCACACCTGTAACTCAGGATTTCAAATTTTTAGTCCATCAAAATGTTGGCATTGTTCCTGCTGATTTATTTTGTGTTAAGTAAAGGTTATACCTTTTGATTTATAAAAATAAATTCATATGTATAAAGCATTGCTTTTATCTGTTTTATCTGTCAGATAAAATGCAGGGGGCTTTTGTTTGCAGGGAAAAATAAAAGTTCCACTGCTAAAAGAAAAAGGTTGAAACCCACATTTTTACACTGTGTACAGCTCAGAGAGTGACAGTCTGATCACAGAATAGCTGGTCAGTCTGGAAGCCTGGAGCACAGAGCTGGTGCTCAGGAGATAGTGGCTGAAAGAATGCAAGGAATCAGAATTCATTCCACAATGGAGACTGGGCAGTGGCAACAGCAACCTTTCCTTTCTCTCTGTCTCCCCCTCCTCTCTCTCTTTCCTTCCCTCCCTCAGCCTCCTAGGAGCTGGCAGCAACTCAGAGCTGAGAACCCACAAGACTCCATCTCCATTCCACACACATCACCAACACCTTGGGCATTATTTCACCTCTCAACCCAGCAGGGAAAATGGATGGAATTAGGCTTGGGGCCTGATTCTAAGAGATGCTGGGAGGATCAAAGAAGACCTCAGCAGGGAGGTTGTTTGAAACGTTGATACGCTGCCACAGATGCCAGGAGCCACAGAGTAGGGGCCACAGGAGTGTCCACTGTGGGGATGAGACCTGCAGGGTCTCCCCGCGCCCCCAGGTTAGGGAGGAAAGAGGTAGAGGGCATCAGATACAAGGAGCCCGTTTCTATCTTCTCCCACTGAAAAGGATCAAAGTGTAGATTCTTAGTTCATTCTGAAACAGGAACCCCTTTGAGAATCTGTTAAAGCTGTGGACCCTTTCCCCAGAAAAAATGCATACAGGTGCATTTGAAGTTAAGCAGAACATTTCTGGAGGTTCCTGGAGGGCCAGCTGCGGCCCCAGGATAAATACTTTGCTTTTCCAGGGTCTTAACTGCCCACCCTTGAAAGCAGCAGGGGTGGGGCAGGGGCACAAAGCAAGTGATCAATTAGAACCCCCCCACCTCCCCCCCCCCACGAACACAAATCAGTTTTAAATTCCATCTCTGCCCAGAGGTAGCTGTGTGCCTGTTGGCAAGTCACTCCTCCTCTATTTACACTTTCTTATCTATGGAATACGAGGACTATTAATCTCTCAACATCCTCGACTTTGCAGAACTGCTCTGCCCTCCAGCTGGTCTAAGAACTGAGGGAAGCCAAAGTGCTCCCACCCACAGCTGCATGATTTACAGACTCTGTCCCTTCCTGGTGTTCCCGTTAAAACGAGGGAGGCTCAGCCATACCTTGGCGTGGCTGCTTAGTCTGGAGTCTGTAGGTGGAGGCCAGGCCTAGCAGGGGACAAAGCTGGAGCCTATGGGAGGCAGGTCTCCCAAGGGTGGGGGGTCAGGAAGTGTAGGATGGGTGTGAGGGCAACATGGGGTGGTCCTGGGTTTTCCAAAAACAGAGGGAGCAGGGAAGTCCCTGGCGTTCCAGTGGTTAGGACTCTGTACTTCTAAGATCCTGAAAGCCATGTGGCACAGCCAGAAAAAGGAAAAAAAGAAAAACAAAAACAGAGGGAGCAAAGCTAGATGGCCTCAGGGGCTGTAGCCCCAAGCTTGGTTATTGCTGGTTCCTCCCTGGGGACAGGCTGGCAGCTTCCTTCCTGGTCAGGTGACAGCCTGGCTCCAGGATGGACTTTGGGCCCTGCCGACAGCGGCTGCTGGGAAGTCAGTTTCCTTAGCTGCCCAGAGGGCCAGCAAAGAAATGTAGCTGAGTTGAGCAATCATGAATCCAGAGAGCAGTGTTGCAGGCTAGCCCTTCCCAGCTAGCCCTGAGGGTCTCAGAAGCAGGCCAGTCCATTAGGCCAGGGGACAAGCAGGAAAGCTGGGCTGCTGGTCTGAGGGGTGGCTGGAGATGGGAGGTGAGAATGTCTGGGTGTCAGAGTTAGGAGCAGTGAGGGGAACACAGACCTGACCTCTCCCCACTCCCCTTTCCTCTCCTCTTCTCCTAATCAGGGGACCCAATCTGTGAGTTGACTCCTCGGGGTTGTGTTTCTAGGGGACCTTTCGCTGAGGAATTATATGAGCCACTGGCAGGGCCAACTTCGTGGGCGTAGTCCACACGGCCCTGCTCTTAGAAAGGCCCCATGTTTGGTTGAATGCTCTGCCGTTGCCTTCTTGAAATTTTTAATAAATTTTGAATAAAGGCCCTGCATTTTCATTTTGCACTGGGCTCTGCAAACTGTGTAACCAGTCTGGCCACCAGGAAGAAAGGAGGTGCTGAAAGGGTTGGTGGGGGGCAAGATTGCCCAACATTCCTCTCCTGATCGCCACTTCCAAAAGCCAGAGCATGTTTGCTTTCCTCTTTCCTCCCTACCAATGCATCCAGACTCTCCAACAGGCCAAGGCCCTGTGCATCGCTCGCTCTCGAAGTCTCAGCCCTGCCTATAACAATTTTCCTCTGATACTCACCAATGGAAGGAGAGGTAGGGTCCTTAGGGATAGTGCTAGGCTGGGCAGAAACCAAATGAATGGTGGTTAGATGGGAAACTGAGGCCCAGCAAGGACAGTAATCTGCCCCAGGTCCCCCAGGTGGTAGGGGGGAGGTGTCAGTGATGGCCCAAGTTTGCCACAGCTGAGCCGCTGGGGGCACTCGGGGGCTAAGGCAGGTTAGAGAGGTCACAATGCACACTCTAATCCTTCTATAATATAGTGAGTGTTGTCTGTACTACAGCAGGGCTGACTGGGCTGGGTGGGGACCAGGAGAAAGCTATTTGACCAGGGTCAGGTTGGGCGATGAAGACAAATTCTAACCGGTGGGGTAATCATGATGCCCTTCTGGGGACCCAGTGAGGGAGTCTAAGAGCCCTGAACCCACAGCTGGACCCTAGGGCAATTTCTAGCTCCTGGGGACCAGGCAGAGACAAGACCTAGGTTGTCGATCTAAGCTCCTCTGCTGCTGACCACCTCTGTGCTCTTGGGCAATCACTGTCCTCTTCTGGCCTCAGTTTCCCTTCTGTACTATGGGGGTATCACTCCCTGCCCTGCTTCCCTCAGAGCTTGTTGTGGGATCAGATGATATGAAAGTGCTTGATCAGCTATAATAAAGAGCCAGAGGTCTGGAGGAAACAAGCACAGCATTTTAATGATTCTTAAAGGCTTCCTTTCCCTACCAGCTTCCTCAGTCACACTTGTCACCTGCAGAGGATCTCAAAGCACCTTATAAAGTTGTGAGTTTAATCCAAGATCAGCTCTAATCAGTGTTGAGCATCTCAGTGGAAAATTCAGACCCAGGCAGGAGTGCTCTGGGGACTCCCTGCCTGGCCCAAGGGTAAACTGAGGCACGGCTCTCCTCATCCCAGTCACCCAAGAGGCATGGGTCCCAGCTCCACATCGAGGACAGATGGAGGCTGGGGGAAGATGGGGTGAGGAAAGGTGAAGGTGGGGTGAGGAAGGGGAAAGGAGCGAAGGGACGACTCCCAGTCGCCAGATGGGAGAGGAAGACCCACTGTCGGTCACAGCTCTCGGGTGGGTCTGACGTCTGTCTCTAGAGCAAAACCTCCAGTACTGCCCGGGTCCTGGAAAACATTCTCAGAATTCCCTTATTGCAGAAGAATTCCAGAATCCCCCATCTCGTCCCGGACCAAACTCAGGGCACCAGGTTCTCTTGGGGTCCAACCCCAACACCTCTCTCCCCCCTTTCCCTGCGCATCCCCATCATCGCCCCGTACTTCTCTGTTCGAACCCAGCTCTCCTCAGTGCCCCCGCAGAAACGGAACCTCGGTACCGCCCCCTCCCGGACCCGCCCCGCCCCGCGACCCCGCCCTCTCGGCCCCAGCCCGCAGGCGCGGCTTGGGGGCGCGGGACCACCCTCCCTCTGCACCGGACCTCGCCCTCCCCGAGTCCCCGACCTCCCGGACCCGGGCCGGAGGGCCGGAGGAGGCGGGGAGGGGCCAAAGGCAGCACCGCCCCCGCCCCGCGGCCTCTCCCTCCCGGCTCTGTCCCTCCCGGCCGGCCTCCGCGCCCCGCCCGCCGCCCCGCGGCCCCTCCCGCGCCGCTCCCGCCGCCCGCCTCGCTCCTCGCCCTCTCTGCCTCCGCCGCCCAAACTTTTCTGCGGGCGCGTCTCCGCGCGGCGGCCGCCTGCCCGCCCGCCCGCCCGCCCCCGGCCCATGGGCGCCCCGCCGCAGGGGGCCTGACCCTCGCGCCGGGTCCCCCGGCCGAGCCATGGCGGCCTGCGCGCCCCCCGCCGCACCTGCGGCCGAAGAGCCGGGGGGCCCTGGCGGCCCCCCGCGCAGGAAGAAGTCTCGCTCCGGCGTGTCCGGCCTCCGCCGTGCCTTCAGCTGGCTGCGGGGCAAGCGGCGCAAGAAGGCGGCAGGGACAGAGGGCGCCGAACCGGCCGCCCCCCGGGCCAAGAAGGCGGACGACAAGGCCAGGAGGGCCAAGGGTAAAGGCCGAGGTAAGGCGACCGGGCACCTGGGCAGGCGCCGGGCGGCGCCGAGGGTGCGGCCTGGGTGGCTCCTCTGGGGGTCCGCGGCGTGTCGGAGGTGGTGACTCCCTAGGCGCCGTTGCTTGGGGAGCGAAGAGCCCAGGGCTCAGCCCCGCTCGAGATGGAGAGGACCCCCCGAAGGGGGCAGGAATCCCCTGGCTTAAGCAGGAAGTGCTGGCCGCCCGGCTCTTGGGACGGTGAGGCGGTGCCCCCTTCCCCCAGTCTCACTCAGGTTCTGCCCTCTGCTGCTGAGTCAGGGGGTCAGAGTCTTGACTCTGGCCTGGGGCCAATGGGAGAGGCACGTGACCTTACATCTCTGGTGGGGGGGTCCCTCTGGGTCTGGAAAGCCAACTGCACTCAAAAGGTGTTTCAGTCGTCGAGGTGGATCCGGGTTTCCAGCCCCACAGAGGACCCAGCACGGAGCATAACATGCTTTAGGTTCTTAGCAGTGTTAGCTTTTCCTACCTGGTCCCCCTCACCACTCACCTGGGCCAAACCGCAAACATCCACCTCCTGGGGTGGTGAGCTCAGGATCTGAGCCAACTGCCCCACCCACCACTCCTTCCCCCCGCCTTGGTAGAAACGGTCTTGTGTTGGAAGTGTGCTTGCAGATGGGGGAAACAGGCCCAAGTTAATGGAGAGGCTGTACCTGGGGCAGCGGTGGTTACCTGAAGTACTACAGCTAATTCCTTGCCTCTAGGCTCCCTCTGGCCTGATGGATGGGCAGCCTGACGGGAGGGGTGGCTGATCTGGCCCATCCCTACTGGAATCACTTTTCTTTTGGCCGCTTGCTTTGTTCTTCCCTCATCTTCCTCTCTGTTTCTGTCTCCTGATTGAGGTGGAGGGCATGAGTCTCTGCAAGAGGGTGGGGCTCCCTTGGGGCCAGCCGTCCTAGGAAGTCTACCTTTCCTGTGCTCCTGCTTCAGTGCTAGAGGTGAGGAAATGGCGGTGTGTGCAGGCCCATCCCATTCTGCCTGTGTTTACCCGCCCAGTGTCCTTTAACCACCTCCTCTGGAGGATAATTAGATGGAACACTTTAGGGGTCAGGAAGAGGGTGAAAGGCCTCTTGTGTGATTGCTTCCGGCCTGATCTTCCTTTTGGATATGGGCCCTGCTCCCCTGCAGCCCAGCCACAAACAGAAGTTGGGTGCTGGGGCTGAGATGACTGGGCCAGGCCCCATGGGAAGGTTTGCATGAGGGGTGTTTCCAAGGGCTCTGCAGTCCCCACAATATATGAAGTCTGTCCCAGGGCTGCCCCACTGGGATTCAATCTGAAGTCATCCCTATCACACTCGAGGGGGCATGGGTCAGAATTGCAGCAGGATGGTTTGTGGTCAGACTGTCAGGATTAGAGATAGAAGGCTAGTGGCATACCCCAGGGCAGTGGACACTTTTCCCCTGGGAGATCAGCCTGGGTGCAGGGGCTGGAAAAGCTGACTCTGTAGGTCCTTGCTCCGACAGTCTGGGTTAAGGGTCATTGGGTCAGTGGCAGGCCTCCCCCTGCCTTGTGTTTGGTATTGGGTAGCACTGGGCTTTCTGGGCAGCAGGTCGACCTGATTTGGGACCACGTGCATGGGCAACACCTCCCTGCCCCTGGCTGTTGTTTCCCCAGGTCTGAGGGTGGCCGTAGGTATGTCTGGAGGAAGTCCTGCTTCCTTTTGCTCCAACCTCCTATTATTCCAATTGTTTCCTTGTTACCTGCCTGGCCAAACTTCTTTTCTGTTTATTAAGAGAAATAAATCCAATCTCTCTAATCTCCACTGGCACTGCTGGTCAGGAAGGGGAAGCCCAAAGAAGGCTTAACTCTTTCTGGGGAAAATGTTTAGAATGAAGATTGGGGGAGATGGGGAGGAGGCACACACAGAAAATTCCTGGGAGGTCAGGGGCCTTTGCTAGGGAGGTCATTATCTCCCTGCTCCCAGTTGCTGAACCAAAGACCCATAGATGCAGGTCTTGGCTTCTTTAATCTGAGTCCCCTACTATAAAAGGGAAAACTGAGCTTGGGATAGATTTTGAGCCTCTGTTTTCCAGAACCCCCGTGCTCCCCGCACTGCCCTGCACAGACTTAGAAAGGAAAGAGAGGAAGTCTGACATTTATTTATTATTCTGAATGTGCCAGAACGCCCCCCCCCCACCTCCCTGCCCCACATCCATTACCTCCATTATCATTTACGACCATTTGAAGATGGAAAAACTGAGGCTCAGGGAGAGTTTTGAGCGATTGATTTGGCCACCTGGGATTTGAACTCAAATCATCTGACTTCCAAAACTGGTCCTGCTTTCATGATTCTCCCAAGGACATAGACCAGGGGGTAAGGCTTAAAGATCTTCTCATCCAACCCATTGTACAGATGGGAAGAGGCCCAGAGAAAAGTGAGGGAACTTGATAAAGTAGGAGGAGTATCAGAGTCAGGCAAGTTAATGAGAGTTCACATCCTGGCCCAGCGGTTAGCAAGCCCTGTGACACTGGGCAAGCAACTTCTCTGTGGCCTCACTGTTTCCATTACTGTCTCTTGAAGAGAGGGGACCTTCTCACTGGGCTAACCTTCCGGCTAGACATATCCTTGATGGGTCTGTGAGCTTTCCAAGATTCTTACAAAAGAGGATGTGAAAATTATTTGAAAGTGAAGTCACCATAGAAATGTAAGGGGTCGCTGTTATTGTGTTTGTGAGTTTATTCACCTGAGTTGTAAGGACCCAGTCTGGAAGGAATGGGCTTTGAAGCCGACAGGACAATTCTGTCCTGGGCCCTGGTCTGCCCCTCTCGGGCCATGTGACCCCGGCAGGTTATTAACCCCTCCAAGCCTCAGTTCTGTTACCTGTAAAATAGAGATAACAAATCCTGGCTTTACAGGGGTGTTTCAAGGATCAAATTAGAAAACAGACATGCAAGTGCATTGTGAATTGTGGAGCATGGTCCAGATGTCAGCGGGTTGCTGCTGCTGTGATGCTGAGGACTTGAGCATTAGCTAAGTTTATCCTGATTCATGTTTGGAAAACAACTCATTGGTTACACCTCAGATACCCGTGATGATGATGATTATTGAGGGGGGATCCACGGAAGGTGGAGTCTTACCTTTGTCCAGCGGAGGATTCAGGCACAGAAAAAGTAACAGACAAACAAACAAGCAGACATCCATATATTTCAGAAATATCGTGTGGACTCTAGACAAGTGTGTGGGGAGCAAGTGTTTCTGGGATGGATGCCAGGACTGGAGGCTGGCAGATAATCGGGGGAGGCTTCCTGGAGGAGGTGAGCAGAGTGTGGAAGAAGGAGGGCAGGGTGCTGACTAATTTGAAGGGGAACATGAAGGCTGCTATGTGCCAGACCCTGGCCAGGCATTTTCATGAATGTTTTCCCTTGTCCTCAACAACCTGGGAGGTGGTCAGTTACAACCATTTATAGGTGAGAAAATAGGCCCAGAGGGTGAAAGTAAGTTGGTCAAGGTCATTCAGCTTCATTCATTTGAAAAAGACATATTCCTTACTAGATAGTGTCATGTACTGGTCAGGGTAATGCAAATATTTGGGACAAGACGGGCAAGGTTCTTACTTGCATGGACATGATGAACATAGCGTAGCACTGACAGAGCCACTCAATCTGTCTCCAGAGGCCATACTCCAAACAAGATAATATGAGGTTGGATGTGTTTCTGACTCGAGGGGAGTAACTGCTGTAGAGCTTAGGATCAACTTCGGGGAAAGGAGTATACAGCCCTCCCGAAGGTTTCTCTCAGGCAGTGGGCAGTGGCTGGGGGGGTGGGTGCTGGGGATGGCTCCGATACTGATAGTGAGAATTTAGGAGCTACCCTGCCAGGCTCAGCAGATTTAACCCCATGAACGTTGGCCACTCACTCAGGGAGAGCTGTGCTGGGCATGGGGTTATGGAGAGAATCCTTGAGTTTGAGTTCTGCTTTGCCAAGTCCTGCCCCATTCTTGGCAAGACACTGTCTGCCTTAATAAAGATGGGGTTTAATGACCTCTGACCATTAGTGGCCCTTTCTCATTCTAGAATTCTATGAGTTTGAGAATGGTCTGGAGGAGCAAGCTGGAAGGGGGAACTGGGGGTGGGAGCTATGTTCAGGGAAGGAGAGCCTACCTTTGGCCAGTCAGATGGACACGACATCGGGACCCAGTGGTCTGGATGTCATAGGAAGGTGGGTGAGGATGCAGGGTGAATAATACCAACTCTCCCTGCTGAGGAAGGGGCCTGTGTAGCTCTAAAGCAAAGTGAGGACCCAAAGGCACTTTGGTTAGTGGTCACTTTGCCTCTCTGAGGTCTGGGTGGTATCTGTTTGCCTTTCAATAAACACTCCATGTATTTCCACATTCTGTGCCATTGCATGTGCTGTTCCCCACCTAGTATGTGTTTCCCTTCCCTTTTCTATCCAGTACTTCTATTCATCCTCAAGGCCTGGTCCAGTGTCATCATCTCTGTGATACTCCTGGGGAAATTATTGCCCCCAGACTCTAGAGCAGGGTGCTCAAGAGATTTGGAGTTGAACAGCATATGCTTTTCTTTCTTTTTTTAATATTTTATTTATTCGTTTATTTATTTGGCTGTGTCGGGTCTTAGCTGCGGCATGCGGGATCTTTTGTTGCAGTGCGCGGGCTTCTCTAGTTGGCGCACGGGCTCTAGAGCACACAGGCTCAGTAGTTGCGGTGCGTGGGCTTAGTTGCCCTGCAGCCTGTGGGATTTTAGTTCCACGACCAGGGATTGAACCCTTGTCCCTTGCATCGGAAGGGGGATTCTTTTTTATTTTTTTGGCTGCAATGGGTCTTTGTTGCTGTGCTCAGGCTTTCTCTAGTTGCGGCAAGCAGGGGCTACTCTTTGTTGTGGCGTGTGGGCTTCTCACTGCAGTGGCTTATCTTGTCGCAGAGCACAGTCTCTAGGCGTGCGGGCTTCAGTAGTTGTGGCTTGTGGGCTCTAGAGCGCAGGCTCAGTAGTTGTGGCGCACAGGCTTAGTTGCTCCGCGGCATGTGGGATCTTCCCGGACCAGGGCTCGAACCCGTGTCTCCTGCATTGGCAGGCAGATTCTTAACCACTGCACCACCAGGGAAGCCCAGAAGGTGGATTCTTAACCACTGGACCACCAGGGAAGTCCCAGGATATGCTTTTCTGGTCACCTTCTTCTTGGGGAGGGGCATCTCAGTGTCCTTAGCCTGGGGCCTTGGCTGATGTCATATGGGCAGGGCTCCCTCTGCTGTGGGATACATCAGTGGGGGAGTGGTTTCCATAAAGGAGTCTGGGTCCACCTTCTCCAAGCCCCTCTGAAGTGATGAGCATTGTCTGCCTTGGGTCCAGATGGGAGAGGGGGGTCTCACTAATTTATTTCACAAATACTTATTAAGTATTTAATATTAGGTAATAAGTACCTACTATGTGCCAGACTCTGTCCTGAGGATGAATGAAAGACAAGGTCCCAGTCCTCGTGAACCTCACAGTTTGAGGGGAGTAGTAGACATTGAACAAGTAATTAAGGGTCAAGAAGTGTGACTAAGGAGGGAACAGAGTGATCTTCCCCGAGAGGTGATGCGAGCTAAAATGGAAGAATGAGGGGAAGCTGGGGTTGAGGGATTTGCAGAGCTGGAACCAGGCAAGGCTTCTGTTGGGGGTTGGGACCAGCTGGCTGTCGCATTCCGTGGGCACAGGCATCACCATACCTTACTGTTCTGAACATCCTGAGGGCAGGCCCTGGGCTGACTGTCTTTTCCCTCTGCCCTGCCCAGCACAGGGCCTGGCATTAAGTGGCTTTGGGTGATAGGTGGGTAATCTGATATGGGCCCCCAGAGCACGGGTATCTCCAGATCCTGGGCGCTCAGAGCTGATAGCCTGAGATGTCACAGGGAGCCCTCACGGCACATACAGATGGGCAACTGAGGCCCAGAGGAGGAAGTGACTTGCTCAAGGTCATACAGCCAACCAGTGTTGGAGGCAGAACAGGAGCCCACACCTGACAGGCTGACCTCAGCTTCCCCACTCCTTTGTTCTGACTTCAAATGGAAAATCCCATCCCAGAAAGGGCCCTCGAGCAGGGGTGGGATGAAAGGAGCAGGAAGCTGAGGAGGCCGAGAAGGCCTCATCCATCCCCTCCCTTACCTCTGACACCTTCAGAAGGGGCCGGGTCCAGCTGCCTCTCCCCCTCCCTCCTCAACGGAGGCCCTGGATCCGCACCGGTGGCACAGGGCCCAGGTTCTCCTGGAAATCCCCTTCAGGCTGGGGGGCCCTCCCCCCACCACTCTCCCTTTCCCTGTGGCCAGAAAAATCTCTAATCTGTTGTGGGCAGAGGGCAGTGGGAGCGCCTCCCCTCCCCCACCCACCCCTCGGAAATTCCCCTCTCCCCGAACCCTCAAAGCTGTCTCAGCTGCTCCTGGCCTGTCACATGCTGAAGAAAACTAATGAGAGGCGGCATTGTATATTGTTTAGGCCGCAGTGAATGTGGCGGGATGGGGAGAGCAGGTATACACACCTCTGCCTCCCATCTGGAGAACCCATGGACGGCCACCTCCAGTCCTGTGGCTGACTTGGGGGAGGAAGTGGGTGGAAGCAGCTTCCTTGGGCAGCAGGGATGAACTCGTTGTCCACCTCCCCCATGACTATACTCCCCAGGACTCTGTGCTCTAGTGTTCCGCTGTCCTGGGGGCCGGTTCACCAAAGGCTGTCAGCTGCACTCCCAGGGTGCTCTGTGCTGGCATGGAGGGGAGATGGAGACAGCTCAGCCTGCCAAGGGTTTAAACCCTGAATCTTCTGGCAAAGTGCATGCTTCCCAGGAGGCTGCTGATGGGGTCTGTTCCGAGTAGGACCTCCTGCCTGCTTTAAGATACCCTCTCCTCTAAGCCCCTAGCCAGCCGAGGCCTTTAATACTATCCTCCAGGAGGGTCACGAGACACTCAAGCCCTGCCTTGTGGTTCCAGGAGTTCTGGTCCATATGCCTACCATATCACCTACTTCTTCCCACCAGTCCTACCCCAGGCTCTCCCAGGCTCTCCCATGCACTTGACTCGTTGGTAGTACTCTTCCTCCTGGATCTGGGAGCAAGCACAGCCTTTGTAGTGAAAGAAGGTAAGACTGGGAGAGTGCCTTGGACTCTCTTGCCCCTGCCTCTTCACCTCCATTAGTGCTCAAGGTGCCATCATCACCACCTTTGCCAGTTTCTGTTCAACACGTAGGGATACCTACTGTGTGCCAGACACTGTGCTGAGCCTGGGGCTACTAGGAGGAGTGAGAGGATCAGTGTCCTTGAGGAACTTGTTTTCTGGTTGGAAAGGGACATACCAAAGCAAACTGTTGCCTTGAGACAAGTGCTGGGTTGGTGTTACACAGGGTGCTGGGGAGCCCTGAGGTGTGATCAGTTCTGTATCAGCGGACAGCATTAATGCCTGTGGGAGCCCCAAGAACTGGGCTGGGGGGGGGTCAAGGAAGACATGGAGGAGGACACTGTCTAGCAGGGCCTTGAGGACAGGCAAAGGTGGAAGAGGAAGGAGCTCTGAGAATGAGAGGGGTGTGGTCAGAGATGAGGCTGAACTGGTGAGCGGGGGCAGCTCCTGCAAGGTCTCCTGTGAAGGCCAAGTTACCTGCTACACTCCAGACATCCTTCTAAGCTCTTTGCATGCCTGTCCTCACTGAATGTATGCCAAGGGATTTGGACTTTACCCTTGAATGTTCTCTCTGCCCCCCCATACCACCTTTCCCCTTTATGGGCCTCAGGTTCCCCACCTGTAAATTAAGGGAATTGGGCCAGCAAATCTCTGAGGTCTCATCGAGCTCTGCCACTAGGACCCTCTTCTCTGTGCAAGGCAGGGAGCCTGCTGCACACAGCATGGTATACAGTGTATGCTCAACAAGTATTTTCTGCGTGGATATATAAAATACCAGCCCCTCAGGGACTACACTGTTGTCAACCTCAGTCTCTTAACAAGAGATGGGCCTCAGGGAGGGTGTGGTTCAGCTTTAACTCTCCCATTTTGCAGGGAGGGAACAGGGTGTCTTGGAGCCACTGGGCATAAGAGGCAGCGAGGTGTAGTGGAGGGGCTTGCTGCGGTGGCAGAAAGGATGAACCTTAAGGGGATTAGAACTGAGGGCCGTGGGCTTCCAGCCCAGTGCTCTTTCTCTGTCTATACCATGCTGCCCCTGGTTGGAGAGATGGCAGAGTGATCGTAAAGGAGAGTCCTTGCCCAGTATGTGGGCTCCTGGGCAGGTCCCTGGACACAGGGCACTTGTGAGAACATGAAGATGTGGGGGCCTTGGGCAACCTGGAAGGCTTTCAGAAGAGGTGAACCTTGGCCTGGGCTTTGAAAAACAAAGACTTACTTACCGGGAGATGAGAGAGAGTTAGGGTTAGATGCACACAGACATGTGCTTCCATGTATGTTTACCTATATGCTCCATTACTTACACATACCCCGCCCCCCAAAGGTAGATAGATATGGGTATATCAGCCGACAATTGCACAGTCATATTGATACAGAAAAGCACATGCAATTACAGTCTTATAGACAAACGTTTTTACTTACATGCACTCAAGCAGACTATTACACACTCAAATACACAAAAAGCAGGGATATTCAGCCAGCTTGAGGGAGTCACAATTATATAGGCAAATACACAAAAGCACACATCCAGACCTATGTAAACAGACTCAATTATATGGATACAGGCATGCAGTCACAGATGATGACACAGAGAGGAACCCACATGTTCAGGGTCACAGATGCACAACTACACAGCCACATTCAAGAACGCAAATACAAATGCCCAATTACATGCCCTCCTTCAAGGTCATGGAGAGGCACAGATAAAGTGGTGGGGTAGGTAGCCTGGAGCAGTGGGTATTGGACTCAGTCTGGGTTTGAGTACTGGCTCTGTAGCTTAATGCTGTTTGACTTTGGGCTAATCATTTGATTTCATGGAACCTCAATTTTCCCATCTGTAAAATGGAGATGATAAAAGTACCTACCTTACGGAATTGTTTTGTGCATGAAATTAAGTAATGCATGAAAGCAGTTATCACAGTGCCTGGCACATAGGAAGCGCTATATAAAAGGGTTCTCTTGTTATTTTGAACACCATTACTACAGAAATACAGTCAGATAGATGTATTTGTACAAACAAGCAGAGACAGGAGATACACAGACACGTGACACTCACGGGGTGGTGGTTGGTGGGCCCTAGCAGCAGCAAGGCTCCAGACCCCGCCTGTCTGGAGCCTGGGCCCCTAGTTCTCTTGGTTCAGCTGCAGTCCTCAGAGGCAGCCCCTGGCCTGGGAGAGCGAGCGATCCGTCGGCCCCACCTGGACAGGCCCGGCCTTTCCCAGAGCACTGGGCGGGGCGGCTCAGCAGGTCTCCCAGGTCCTCAGAGGGGTGGAGCTTACGGGATGTGCGCCAGGCCCCGCCCCCTGCCGGCCCCTCCCTCACCCCGGCCATTGGCCGCAGAGCCCGGGGGCGTGGCCGAGCTGGGGCTGGGGGCGCCTGCGGTGGCCGCCCGCGCTTCTCTCTGCCTCCCTCCTGTGGCTGCGGGCCCGGCTGCCGGGCTGGTAGGGCTGCGCTAGGGTTCCCGCGCCGGCTCCCGCGCCCACCATGGGCAACTCACACCACAAGAGGAAGGCCCCAAGCGGCCCCCGGGCCCGCAGCTTCTGGCGGTTCGGGCGGTCGGCGAAGCGGCCGGCAGGTAGGGGCTGGGGGTGGGGGCGGGGCAGGCGGGGAGGAGGGTCTTCCTGCCGCAGCCGCCGCCGCCGCTGCTGCCCCCTCCTGGGGCTTGTTGGGTGTGAGTTTGGGGGGCCGGGAATCCCCCGCACAGACCCCACCCCTCACATGCAGACAGAGACACATGTACGCACGAATACCCGCGGGCGGGCACATGTACATGTTCACAATTCACAGTCACATACACAACACCCACTCAGATGTATGGACATGCAGACACAAAATCACATACACATTCACACCCACACGATCGCTGTGGGAGGCACAGATCCTGAGATACAGGTACATATACCTATGTATACGGTTTACCCAGCCACACGAACACCACCACAGTCGCAGATTCAGACACATTCGTGTAGGTACAGTTGCCCAACGTCTTAGGCACACGTATGTACACACAGGTTCAAAACTGCACAACCAGCCAGACCCCAAAGCACTTATACATACACACACACACATACACACGCACGCACGCACATTTGTTCCCCAGGCTTTAGCCCGCACAGGCTGAAAGTTTGCAGGAAGGAGGGGAGACAAAGGTTGAGGGGAGAAGCAGGAAACCAGGGGCTGGAGACTCGAGCCGCCTCCATCTGGCTTGATCGGGAGTCGGACTGGTTCTCTGGGCTCCCTCCCCACCCCCATCCGCACCGCCGCTGCCTCTCTCTGTCCCCCTTCCCCCCCCCCACCCGCGGTCCCCATGGTCGCTGCCGCATCTCCCCCTTTCAGTGCAGCCACCGAGCTGGAACGCAGCCCTTCCCAGCGTGCTGCGGGATCTGTCCGCGGGTCACATTCCATCCTCCAAGTCGGGGGGAGGGGGCAGAATGGGAAGGCCTCCAACCCCAAGGCTGGGAGCCAGGATTCCTGGTTCCCCCCAGTGGGTGTGGCGGTTCAGGGTATCCCCGGGTCCCAAGAGGTGTTGGAGGAGGGGCTGTCTAAAGTGCCTAGTTCCTCCGCCTGGTGAATCCAGACATGGGGTAGGGGCAGGGTGGGGATCCACCCCCCACCCCGCAAGATAAGGGGTCTCCAACAGAGTCGGGTATCTGCTGGTTTTGGGGAATGAAAAAATCCTGGAGAAGGTGGCTTGGGGGGCCTCCCTCCTGTGGTGGGAGAATCCACCCATGACTTCCCAGGATGGCCTACATTCCTAGAGGTTCTGAATTGAGCCTGATGATCTCATCCCTCCATGCAGGGGGCAATAGAAAGGGCCTAGGCTGGGATTTAGGGTGTCTGGGTTCTCAGTGTTCCTCTGGTATGGGCTCTGTGACCTTGAGCAGATTGCTTTCACTTCTCTGGACCTTCCTGGCTCCTAGAGGGAGGTCTGTCTGTGAAATTAGGGCAGCTTAGCTTCGGTGACTTCTTGGGACCCTTACAGTTCTGGCTGGCTATTTCGTCGTGAAAGAGACTGATAGAGAAGGTGGGCTTGTCCAAGGTCATTGCCTGCAGTGGTTTGAAGAATAATCATGATTATTAAGAAAATAATTAATTAAATTCTGGTACGCTCTCTGAGGTTCCTCAGAAGCTGGGTTGATGAGAGACTCCTGGACCTTCCAGTAGTCTCCCTGTCCCAGTAATCCTGAAATCTAGGTTGTGCCCACCTGTCTCTCCTCTTGGAATCGGCACCAAGGGGCTGGGGCTGGGGCTGGTGAATCTTCATCTGCCCTCGTATGGCCACTCTAATCTGATGGTTTCCTGAGAACCAACTGTGGATCCAGACTTGTGACCATTTGTGGTGGGGGAGAGAGAGATTAAGAGGGCTGTTTACAATCTCCTGCCCGCCAGCCCTTACAGAAGAGGCCTGGGGCTTCTAGCATCTCTTGTGCTCTTCCAGTTCCTGCTGCAACTCAAGGGTTAACCAGGCTTTAAAGGTGTTCCTAAAAGCCCAGAAAGCAATGTCAAGGCAACATAGAAGAAAGCGTGGGGGGCTAGAGAATATTCTAGGCTATATGTTAAAAGGCTTTTGGGTTGCGGTCAGTTTTAGAAAACTGGGGAGCTGGTATTAAAGAAGTAACTGTAGGGTTGGAATTAGTCCTGAATTGTTGATTAGACAAGAGAACCTGCCCAGGGATGCATTTCAGCTCTGGGGTATGGTCGTGAGCAAAGGCATGGGGTTGAGACTGAGTGTGGAGGCTGGAAAGCAAAGTAGTTGAGGTTTCTTCCTTGTGCCTGGGAGGAGAAAAAGTGAATGTAAACCTCAATCTCTTTGTTTTTACTTGTGCTGAGGATTCTAAGGCTTCCCTGGCTTCAGCCTCTGCTGACACAGGTCCAGGTATGGGACTGGGGCTTGAGTGCTTACTCCTTTGATTAGTCTGTGAAAGGATGGGGGAAAGAACGCAAGGCAAGCAGAGAGGGCTGGAGTCTACAGGCCAAAGGGAGCCAGTGAAAGTGTTTGAGCAATTGAGGAGCCAATGAAAGTGGTATGTTAGGAAGATGGCAGGTGCAGGCAGGACAGGTTGGGGGGTGGGGTGGTGAGAGTGGAAGCTCATAGAACGGTCTGGAGGCTGTTGCAGTAATCCAGGGGAGAGGCTGATGAAGTGAGGGCTGGGGACATGTTGAGGGCTGTGGGAGTGGAGAGGAGTGGCAGCTGCAGAGACACTGCAGAGGAGGTGGCAGAAGTGATAGGAAGGACCTGGGATTAATCAGATGTTGAGAGTATGGGCCAGAGAGTGCTGTGAAGGCTCTATGCGTGAGGCTGCTTGGCTGGGGGTGGCAGCAGAGCTAAATGCTATGCTAAACCCTTTACTTTGATTAATTCATTTGTCCTCCAACGGTCTTACAAGCTGTAAGCTATTATTCCCATTTTACAGATGAGAAAGCTGGAGCTCAGAGAAGTTAAGTCACTTGTCCAAGGCTACTCAGCAAGGAGGTTGCTGAACAGGGATTCAAACCCAAGCCTGTCAGATTCCAAAGCCTGTGCTCTTAATTATTTTAGGTGTAGATGGATATCCTCTTATGACGGAGGGGCCTGCATGTCCTCCGGGTGAAGAAAGCCTGAGGCCCTGGGGGATTTGGACTCCGTATGGTGCACAGGTGGAGGAAGCACTGTGGAGGAAGGGCAGGGGTTGAGGACTAAGCATTGAAGCCGCCAAGAGCTCAGAGAGGGAGCTGGTTGGCAGTGGGAGGGGAAACTGAGTTTCAAGGAAGGGTTGGTCCCATGTTACAAATGCCCTTGGACCATAGAGAAGGGTGAGGGTGAATAGGGAGAGGCCTCCTCACTGCTGCAAAGACATTGTAACCTGCTGGGATTGTTTGGCCTTGGTTCTCAGGAATCCAACTCAACCCTCCCAGCCCCAGGCCATCTAGGCACTTGGTCCTGGGAGGTACGGAGAATTGGTGAAGGATGTGAATTGGGAGCTCAAGGAGCACCCCCAGCACTCTGTCCTCTTCCTGTTCCCATGCATTATACTGTCAGGCTTACACACATGGCCCTCCTCCTGATAGGGTTTATTGTTCCCACTTTGCAGATGAGATTGAGGGAAGGGACTAAGTCATTGGTGGAGTCAGACTCCGCCCTGCCTCTGGACCTAGAGCACCAGTGGCCGCAGCTGGGAGAAGACCTGCTCCTGTTACCTCCCTTGCCCCCTTTCTTCCTGTTTCCTCTCCCTTACTGGGGTGGGGAGACTTGTGACCAACTGTATGTATAGACTTGCTTGTGGGAGCCCTGGGCTTCCAGATAAGGGGCTGGCCCAGCCCTCTCTGGTCTGAGGGATCTGAGATAAGCTGAACCCCCTTGCTGCCCCAGGTCCTGACCCAAAGTGAGGGACCACTCCCCTCCTTCTAGCGACAGAGTCATACATGCCAAGGGCTCCTTAGAGATCATCTCCCCAACCGTCCCACCTCACAGATGAAGAAACTGAGGCCCAGAAGATGGCAGTGCCTGATTCAGGATCATGCTTCAACTGAGGGGCAGTGAGAGCTCAGGCCTAGGACATCTGACTCCCGGGGCAATGGGATATCTGGTATGGGCTCCGAATTCCCTTTCCTCCCAAACAGGGGGCAGTTAGGGCTGCTAGATAGGGCTAGGTCACTGAGGAGCTGATAGGAAGCTGATGTTAAGTGTCCCTTATCAGACCTTATCTTAATAATGGTTCTCAACTCCACTTGAGATTTGAAGAGAGCTCCAGAAGTGGATGGGAGAGGAGGCCTCTAGAGGCATGGGAAGAACAGCAGCCAGTGTGAGCTGGGCTCACATCCTGATTCTGCCATTATTAGCTGTGTGACCTTGGGCAAGTCACTAACCCTAGGGGAGTGCCTCTGTATGGTGAGGAGGATTTAGTGAGAGACCATGTGTGTCTCAGTCAATTGGCACTCAGTAAATGCTGGCTTATGATTGGCGAAAGTGAAAAGGCCCCCGTGCCTGGATAGGCAGAGGCTCCCTCTGATGACAACACTGTGTTTACACTTGGTTGCGTGGCTTTAACTTTCCCAGGCACTCTGTGAGGTGGGTGTTAGTCCCACTTTACAGATGAGACTGCAGCCCTGAGAGGCTGATTCATTTGTCCAAAGCCTGGAATCCAGACCTTCCGACTCCCAGCCTTTTTCTCTCCTGGCTTCATGGTGGCTGCCTCTCTGGCATCTATGAAATGAGGATAATCATGCCTTGAAGGAACAAAGGAAAGGGCTTTGGAAAGTCAGGATCTCACCCTGGCCGAAAGAGATTATTATGTTACTGTCGGCAGCAGATACTGACCCGGAAACTCATTATGACATTTACTAATATTATGGTAGCTAATTCCTCCCTGTGTTACTGCCTGTTCCCCCAGGCGCCTGTAGGACGGGATCCTCCCCTTTCTGTCCCAGGCGCTCCCTACCCACCAATATTTACCGTAGAACCGGCCTGTCAGCTCTGCCCTGGCTAGGCTGGGGCTTCGCACTGAGAAGAGGAAGGAGCGAGATTCCCCTCGTGCAGAAGTGGGGTGCAGAGCTCCCCCACTTTGGGCAGTGACTGAGGCTATGGCCCCCTCCCTCCCACGCCGACCCCTTAACTTCCTGAGACTTAGGGTCACTAAGGCGTTTGCAGTGAGACCCAGGTTCTGGGCTCTGCCACTTCCTGTTTGGGTGACCTTGAGCAAGTCACTGTCCCTCCAGCCTTGTGCTCATTTGTAAGAAGGGAACTCACACCTACCTTTCATGTTTCTCATTCGCTTTCTTCGAGACAGTAGAAGAGGAAAGTGTTTTGAGAGAACCGTAAAGCGCCTTCACCTGAGAGTTGTGTTCACTTCCTTTTGTCTTGCCTCTAAGAGAATAAAATCTACGCATGCTCTGGATTCTGCTCCTATGGGAAGGCCCGGGTCCCCTCTGGGCCTTGGTTTGCCCACCAGTACAAAAGTGAGGGGCTGAGACTTAGGGGCCTCCAAACACCCTGAATCCTGGCTCCAGAGCAAGGCCACCTGGGCAGCTGTGCCCTCCCACTTCATTCCTCTCCCCTGAGTCAGGCCAGCCTGGCTGCGGGGCATGCCGCAGCCCCCGCCCCTTGCTCTGGAATGGGGCAGGTTGAGGCCTCACCCCGTGGAGGATGTTGCCAAGACAGTACATACGCATGCGCACAGGTGCACGTGGCCTTGGGGGGCGGGGGCAGGGGCTCCCTTTCCTATTCCTCTCTGTTTCCAGGCTCAGGGGGGCCCCAGAGCAGCGGGTACATGCATCTGCCCTCGTGTACACGCAGCCACCCAGCAAGACCCTGCATGAATCTGCGCAGTGGCGCTCGGGTGTGGGGAGGGCGTGGACTAGGGAGGCATGGGTGTGCTTTGTGGACGTGGTGGTGAGAGCACCCGCCTGTGAGGGATGGCCCCAGTGAGGCTTTTTGGAGGTGCGGTCTGCACACTTCTGCTGGTGGTCTGTATCTCAGCTCCTTCCGGAACTTGCAGGTGTGCTTCCTGGTGTGCGTGGCCTGGAGCAAGGTGTCTTCTCAGATCCAGGAAGCCTCCTCCCCTGGGCAGGTAGGGGAGGCAGAGGCTGCGTGGTGAGCCTCAGTCCCAGGCTGCACCTCTGGACTGTGCTGAGGCTGAAGGTCCTGGAACAGGGACTCCAAGTGTGGCCTTAGGCAAGGTCCTTCTGCTCTCTGGGCCTTAGTTTCCTTGCGAGGTGCATGCTCTCCATCCGAGGCTCGGGTTGCTGAGCCTCTCCCCAAACAAGCTACAGGTGTGTAGACCTGCGCCTGGGGTGGCTCAGAGGGACCTCAGGCTCTGGCCAAGGCGTGGGTTGGGTGGGGGTCGGGGGGATGGGTGTTGCTGGGGGAACCAGATGTTATCAAGTGTGAGAGCCTTGGATCCTGCTGGGGAATTTGCAGCTGTGACCCTGACTGCAAGCTATGGGCCTGGGACCTTGATGAGCTGATGTTTCCCCACCCCTGACTTAGCAGAGCTCAGCCCTTAGTTTCCCTGGTTGGGAGAAGCTGAGCATGCCTTTGTCCTGCATGGTTGAAGGCTCCAGTTTTGGAACCAGCCAGAGCTTGGGAAGTCACCTGGCTCTGTGAGCCTCACAGGTCAGTTACCAGGAGAATATCTTTGAGTACCTGCTTCGAAGGACTGTTGTCAGATCTGTGAGGGTAGAGACTGCCTTCCACCAGCACCTGGCATGGTGCCTGGCACGAATTAATCACCCTACAAGTGTCGGTCTACTGCTCTTTTCTGTTTGAGTGGGACTAATAAGAGGGATGGATGGGTATGGCCTAAGAGAGAGGGAAGAGGGGAGGATGTGGTCAAGAAACCTCAAATTTTGCGGGATGGTAGGGTCATCCAAACCTTCTTCAGAGGGAGATCAGGTTTGTAGCTGGCACAGTGGGCAGAACGTGGCTTTTGGATTCAAGTGGTCTTGAGTGTGAATGCTGTCCCGCCACTTACCAGCTTTATAATGCTTGCCCTCTCTGGTGTCCATTTCCTCATCTGTAAAACGGAGATAAAAGTGCTTACTGGGCTTCCCTGGTGGCGCAATGGTTGAGAGTCCGCCTGCCAATGCAGGGGACACGGGTTCGTGCCCCGGTCTGGGAAGATCCCACATGCCGCGGAGCGGCTGAGCCCGCGAGCCATGGCCGCTGAGCCTGCGCGTCCGGAGCCTGTGC
The DNA here is from genome assembly GCF_003676395.1 of Aethalodelphis obliquidens. Lineage (NCBI taxonomy): Eukaryota > Metazoa > Chordata > Mammalia > Artiodactyla > Delphinidae > Aethalodelphis > Aethalodelphis obliquidens. The sequence continues at coordinate 27,082,835 of NW_020837953.1, read as the reverse complement.
TCCGCAACGGGAGAGGCCACAACAGTGAGAGGCCCGTGTACCACAAAAAAAAAAAAAAAAAGAAAAAAAAAGTGCTTACTTCTTGGGAATTCCCAGGCGGTCCAGTGGTTAGGACTCGGTACTGTCGCTGCGGGGGCCTGGGTTCAACCCCTGGTTGGGGAAATAAGATTCTGCAAGCCGCACAGCACAGCCAAGAAAAAAAACGTGCCTACTTCTTAAGGGTGTTGTTTAGATTTCAGTGATCTGAGGATATATACTATCTAGCCCCACAGAATTTTGTTCTCTAGAGAGCAAAGGCTCAGGTATCTGCATGAGTGGTCCCTGAGAAGTGGCACAGCAAATGGGGAAGGACCAGTAGGAGGATCTTGCAGCATGGGAGCCATTGTGAATTCTTAGATCCCTAGAGACTCAGAGAGAGAGAGGTGCTGTGAGAGAGGGGTGTCCTCAGAGTCTGGGGGACAGCACTTTATAGTTCACAGACCTTCTCTTCCACAGTCTCAGCTACTCTTTGTTTTTTTTTTTTTTTCTGGCTGCAGCGTGAGGCATGGCATGCAGGCTCTTAGTTCCCTGACAAGGGATGGAACCCATGCCCCCCTGCAGTGGAAGCACGGAGTCTTAACCATGGGACCACCAGGGAAGTCCCTCAACTACTCTTTTTGGAGTTGCCAGGGGGAATCTCTTTTAACACCGTCAATACTCAGCTGAACCTTTAGTACTGACCTCTTGGGGTTCTTTGAATAAAATCCTGACTCTGCCAAGGCCTCTGGGGCCCAACCTGACCTGGCTCCTGCCTTTTCTCACCTGCCATTCTCTCCCTTGCTCATCATATTCCAGCCACACTGGCCTCCTCTCTGTTCTGGGAAAACCACCCCACCACACCTGCCTCAAGACACCTTTATGCTTGCTGTTGCCTCTTTCTTTTCTTTCTTTTTCTTTTTTTAATATTTATTTACTTATTTGACTGCGCCAGGTCTTAGTTGCAGCACACAGGATCTTCGTTGCTGCGTACGGGGTCTTCATCGCGGCATGCAGAATCTTTAGTTGTGGCATGCAGACTCTTAGTTGCAGCATGTGAGATCTAGTTCCATTACCAGGGATCAAACCCGGGCCCCCTGCATTGGGAGCGTGGAGTCTTAGCCACTGGACCACCAGGGAAGTCCCTGCTGTTGCCTTTTTCTAGAAGGTTCTATGCCCAGCACTTGCCCTGGTTGGCTGCTTCTTTAGGTCTCAGTTCCAATAGCCTTTCCTTGATGCCCCCTAAAGTCACCCACTTCCTGTCACATCTCCTCAGCCCTCACTATCTAAAATTATTTTGCTAGTTTACCTCATTCGTGTATTCATCAAATATTTATTTATTTATTTATAAAAATTTATTTATTTATTTATTTATTGGCTGTGTCAGGTCTTTGTTGCTGCGTGTGGGCTTCGTCACGGTGCATGGGCTTCTCATTGCGGTGGCTTCTCTTGTTGCGAAGCACGGGCTTTCGGCACGCGGGCTCAGTAGCTGTGGCTCGTGGGCTCTAGAGCTCAGGCTCAGTAGTTGTGGTGCATGGGCTTAGTTGCTCTGCGGCACGTGGGATCTTCCCAGACCGGGGCTCGAACCCATGTCCCCTGCATTGGCAGGCGGATTCTTAACCACTGTGCCACCAGGGAAGCCCCTCATCGAATATTTATTGAACTCATAGTATGTGCCAGACACTAGAGATATACTGGTGAACAAGATAAAAGTTTTCCAATAGCTGTAGCCCCTAGTACTAGTTTAATAAGTATTTGCTGATTAAATGAATGGATACAACAATCTTATAAAGAGGAGTTCTTAGCCTTGTTTCCATGTGAGGTCATGACTTGTATGTGATGGAGCTGGATTTGAACCTGGACCTGACTTCCCTCCAAGTACCTTCCCTCCTGCCCCCCACTCTTACTGCCCTCACCTGTGACTAATTCTGTTCTCCCCCCTGCCTGGTGATCCAAGAGAGTCGCTGAGTCACAGAGTGAGACCAGTGAGAAGAATCCTGGGCTGGAGGAGGGAGAGGTCTGTGTTGAAGGCCTGCCTCTGTTTGTGTGACCTTGGCGAGTTAGTGCTTTTATGGCTGTTGATGTTACATTACTGAAGTGGGAAGATAATCCTTTGGAACGTCTGGGGCTGGACAGACACGTGAGGGGTTGTTAGCACCAGCCACTGTGATTCCGCTCTGGACATCTCCCCGGCTTCCCAGCACTGTGTCCTGGGCTGGCTCCTGCTCCTCCAGGGACCTCTGCCAGTGTGTCCTTGCCATCCGCCCAGGCAGTCCTGGGCTTCTGCCTGGCTGCTGCATGCTGTGAGCCCCTTCCCCAGGGAATCACCCTCAGCAGCCAGGAGGACTTGGGGGTGGGCACCATGCCAAGTCTAGTCTAGTGGCTCTTCCACCCACCATCTGGCAGCCGGCACCCTTGCCTTAGCTCTGGCTCGTGACCGTTTAGAAAAGGACTTGGAGACAGGGGTAGTGGGCTGCCCCTGGAATTGAGTATCTTTGGCCCTCCTAGTCATCCTTTGCACAAGAGCCGAGCACCCAGAGACTCCGTGCCTCAGTTTCCCTGTCGGAGTCTGGGAAGGTGCCTGCTCCTGCCCTGCACTCGAGGGGCGGGGTCGGTGGATGGGCGGGAGCAGTGGTGAAGGTGGGAGGAGGACCTGGAGAGTAGCCCCTCCCCCTCCTCTGCCTGGAGCCGGCGCTCTGCGGCTGGGCGGGCAGACTCATCCCCTCAGCGCTGGGTTATGGTGAAGGCATCGCCCGGCGTTCTGGAGAGGTCAACGTAGGGGACGGTCCGAGTGGCGTCGGCAGTCATGGTGGTGTTCCTGGGCCGCCACCTCCCGGCGCTCCTCGGGCTCTTCAAGAAGAAGGGTGAGTGGGTGTGGCTGTGGGGGAGATAAGAGATCTCCGACACCCCCATTTGCCAGACCCTTACGTAGAATGGGGGAATCAAGGCCGGGGAAGGCAGTGGGGTGGGGGATGCGGGCTGGTAATGAGGCCAGACTCCCCTGTCCGCCACGGTGCCTTTGTCCAGCAGCTTTCCTACTGCCTTTGTTTGATTTCTGCTTGTGTTTCAGAGGATGGCTCTAGGTGTCTCTGACCTTGAAGCCCGCAGTCCTCGGGCAAGATTGCCTTCCTCCAGGGGTACTCACGCTTTACTGGGTACATCCCAATACCTCAGTTCCAAGAGGTAGTGCACCCCCTCCCGGGTCAACTCAGTGTGTGTGTGTGAGGATGGGATGTGGGGAGCAGAGTAGAAAGGAAAGTAGTGCCCCTGGAAGTTGGGGAGCAGATCAGGAAAATCGTGTTTAGAGGCCTGGGGGTGAAGTTTTGAGGGGAGGGGCCTATCCCCTCCTCCTCCTAGGAACTGGGCTTTCAGGCCTGGATTAAGATGTGGGGGCCAGAGGGCCCCCAGTTTGAGTGTGATTCAGGAGTCCCCTCGGGAAACCTGGAGTTTAGTCTTGGCTCTGACTCCGATTTGCTGGGTGACCTTAGGCAAGACCTTTCCTCTTTGAGCCTCTTTGTGGACTTGTAAAATCAGGAGGTCGGGGAGAGGAGGGTCACTGAGAGACCTCCTAGCTCTGACCTTGTGGGATTCCTGAGGATTCCCTGGGCGGGAGCTTGGCTGTTGAAGAATGCGCTGAGGAAGGCGGAATGGGCAGTTCAGGTGTCTGAATTGAAGATCCTGATCTTGGGGCGTGGCCCTTTAAAGGGCTTGTTTTGTTCCTGTCCCTCCACAAGGTGCTGCCAAGGTCACATGACCCTGCCAGAGCTTTTGCTTATGTTGTGGGTTCCGTTTAAAGGGGGGCTGGGGCTGCAAAGTGCTGACACAGCCCCTATTCCCAGGATTAGATGCCCAGCTCCTCCATGGGCAGGGCCTGTAACAATATCCTTTGTAATGGACCCCAGGCTCCTCTGCACCAGGGCCCTGGGCCTCCAGGAGAGGGGGATACCTGGGACTGTTCCCCAAAGAGAGGCTGGAGCTGCCTCAGGGGGAGTGGAGTGGCTGGGGTCCCTCTTCTCCCCTCCCCAGCCTATCCTTCCACGAAGGGACAGCTGCGTGGGTGATTAGGGGACCCAAGTGGCCATATCCTTGGCTTAGCCCACACCCCAGGACTTCCTGGGAATCTGGTTATGACCTTTGCTAGTGCCCACCCCCTTCCTAGTGTCCCATGTGTCTTTTTCTTGGGGTGTACAAAGAGGTGGTTTGTCTTCCTGTAAAGTGGAGCTCAGGATCTGGAGACAAGAGAAATGTATTTGCTATGGGCTGTGTGTACACTGGAGTGTCTTGCATGGGGCCCTGAGTGACAGTTGTGTGTATATTTGGGTACTGTTTGTGTATATACAGACTGGGGACTGTGGGTGTCATGTGTATATGTGGTGGCTGGGTGTGCTCTTGGTTTTACTTGGATGCTATGTGTTTGTATACATACTGAATGAAGCCTGTGGGTGTTGTGTGCATATATGGTGGGCATGTGTGCCTTGGGTATGGTGCCCTGTATGGGGCCCTTTGTGTGGTGTGGGTGCTCAGATATATGTACACTTGGATTATAGCTTGTGTATGTACTTGGGGGCTGTGTATATTGAGTGTATACCCCAGGACTGTGGGTTGTGAGTACAGACTGGGGGAAGTAGGCACTGCATGTATGTGCAGGTGCCCTGTGCACTCTGGGGACTGTGGGCGCCCTTGTTGCAGTGCCTGTGCCTTCCCAGGGCCCAGATACCTTTGGGCCTCACTTTCCTTCCTCCTCCATTCCCAGCAGGCTCTGCCAAGGCTGAGAGTGACAAACGACTAAGTGTGGGGCCAGGCCAGGGGCTAGGGTCTGCAGTGGATGAGCACCAGGACAATGTCTTCTTCCCCAGTGGGCGACCGCCTCACCTGGAAGAGCTGCACACGCAGGCCCAGGAGGGGCTCCGTTCCCTCCAGCACCAAGGTAACCTCCTCCTCTTCTCTCCAGCGCTACTTTCAGCTCCCAAACTCAGGGGCCTAGCTCAACATACCTTTCTGATGCCTTTCAGAAAAACAGAAACTGAACAAGGGTACCTGGGACCATGGAGACACACAGAGCATCCAGGTGAGCCCTGCCCCCAGCTCAGTCTTGATGTATTCCTCTCTCCCTGCTTGACCTCTGACAAGTATGTCTTTGAACCCTTCTGGATCTGTTTCCTTTCTGTATCATGAAAGGCTAGACGAGATGCCCCCGAGGGCTGGTCCAGGGTAGCTCTAGCTGATGCCTGCTCAGTGCTAGGTGATGCTGGGGCAGGTCGGTGGGGGGTGAATCTGAGTCAGAAGTTACAAAGGGGAGCCTGAGGAGGCAAAGGTAAGCCCCACTCACGCCTCTGGGCTGATCCTTCTTCCCCCAATAGTCCTCCCGGACCGGACCAGATGACGATAGCATCTCCTTCTGCAGCCAGACCACGTCCTACACAGCTGAGAGCTCCACGGCAGAGGATGCTCTCTCCGTCCGCTCTGAGATGATCCAGCGCAAAGGTATCCACTCACCAGCCAGGATTGTTGGGCAGGAGAGGGGGTGGTGGGCACCCAGCACCTGCAGCTTTCCCTTTTCCTCCTAATCTAGTGTTTCCCAAGACTGTGATTCAGTGGATTCAGGAAACATAGTACTCTGTGTCCTCTTGGAGGTTCATAATGAGCATTAACTGAAAAGCAGGACAGTGAAGAGTTGAGAAACCTGGTTTTGAGCCTAGTGTTGCTATTTACAGCTGTGTGATCTTGGGCCAACCCTTTACCTCTCTGTTTGATGTTCTAGAAAAATGAGGATAAGAATACGTACCTTATTGGAATGAATGCCAAGTGTTTAGCATGCTAACACATTTAATAAGTGTTCGCTAAATGGAAATCATCATTATTGACCTAGTAAAGCCTTCCAGAAGGCTTGCAGAAAAGTGTCTAGCTTTGTTTGTTGCCCATGCCTACTTGACTGTGGAAGTCTTTTCTCAGAGTTCTTATTAATATTCTATAAAAGTTGTGCTCTGCAGAATGTGCCCCAGACCTGCTCTAACAGTTTCTCTCCCTGGACTCTGCCCGCAGGCTCCACCTTCCGACCACATGACTCATTTCCCAAATCATCTGGAAAGTCAGGGCGTCGGCGGCGGGAGCGGCGGAGCACGGTGCTGGGACTTCCACAGCACGTGCAGAAGGAACTCGGTGAGCGCCTGATGAGGAGGCTGTGGGCGGGCAGCCCTGGCCGCCCCCTCTGCTGACCATCCCACGCCCTCCTTGTCTATTCCAGGCCTGCGGAATGAACGTGAGGCACCAGGTACTCCTCGGCCTCCCGGTCCACGGGACGTTGTACGCATCCCCACGGTGGATGGCCATCCGGCAGGCCCGGCCTCAGGGCCAGGGGCCAGGGTGTCCCTGCAGGCGCTGGAGGCAGAGGCTGAAGCCGGTGCCCAGGCAGAGGCCATGCTGCAGCGCCACATCGACCGCATCTACCGGGATGACACGCTCGTTGGCCGGTCCACGGGGGCCCGGCCCTTGCCACTGACCCGGCCCATGTCCCTAGCAGTGCCCGGACTGACCGGAGGGGCAGGGCCTCCAGAACCCCTGAGCCCGGCCATGTCCATCTCGCCCCAGGCCACCTACTTGTCGAAGCTGATCCCGCACGCCGTGCTGCCGCCCACAGTGGACGTGGTGGCCTTGGGCCGCTGCAGCCTGCGCACGCTGAGCCGCTGCAGCCTGCTCTCATCCAGCCCGGCCTCCATCCGCTCGCTGGGCCACTTTTCCTCGGTCTCCAGCCCGCGGCCCCGCAGCCGCCACCCTTCCTCCTCCAGTGACACCTGGAGCCACTCTCAGTCCTCTGAGACCATTGTGTCTGACGGCTCTACCCTCTCCTCTAAGGGTGGCTCAGAGGGCCGGCCAGAGAGCTCTGTGGCCAACAGTAACGTGGCGCCCCCTCCCCTGGGGGGCAGCGGGAGGGGCTCTCCCAGCGGGGGCAGCACTGCCGAGGCCTCGGACACTGTTAGCATTCGGAGCGGTGGCCAGTTGTCCAGCCGGAGTGTGTCCCTACGGAAGCTGAAGCGGCCCCCGCCACCTCCCCGCCGGACCCATTCGCTCCATCAGCGCAGCTCAGCAGCACATGATGGGCCCCTGGGGCTGCCTCCCAAGCCCGAGCGGAAGCAGCAACAGCTGCCCCGGCCGCCCACCACTGGCGGCGGGTCAGAAGGGATGGGGGCAGCACCCTGTCCATCCAGCTCAGCAGGCAGCTGGGTGCCTGGCTTGTCTCCAGGTGGCTCCCGGCGTCCCCCACGCTCCCCAGAACGGACACTCTCACCCTCCAGTGGATACTCGAGCCAAAGTGGTACCCCTACCCTCCCTCCCAAGGGTCTAACAGGGGCCCCTGCTTCCCCAGGCAAGGCCCAACCCCCTAAACCAGAGCGTGTCACTTCACTTCGATCTCCCGGGGCCTCAGTCTCCTCCTCCCTCACGTCTCTATGTTCTTCCTCCTCTGATCCGGCGCCCTCAGACCGCTCTGGTCCGCACGTGTCGACCGCCCTGGGTGACAGGTTTGTCATACCTCCTCACCCCAAGGTGCCTGCCCCCTTCTCCCCACCTCCCTCTAAGCCCAAGAGCCCAAACCAAGCTGCCCCTGCTCCAGCTGCCCCTGCTGTGGTCCCTGGGCCCATCTCTACCACTGCTGCCAGCCCTGAGACCCCACCTACTCCCCAGACATCCCTAACCCCGCCTCAGGCAGCTCCCGGTGCCTCCAAAGACCAGTCGCCCCCACCATCCCCACCCCCATCTTATCACCCGCCCCCGCCACCCACTAAGAAGCCAGAGGTGGTTGAGGAGGCCCTGTCTGCCCCAGAGACTGCTGAGGAGGCCCTCCAAGATCCCACCTGGCCCCCACCCCCGCCTCCTGCACCGGAGGAGCAGGACCTGTCCATGGCTGACTTCCCTCCACCCGAGGAGGCCTTTTTCTCTGTGGCCGGCCCTGAGCCTGCAGACCCTTCACAGCCCCCGGAGCCCTCCTTAGCTACTGTCTCTTTCCAGAGCCAGCCCTGTGGTACTCCAGATCTTCCTCCAGCTCTGCCAGCCCCATCTGTTGCTGGTTCTGTCCCAGGGCTTCAGGCCAAGGTCCCTCGGAGGGAACCAGGGGGCTGCAGCAAGGGTGGCGGCCTTCCCAGGGAGGATGCTGGTGCACCCCTGGTCACACCCTCACTCCTGCAGATGGTTCGGCTGCGCTCTGTAGGCACTGCCACAGTGGCTCCGACTCCAGCATCAGGGCCGTCGGCCCCCCAGAAGCCACTGCGAAGGGCCCTGTCAGGGCGGGCCAGCCCAGCGCCTGCCTCTTCAGGGCTCCACGCTGCTGTTCGGCTCAAGGCCTCCAATCTGGCTGCCAGCGTGGGCCCTGTGAGTGACCAGCCCAATGGACCACCTGAGGCAGAGCCGTGGTCCCCTGCCTCTACGGCCAGCTTCATCTTCTCCAAGGGCACCAAGAAGCTGCAGCTGGAGCGGCCCGTGTCCCCTGAGACCCAGGCTGACCTCCAGCGGAACCTGATAGCTGAACTTCGGAGCGTCTCAGAGCAACGGCCACCCCAGGCCCCAAAGAAGCCACCTAAGGCCCCCCCGCCTGTGGCCCGCAAGCCTTCTGGGGGAGTCGCCCCCCCCACCTCCCCCAGCTTTCCTCCGGCTGAGCCCCTTCCTGCTCCTCCCACCAACGGGCTCCCCCATGCCGAGGACAGGACTAAGGAGGAGCTGGCAGAGAATGGAGGTGTGCTGCAGCGGGTGGGTCCAGAGGAGAAGCTGGGCCTGCCTGGCACAGGTACGGTGGGCAGGGAGGGGTGGGGTGTGGGTCCCATCACTGGTAATGGGAAACAGGTATCAGAAGTCCTGCCATTAGGGATTTGCTCTTGGATTCTGGTCTCGGGGTGCCTGTCACCTCTGATGAGCTGCACTGAAGGAGCATGGATGGTGGGGCTTTGGAGTCAGACCTACTGAAATTTGAATTCCAACTTTGCCATTTTATCTACCCATCCTAGCCTCGGGTTCCTCACTGTAAAGTGTGAGGCAACGATACATTATAGTGGCAGAGGGAACGTTTGTAAAATGTCCAGCCCAGTGCTGCTGTCGTGGTCAGTAAAGTGAGGGGGTGAGGATGCGCCCTGGGCTCTCAGTGGTCAGAACCAAGCTAGGGGGTCCCTTGCTGAGTATCCCTTCTTTTCTCTCCACAGACCCACAGAAAGAGCTGGTCTGACCACCAGGCACCTTGCTGGCACTGCTGACCCATCCCAGGAATACAATCTCAGGGACCTGAGCGGCTCCAAGGATGAGAGGATACGGCAGACACTTAACCTAATAGGGAGGACGCCTGCAGCCTTAACCTCCACGGCCTTCAATATTTACACAAGCCTGGTGTGGCTCCTGTCCTCCAAGTCATCCGGCTCTCATGCCTTTTCCTGAATGGATTCACCTCTGGCAGCTGCCGCTTCAGTCGTGGCCTTAGCCTCATCTTGAAGGAGGTAGCTGGTGGGAGTGGGTGTCTGTGCCCCCTGCTGGCCTCAAGGCCACAGAATTGGGAACAGAACACCTGACTTGAGGTTTTTTTTTTTTCCTTTTTTTTTAAATGTCCAAATCATGCACATGCTGTAGTCCAGAATCAAAGCACTTTTGAAAAGTGGCTGCATGTCCATCCTCCAGGGCCCGCGAAGCCACATTCCAGGGGCCTGTTTACATGGCAGCAGCATCAGTCCCCAGTAGCCAGCCCATGGCTGGGACTCATCTGTCCCCCTCCTCCGATCCAGTTTGCAACTTTTCTTAGTTCTTGGAGGTAGGCAAGTCGTTGTATTCCCACAGGCTTCTCCAGGCTGGAGGCAGGAGTGGGGCTGTGGAATTCCAAAGCACAAAAGGTGCAGTGGGGGTTAGCCCTCCTGTGCCTCAACTTACCACCAACCAGCCTCCTACCTTCTGGTTCTGCCAGGTGCTCCATGCAGGGGACAGGAAGTGGGAGACTGCCAGGGCCCAAATGGGTGGGGGAGAAAGAACCAGAGGGGAGGTCCACAGGCTCTCTCTGTCCTGAGAGAGTGGGAGAACAGAGTAGAGAGTCACGTCATGGGGCACTTGGCCCTGTTTTACTTGATCAGGTTGGGGTGGGTGGGCACGACTCTTCAGAGGCCGGAGCCGCAGGCCATGGCAAAGCTGGGTTCCTGTCAGCTCGACAGGAAGTACTGAGGACATGGATGGAGGGGTGGGTCTGGCAGGGAAGAGCCTATTTGGGCAGTGGGCCCAGACCCGGCCCTATGGATTATATCCTCTGACCTTTACTCTGCTCTGAGCATGTCCTTTCTGCAGCTGCCTTTCAGCACAGGTGGTTCCACTGGGGAGAGCTGACGCTGAGTGACAGGATGGGAAGCCAAAGAGGTGCATTCTATGACAGACTCTTCCCTAGTCAATGAGGGGGAACTCAGCGCTCCTAGGGGCGGGCTGGGTGGTTCCCCCCTAGACATCAGCCTCTGCTACTGATCTCTCCTCCAGGAATTTTGCTGACCTTCCCACTTTCAACCTGTGCCACCTATCTCGGTAAGCTGGTTTCCTCACTGGCCCCGGTGGCTCCACGGGGGTGGCCCTAGTGCCTCCTTCCACTGCAGCATGGCTGTCACCAGGTCACCCCTTCTGTCTTGATCCTCTTTCCTCAACGGTGACTCAGGCTTGAGCCGGGCAAGGGACCTTGCTTTTAGCTGCTTCTCCTCCACCCAGGAGAGAGGTTGACCCCCTCCCAGAAAAAGAGCTGGGAACACAGGGGATGTGGTCTGAGATCCCAGGTTCCTATGGCCCTCTCTCACTATTCTCTTCTCTCTGTAGCTATAAACCAATGTTCTTCCCTGCCCTTTGGGTAATGGAGAGCTGCTGCTGGGTATGTGTTGTGCCTGCCCAGTGAGTTGGGGAAAGAGGACAGTCAGTAAGCCCTCCTCTGCTCAGAGCTCCTGATTCAACCCCCCGGGAACTGGGAACCAGAAACCAGGACCAGGCCAAAGCTTCCATGACACCAGGCCCTGGCAGCAGCCTCGGAGCTGCTGGAGGTAGGAGGGAGCCCACCTTCTGTGTTTCTTTCCCTCCCCTTCCTATGTTACTGGAGCCCCTTGTCTTCAGTTAAGACTCCTCTGAGCTTGTTTTCCCACTGGGTGGAACAGAGTAGAAAGGAGAAGGGAGGACCTCCAAGAGGCAAATCCTTTTGTCCTCTTGGGTAAATGAGCTTGCCCTAGTGCACATGGAGACCAAAAGCCTCTGATTTTTAATTTCCATAAAAATGTTAGAGAAGTGTGAGTGTGTGTGTGTGTGTGTGTGTGTATACACATATATATATATGTGTATACACACACACATATATATATATATTTCTTTAAGTTTCTGAGTCTTTGATATGTCTATACAAACAATCTATTCCCTCTGCTCTGAAGCTAGAGTGATACACATGGAAAAAGCTCTGTGTGGGTTTCATTCGAAGATGTTAATTAATTAAATGATTAAAACTTGGCTGTGGCTGCTGCTTCTTAATGGGGTGGGTCAAGGTCGTGGTCTGGGCCCACATTTAGAAGGGACAATGTTCTGGACCCTAAAATGAGCCTCTTCTTTTTAACACTGCTAAAGGGGAAGTCAAGGTGTCTGCCATCCAGCCTAGTCCACCCCCGCTCCCATTACAGGGTCAAAAGTCCAAGATACAAACAGCCCGAGGCTGGGTGAGGGGCCCAGAAGCTGCTACACACTGTGTTCTCCTTTCCTGAGATGGTGCAGCTCACAGACAGGTCCTGTCCAGACACCCTTGTTCAGACATTTTATTTGAATTTATGACAATGATGCTTAGTGGTCCTGATTGAGATGCCTTATGGAGAAGCACCGCACCCTCCCTGAAGAAAGAACCAGGCTGTGCCGTCTAATAACACGCAGCTGGTTTAGGGAGTGTCCCCCCAGCAGGATCAAAGGGCAATCCAGGAGTCCTGGGGCAGGCTCTGCCCCCAGCGACAAGCCTCAGGGTTGGCAAGCATTTGGGAAAGGTGCCAACCACTTGGTAGACCACTAGGTTCTCTGTTTTCCCTTCCCTTCCCTTTTCAAACCCACAGTTTCCTGTTGGGGAGAGGCTGTAATTAGCCCAGTTCAGGCACCAGATCCCAGCCAGAGGCATAGCTGCTGGGATAACGCTAAGAAAACTGGAAACCAATATTTTTCCAGTGACAAGGATTATGGCATAAACTTTTTCTGAGTTAACATCATATTGAAACCAGATTTGTCAGGTCAGCTGCCAAGGGAAGAAGGTAGGGCTGCACTCCCTGCATTGCCCCGTGCTCATCACTACCCGGGAGGTCAGCCTTTCCCTGCAGCCAGACAGGATGATCCTGGATCCTGGGGAGGCTGAGCTGCACCTCACCGAGTCTTGCACCTCACAGAGTCCCAAACTTCCTGCTTCAGTGTCCTGGGAGATGGGTAAGCAGATGATGGATGGAGCAAATTAAGGAGACAGCAGATGACTCAGGATGATGAGAGAAGGAAGGAAGACGCCAGGTTGGCTAGCTGATGTTCCCCCCTTTCAGTGATTTACAGGAGATGTACCCTAGCTTGGTCATGAAGTTGGTTTGCTTCCACTGTGCGATGCACTCCTCAGAAATTTTGAAGTCAGCCTGGACAAGAAAAACAACAACAAAAGTGATTATAGTGATGGTGGCAAGACTACAAGAAAACAAAGACTCTTCTTATACTACTAGTAGTGTAAATTGACTTAACTTCTCTAAGAGGGCAGTTTGCGAAAAGCTTTCATTTCAAGGTATTTCTATCTTTTGCCTAAGGTAAGTCCATTTTAGGGATTTAGTTGTAGAAAATAATCATGAATAAATACAAAGAACTAGGTACCAGGACATCCATCGTAGTATTCTAAGAGTGAAAAACTGAGAACCACCTCAATGTCTAATAAGGTTTGGGGTTAATTATGATCATTATGATATAATACTGTATATATGTATGTATATGTGTGTGCGTGTGTGTGTGTGTATGGTTCTCCCCTGCCCCTCAGTATTTAAGAAGATGGGGAAATCTTTGAGGCCTAAAGTTAAATTAAAAAAAAAAAAAAAGAAGAAGAGGGACTTCCCTGGTGGTCCGGTGGTAAAGAATCTGCATTCCAGTGCAGGGGATGCAGGTTCGATCTCTGGTCAGGGAACTAAGATCCCACATGCTGCGGGGCAACTAAGCCTGCACGCCACAACTACTGAGCTCACGTGCCTCAACTAGAGCCCGCGTACCGCAAACCATAGAGCCCATGTGCTCTGGAGCCCGTGCCACAACTAGAGAAGAGAAAACCCGCAGGCCACAACTAGAGAGAAGCCCGCACTGCAGCAAAGAGCAACAAGCAGATCCCACATGCCGCAAGGAAGACCCGACACAGCCAAATAAATAAATATTTTTTTAAAAAAGAAAAATAAACATGGTATGACTCAAACTATAAATATATTATCACTATGCATAGAGAAATTCCAGAAGAAAATAATCACTAATGACATTTTTCAGCATCTCTAGGTAGCAGGACTATGGATGTTTTATTTTCATTTTCCCCTACATTTTAGCCACTTCTACAATGAAAATTTATTTTATAGCTAGAAAAAAAAGTGGATTCAAAAAACTGGCCTGGAAAACTAGGAAAGGAGGGAGGGGACAAAGCCATTTGCCACTTGCAGGAGGATGGAGAGGTAGAAACCACTCTAAACACCCTCCAGAAATACTGTCTAGTTGAGGAAACAAGGAACTAACTAGGAAAAGTCACACGTGTAGTGTTAGTTCCACGAGGAGAGTGAATCTCTGCTGCTTTACTCAATGATGTAGCCCAAGCACCTAGAACAGTGCCGGACACATACATTAGGGTGCTGAATGAATGAATGAATTCGGGGCAGGCCATGTGAGTCAATGCCCCTGAAGCAAAGAGAATGAGTGCTCTCAGATCAAGGTGGGCAGGAGGGACCCCGGGAGGGCTCTGATCCTGGCTCCATCATTTCTGGTGACCCTGTGTGGCCTTGGCAGGTATCCTGCCAGATAAATTGGGGATCATCTATCACAGACGGAAGGTCAAATGAGGAAATGTCTCAAGTCCCTGACACAGTGCCTCAAACAGTCTGTCAGTGATCAGTACCTGCGAAGGCCCACAGGCTCCTCAGGCACCTCATTTGACAGGTCTGGAATGAAGAAGGAAGAGGGGCTTAGACGCAGGAAGGCCCAGCTGGGAAAAGGGCAGGTGTGGACTCAGTAACAGAGCAATCTGGAGACAGTCCAGGCAGCCCTGGTATGAGGGAAAAAGTGCAGATTGTTACCTGCAATTTCTCAAAGACTTTCTTCTTGGGCTTAAGCTCTTCATCTGGTTGGCCTTTCTCATAGCCCTTCACAAACACTCGCTCACCAGGAGCAGAGCCGGCAGGAGGGTCCAGAGGCTCAACCTTGCGGCTTGCCCCTTCTCTGGGAAGACACACAGGACAAGATAAGAGTGAGGCTATGGACTGTCTCCAGCTGCCATGGAGGCCAAAGCACTGGGGCCTTTTCCTAGGGGCCTAATGGGATTTAGGGAACCCTCAATGCCAGGGCCCTAGGAGTACTTCACGGCTGTACTACGTCTCTGGATATCACCCGCATTGGGTTAACCAGGGCTGAACTGAAATTCTGTCAGGAGAGACTCCAAAATCTGGGCTTTTAGGGGAGGGAGTATATGACATAACAGCCAGCGAACTGGGTCTGAATCCTGGTTTCACCTCTTACTAGTAGAGAGACCTGAGCATGCACACAGCTTAGAATCTTCAATTCCTGTTTTAATAAAGTTAACTTTAGGTAAAGTGCTTCATCCACGGCTCTTGTACAATAAATAATCCCTCCATGCATCATCTTTTGGGTAGTGTTCTCAGGGCCTCCACCTGGCATGTGGAAGGGCAGCATGTGGGCTAATCCCCCCTCTTCCGGGCCTCCCCAGGCCCTGTGCTCCCCACCCCCCAAGTCCGCACTCACATAGAAGCACACAGAAGCATGCCTTTGGACTCGATTCCTCTCATCTTCTGGGGTTTCAGATTGCACAGCACCACCACCAGCCTGTCCTGCAGTTCCTCCCTGGGCGCAAACTGCACCAGGCCACTCACCACAGTCCGTGGTTCAGCTTCCCCCACATCAATCTTCTCCACATACAGGCTGTCTGCATCCGGGTGCTGCCAGCAAGAGATGTCAGGCTCAGGGAACATCATAATGGAACAGATCATGGGGCCTGGTGAACCCTCTGACTCCACAAACGGGCATCCACTCCTTACTGAGGCCCTGGAGGAACCCTCTTAGCGCTAACTCTCCAGGTCCCAGGCAGCAGACATGAGAAGGGGCCCCAAAGAGGCAGATTTGAGTAACATGAGCCTAATTACTTGTGTTAGAAGTGGAAGGAACCTCTAACAGAGATTAAAATGGCCTGAACTGCCTGGGTGGCCACCATTATGGCCATGTGTGCACCAGATCAATCCCAGTCCTGGGGGGACTGGAAGACAAGAGGCAGCTGCTGGCTTCACCATCCGAAACAAGAGCATCAGCTATTTCAAGGTAGTTTTGGTGGTTAGTCTAATACGGTGAAAAGCAAATCAATACTGGGAGAAAAAAATACTCAGACCACTGGTCCCAGGCCACTGGTTGCATAGCCATCTGCCTCTGGAAAAAGGAAGTCCTCCCTTCACCATTTCCTGGGGTGGGGAGAGGGAAGGACAAAGCAGCTGATCCAAGATAAGGCCTGTGGCTAGTCCAGACAAGCTGGGAGAGACCAGGTGAGTCAATCAGACTGGATTTGGTAGATAAACAAGCTCCTTCTGACTAACATCCCTCCGTATTCTGAGTTCCTGGCTGTGTTTGTTTGAATAAGGTCCAGAGATAGCAAAGGGAAAAAGCCTGATGCCTGGAATTAGATGCCTGGGTTCTGACTCGCAATATGACCTCAGGGATGTTACTTCCCATCCCAGGCCAGGTTTCCTCCAGATGGAAGCAGACAAACCTGACCCCTGTCTGCCTCTCCGGGACGTGGTGGAAAATGAGTACCTTGTCCACACTTATGACTCTCCCCACACGGATATCCAGGCGGGATGGGATGACCTCCTCTGGTTCTGAATTCTTGGCTGGGCCTTTGGCAACTGGCTCTGGAGATGAGAAGAACCCAAGGCTCAGAACTCTCCTCCTTCCCATGACAGGTCAGCTGCTGATCCCCCCAAATGACACTAGCAGGACTTAGTGCAGAATCCCCAGAATCTACCCACTGAATTATACCTTCTTTAAAACAGAGCCAGCAGCCTTTGAGAAGTGACATGCCAGATTTCATCTCTCTCTCCTTCAGGTACTGGGCTGGAGGGGAGGGGAGGGGCCCAGTGTAGCTTTGCCACCATTCGGGCATTTCACATATATTCAGCCATTCCTCCTTTTCTGGCAGGGCCACACAAGACTCTCAATGTTATCTCAGCATCCTTGATGCGTGGCTGGCCAACTAAGAACCAGTCAGGAGCACGTGGAAGGGAACTGGGCAAATCTAGAGATGAGCTTCCCTGAGATGCTGCGCAGACCCTGCCCAAGCAGCTGTTACCCTCATGGTCTAACCCAATTGGTCTCCTTAACTGAAGAAGCGGATTTTGTGAAAGGATCAAAGTACATGTCTCAAACCAGCACTCACAGCAGTGTTGGTAGAGCAGGATGTAATCACTTCATAGTACCCACCAAACCAAATTCAAGATGACTGGAGTTCCATTCCACCAGTCACGGGGCATGACATTCCTGCACTTCAGACCATGCCCCCACCACCGGCTTCTTGGGCCTGAATTGAAGACAGACCCTTTTCTGAGGCCCACTGACAGGCTCTCTACCTGATGATGTCACACCCAACCCCCCCAAGCCCGACCCCTCCCCAGCTGGCCTTACTCTGCTTCGAGGGATCTGGGTAGGCAGCGCTGGACAGTTTCTTTAGTGCAGGGGTATTAAACTTTTCCCGGATGGGATCCAGCAACTTGTTGAGGGCGACTTCAACAGAATTCTTTAGGTCTCCAGGGTGCACAACCTGCAAGTGTTCAAGGCCAGGTGAGAAGGGGCACTGGAACAGGTGAACTGGGCACAGGACACCTGAATCTACTAAGAATAATGTGCATATAGGATGCAGGGTGTTTTCTGAGCAGAGTCTTATTTGAACCTCAGAACAAGCTTGTGAAGCTGGTAGAGCAGAGAAGGGGAAATAGGTTCAAAAGGTTATCTAATACGTCCAAGACCCAGGTCTTTTGACACTGAATTCCACACTAACGTGGGGGTTTTTAGAGGCTGAATGTTTTTAATTGACTTCTTCTAGTCCCTCCATTTATGCTCAGAGTAGTGGCGTAAAGCACACGTTATTTACAGGTAGGGAAACATTCACATAGGGAAGCTAGGAGCTAGAGACAGCCTGAGAGGGGAGCTGGGTGAGCAAGAAGGAAGAACAGGGCTTTGGAGTTAGAGCCTGGGGTGAGTCCCAGCTAGCTGGCTGACCCCCAACCAGGCACTTAACCCCTCTGAACTTTGGATTCTTCACTTAAAAAATGAAAATAACAATACCTTTACCTGCTAGAGTCAGAATAAGGATTAAATCACTTAACATGGGTAAAAATGGTGAGTAGTGCTAGTACATGGTAGGAGCTCAGTAATTCCATTTTTTTCTTCTCATGTCCTGTGACTACCACTTTTACATCCCAAATCTGGCCCCAAAGGATCTTCTAAGATATTCTGAGGGGACGTCCCCTAGGTATGAATACATGTAATAAAACAATGCCTATGTTTTTGTTTCTGAGATTATTCCTTCGTTTCCTCGGGAATGTTTCATTTTTTTTTTTTAAATAAATTTAGTTATTTTAGGCTGCATTGGGTCTTCATTGCTGCACATGGGCTTTCTCTAGTTGCGGCGAGCGGGGGCTACTCTTCGTTGCAGTAGGCATGCTTCTCATCGCAGTGGCTTCTCTTGTTGTGGAGTGTGGGCTCTAGGTGTGAGGGCTTCAATAGTTGTGGCACGTGGGGTCAGTAGTTGTGGCGCACGGGCTTAGTTGCTCCGCGGCGTGTGGGATCTTCCCGGACCTGGGCTTGAACCCGTGTTCCCTGCACTGGCAGGAGGATTCTTAACCACTGTGCCATCCAGAAAAGTCCTGAATGTTTCTTTCTTTTTTTATTTTTGCGGTACACGGGCCTCTCACTGTTGTGGCGTCTCCGTTTGGAGCACAGGCTCCAGACGCGCAGGCTCAGCGTCCATGGCTCATGGGCCCAGCCGCTCCGCAGCATGTGGGATCTTCCTGGACCGGGGCATGAACCCGTGTCCCCGGCAGGCGGACTCTCAACCACTGCGCCACCAGGGAAGCCCCCGAATGTTTCATTTTTAATAGAAAAGCTTTAGACCTGCACTGTCCAATATGGTAGCCACAAGCCTCATGTGCATATTTAAATGTAAGTTAAAATTCAGTTCCTCAGTTTACTGGTCACATTGTGAGGTTCAACAGACACATGTGGCCAGTGGCGACTGTGTTAGTACAGACAGAACATGTCCACCATCACAGAAAGTGCTGCTGGTTACGCTGTCAGACTCTTACTTCAGAAGTGTTTCTTCTATTCCGTCTCATCAGTCCCACAAAGGACTGTTCACAGGGTTGAGGAATGGGGTGTGGGTTCTGTGGCTGCCTCAGATGGCAGACAGAAGGGTTTCAGAGCAATTAGCTGCCAAATGTCCAAAAAATGCGCCTTAAGGGCCCTCAGACCTCAGAGGTCATTGAGTCTCTTCTTCCACTTGATGCTCAAACCCTCATACAACCTTGCCTCCAGTGGTCCTCTGGCCTCTGCCTGAACACCTCAGTGATGGGGAATGCAAGGTCAGGCCAGGCAGCCCTACCCACCACCACATCATTGAGGCCACTAGAAAGTTCTTCAAGCCTAAACAAGCCTCCCTGTGGTTCCCCACCCGCAGCCCTAGTTCAACCGTCTGGTGCCACTAGAAGGAACCTCACCCCTCTCCCAGGAAAGCCCTTCCTGTGTTCAAGGATGGGTGAACACGTACTTGCTTCCCAGCTCAACACGCCCAGTTCTTTCAGCTGTGCTTTGTGACACAGTTTGCAGTCTGTTCCCTATCATGGCATCCTTCCTCTCCCCACCAACACACCCCAGATTGTCAAATAAACCTCACACAATTGAAGTCCAGGGCTGAATGCACAACCCCAAAGGTACTCAGAACAATGTAGAACTGAACGGACGATCAACTCCCTGGTTCCAGACTCTACATTTCTGATGACTGAGGCCAAGACCTCATGAACATTTCTGACAGCCCCGTCACATTGCTGATTCAGCCCAAATTCAGTCAGTCAAGACCCCTCCTTTCATTCCCCATACACACTGTTATCACTCCTTCCCTTCATGATCTGGCCCTGCCTCCCTCTCCCGCAGTGCCCCCCCATCACCTTGTAGACTCTAGTCAGACGAAAGCACTTGTGATTCCTTAGACACCGTGCTGTTTTCATCTTACCACATCTGTGCACAATGCATTCCCTCACAGGCTTCCTCATGAACTCCTAATCCTCAAGTGAAACCGTGTTTGGATGTTGTCCCCTCCATAAAGCTTTCCCAGACAGCCAGGTAATCACTTCCTCCTGTTCTATTTCTGGACCATGTATACTTGGTACAGTAACCAGTAAATGATTATTTATTTACACGTCTGCCTCTCCTAGGGACTATGAGCTTCATGAGGATTTAATCCTCTTTGTAATGCCAGCCCCTAGCATGGTGCCAAACACATGCGAACCTAGTGAGTCTTTTGTTAAATTGTTTGTCGAAATGAGTAGTATTCTCTATTCTGTTCTTTAATAGTTGTGTCTCTTTTCTGAACCTTGATTTTGTACCTGTCCCTGAAATGCTTCATCTTGTTGAGTTTGTCGGCCCTTCATTCCAGGTTAAGTCCTTTGGAGTGTGATTAGGACACCAATATATTAGTTTTGTGCCATTTGCTAATCTAATCCATGAACCACGTGAATCTCAGCCATTAATACAAAATATATGGACCCAACAGCATGATGACAGAGCCCTGTGGCACGTAACAAGAAACCTGGCGAGGCCACGTGGAGAGATTTGTCAGAATGAGTTCAGTGGAGATTACGCCTCCTCTGGTATTACCTCATCAGCAAAGTCCTTTTCCAGGTCCAAGTAAGCTGTGTAGGTTTTGTTTCCACCCCATTTTTCATCTCGAAGGATCACGAACTCTGTAAGAAAAAGGATCCATGCCAACAAACTCACTGATAATGGCAAGTCAGCATTCCTGGCCCAAATGTATGGGTATCTGTAGTTTCTGCCATGTATCTTGAACTTCATCATATAGCATTTTATTGTTTTTAAATTGGATGAGTGGCGATGTCGTATATCCAGCTAGCATCCAAGCTCGGGGGAACGATCGTGTCTTACATCTCTTTTGTATTCCTCTAGTCCACTTGCCTGACCCCTTCATTTCTACCACCCCTGCTCACCCTGACACCCCACTTAGAACCTACCCTGTTAACAAACACACAGATAACTCAACGATATCCCCACTTCAATCACACATTAATATATGAGAAATCAGAGCAGAGATTCGGGGAAGCCAGCCCCTGGAGGAAGACTCTGTGACAAACCGCAAGTATGATCACAGCACTGGTTTTGCTTTTTCAGCCTGGCCTCCGAGAAGAAAACAGGCAGTATCTTACCAGACTTGAGGGGAAAGAGGACGTGCTTGATGAAGGACAGAACGCCGTTGTTGTCCACATTCCCCGGCTCACAGAAGGCCTTCTTCAGTTTTTTCTTCACATCCTCTTTCCGATCCAGGAGATCTATCTTGGACTCCTAGAAGCCAGGGAGGAAAGGAGGACCTCTTGTGGTTGAAAATGAGAATATGCTCAACTAATCTGTATTTTAATTTTTTTGGACAAAGATTTAAACATTAAATGACTTTAACAAAAGCAGAATTAATCGGAGTGAAGGACCACTCACAATACTAAATAAAAATATTTTAATTTTTCTCTCTTCTTCCCAGGCCTTATTTGCAGCATATGGAATCGTTACAAATTTGTAGCTGGAGAATAAACCTCCTGTGTTTTCTCTTGAGACTGTATCATAAGTACTTTTGAGTGGCTACCTAGTCTTCGCTTGTAATTTTTATGCTGTATTATATTCCCAATTATTAGTGACAACATAATTTATTTGGCAATTTCTAAACTGTTGGATTATGTTCTCATTTTTACAAACTATATACAATGCTATGATGAACATCTCTGCAGAGGTCCTTTTGCCTTCTCTAGGATTATAGCTACCAAAAACTGCTAGGCCCCAAGCTGTTTTCTGACAGGCATATATCAAGTGACATTGCCATCAGCAGTGTGTCAGAATACTTGTTTCACAGCCATCACCAACACCAGGTATTAGGTATTATCTAGAGCCATTTGTCCTTTTTAGGGTAACAGGCTTTGTTTCTTATTTTGGAGTGAGTGAACTCAACGCCCGTTTGTGTCCAGTGGTTACCAAGCTCTGGTCAACATACGACTGTATGTGAATCACCTGGGGTGCTTAAAATAACACAAATTACCAGCTCCACCCAAACCTAATAAATCAAAATTTCTTGGGGTTGGCCCAGGCATTTGCATTTTAAAAAGCTCTGCACGTGATTCTGCGGCAGTCACATTTAGGAACTGCTGCTGGCACTGATTTCCAGGATGAAGATATGGTGAACGTTACTAAATAGGGTGAGTGATAGACTTTGTCAGAGAAACAACTGACACATAGGGCATTTTAATGAGAGAAAAAGGAATGAGTCTATTCCTTTAAAAATAACAATAATGGTTTCTATGCCTATATTTACTAATTCATGATCAGACAAATATCTAGAAATCAGACTTAAAGCACTAGATGAGTGTCCAAAAATGATTCCAATCAGAATCAACTAGTAAGCTTTGAAAGAAAATACAGATTCCTGAGTTGTTTCCCAGAACCACTTTATCAGAATCTCTAAGGACAGGGCCTTAATCAACTCTCTCTCTCTCTTTTTTAAAAGTCCCCTAGCTGATTCTGAAGATCAGCCACATTTGGGAACTCAGAACCCAACCTTTCACATCTTTGAGTTCCACTAATTCTTCTATTCTGTGCCTTAGTGATCAGAACAAAACTGCACTTTCCCCAAGCAGGACTTTTAAATGTTAAAAGATATCATATTTATCAAAATCATTATATTAAACATCACCCTAAGAATCAAGATGCTAACTGGTGTCAACAAGGACATACTGTATAGCACAGGGAACTCTACCCAATATTCTGTAATGATCTATATGGGAAAAGAATGTGAAAAAGAATGGATATATGTGTATGTATAACTGAATCACTTTGCTGTACACCTGAAACTAACACAACATTGTAAATCAACTATACTCTAATTTTTTATATAAAATTTTTATATAAAATAAAAATTAAATGAAAAATAAAAAGATGCTCAGGACTTTCCTGGTGGCGCAGTGGTTAAGACTCTGAGCTCCGGGCTTCCCTGGTGGCACAGTGGTTGAGAGTCCACCTGCCGATGCAGGGGACACGGGTTCGTGCCCTGGTCTGGGAGGATCCCACATGCCGCGGAGCGGCTGGGCCCGTGAGCCATGGCCGCTGAGCCTGCACGTCCGGAGCCTGTGCTCCGCAACGGGAGAGGCCACGGCAGTGAGAGGCCTGCGTACCGCAAAAAAAAAAAAAAAAGAGACTCTGAGCTCCCAATGCAGGGGGCCTGGGTTTGATCCCTGGACAGGGAACTATATCCCACATGCATGCCGTAACTAAGAGTTCGCATGCCACAACTAAGGAGCCCGTGAGCCACAACTAAGGAACCTGCCGGCTGCAACTAAGACCCAGTGCAACCAAATAAATAAATAAATAAAATATTTTTTAAAAAAGATGCTAATTGGTGAAATGCAACCACAGCCTTCTCATTAATAAGGCTGACTTTTATCACAGTTCTATGGGTGAAGAAACTACTTTTGCTTGTACATTTTTTTTTATTTTTGGCTGCGTTGGGTCTTTGTTGCTGCGCAGGGGCTTTTTCTAGTTGTGGCGAGCGGGGGGCTACTCTTCGTTGCGGTGCATGGGCTTCTCATTGCAGTGGCTTCTCTTGTTGCGGAGCACAGGCTCTAGGAGTGTGGGCTTCAGTAGTTGGGGCTCACGGGCTTAGGTGCTCTGTGGCACGTAGTTTCTTCCCGGACCAGGGCTTGAACCCGTGTCCCCTGCATTGGCAGGCGGACTCTTGACCACTGCACCACCAGGGAAGTCCTTTTGCTCGTACTTTTTATCAGCAGCGGTAAAACTTAAAATTATGATTGGATCTCATCAGGACTGCTCCCCGGGTCCTTCAATACTCAAGAACCACTGGAATTAATTGGATAACTTAAGATTTCTTATAGCTCAGATATTTGAGAATTTTAGTTAGCCAGGTTACTGTTCTTTCTAGTCCTCAATTTCTTCATCTCTTGAAGATTTCTCAACTCAAGTCAGAGCTGGCAACCTACCTCTTCAGAAGAGCTCATTTTGCTGCCAGTTAATCCTGGAACCATAGGGTTCATCAGGTGGACCCGTTTTGAGTAGCCAAGTGCAGGGAGGTACTAGGGGGTTAGAAAGAAACACACGAAAGCAGATATTAGTATGCATTCCTCCTCGGTGCCCTGATCTCATCTAACCTGGCCTGCCACATAACAGTTTGATATATTCGTGCCAATCTTTTTTTTCTACTGAATATATAACTTTTCAGTGGTGATCATAATATTAACAAAGGTTTTTTTTTCCTACTGTTTTTCTATTAGTATTACATTGTGAGGCTATTGGACTTACCCTACCGCCATAAACAACTCTAAAAGCTGGAAATATAGAAATATTCCATTTCTATAAGCTGCAAATAACCATTTGCAGACATTAGACAGCAACAAGTGTAGGGCTACAAATCTTGAGAGAAGGGAGTTAGGTGACCCTACATCCACCCTGGCTTTCTCCTTGAGGGCATTTTTTTCAAACTGAGTGCTGAGAAAAAAGAGACCAAGCAGAGAACAGCAGTCTGACTAAGCAGAGGAGATAGAGATTGGAATTCAGGGCTACCAGGAGGCTAGGATTTGGGGAGGGTTCCAGAGAGAAGGGAGCCCCCTCCAAAAATCTAGGTCAAAGTTCTCCATTGCTTTCTTGATTGACTCATAGCTGTGCGTTCATTCGGAGAGACAGCAGGAAGCCCAGCAGAGAACAGGCTCTGGGAGGCTGGAGACCTGAACAAATTTTAGGGGCTCCACAGTGCTGGGGAGACAGAAGTTGAAGTTTAGGTCCAATCAAAGCAGAGAGGGCTTTGTGAAATACCCTAAGATTTCAGTTTGAGACCCCAGAAAGGCCACATACTAAGATAAGGTCCATATTATAGGAGTAAGAGCAAACTGAAATAGACCTATTCTAACAAAGCCTAAAACCCACCCTTGACAGAATCAAGGTGACAAGTCAGTAATTAAACAGAAAACATGCACTCTATAAATATAATTCAGAGCCTCTACAGCATATCTACGGTGTCTCTGATATACTGAAAAGTACTAGAAATGGGAAGCAGAAAAAAAATGACTGATAGCCAAGAGGAAACAGTCAATAAAAGCAGATGCAGAAATAATCCAGATACTGGAATAAGGAGATCAGGATGTCAAAATAACTACGATTGGTGTGTTAAAGGAAACAGTGGAAAAGATGGACAAAATGGATAAAAGATGGAGAACTA
The DNA here is from genome assembly GCF_003676395.1 of Aethalodelphis obliquidens. Taxonomy (NCBI): domain Eukaryota; kingdom Metazoa; phylum Chordata; class Mammalia; order Artiodactyla; family Delphinidae; genus Aethalodelphis; species Aethalodelphis obliquidens. The sequence goes on along the minus strand of NW_020837953.1, from coordinate 27,058,051 downwards.
TAAAAGAGAATTGGAATCTATAAAAAAGGATCAAATGGAAGTTCTAAAATGGCACAGTACAATACTGGATGGATTTAACAGAAGACAGGATTAATGAACGTGAAGAAAAATCAATAGACAATAACCAAACTAAAGCACAGAGGGAAACAACAGAACAGGCTATGAGACATGTGGGACATGATCAAGAGGTCTAATGTGTGTAAAATTAGGGTCTCAAGAGGAGAGACAGAAGAGGACAGAAACAATAAAGGAAATAGTAGGGGACAATTTTCCAAATGTGATGAAAATATCAACCATTAGACTCAAGAAGCTCAGCAAAATCCAAGCAGGATAAATACAAAGAAAACTAAAGCTAAAAACACCATTGTCAAATTGCTAAAAATCAGAGGCAGAGAAAACATTAAAAGCAACCAGAGAAAAGATATACTATCTGCAAAGGAGAAACAATGATACTTACAGGTGACTTTTCAATAGAAACTATAAATGCCAGAGGCAACAGGACAACTCCTTAAAATGCTAAAAGAAAATAACTACAAACCTAGAATTTTTTACCCAATGAGAGCCAAGGGAAACAAAAACAAAAAAGAAAGCAAAGGAAAGATGTTCTCAGACAAAAGAAAGCGGAAAGAACTCATTACCAAGAGACCTGCATTGCACACATAAAACACAAAGGGGGTCTTTAGGCCAAAGGAAAATGATCCCAGAGGGAAGCACAGAGGCACAGAACCTCAGGAAGAAATCAAGAGTATCAGAAAGGGTAAGTGGAGGTAAATATACATGAAAATTGACTGTTTAAAAAACAATTATAGGGCCCCGGTCCGGGAAGATCCCACATGCTGCGGAGCGGCCATGGCTCATGGGCCCAGCCATTCCACGGCATGTGGGACCCTCCCAGACCGGGGCACGAACCCGCGTCCCCTGCATTGACAGGCGGACTCTCAACCACTGCGCCACCAGGGAAGCCCTGGGATTTAAAATATATGTAAAAATGAAATATATGACAACAGCACAAAGGGCAGGAGGGCAATAAATGGGGTAAAACTGTTGTAGGTTCTTGCATTGTTGGGAAGTGGTAAAAATATCTAACAAACTGTAATAAATTATAAAGACAGATGTTGCAATCTCTAGGGCAGGGCTGAGCAAAACTTTTCTGTAAAAGGTCAGATAATAAATATTATAGGCTCTGTGGGCCACAAGTGGTCCCCACTGCATATTCGTTTTCATTTTTTTTTAATAGCCTTTAAAAAACATAAAAACCATTCTTAGAGCTTCTGAGTCATACAAAAACAGGCCATAGGCCATACCTTTGCTAGAATAATAAAAGGTTCAACTAAAAAGTTAATAGAGGAGATAAAATAGAATAAGCAATACTTGAATAATAATAAAAATACATGGACTGTAAACATTTCCCCATTTATTAAATATATCCAAAAAACATTTTGAAATATTATATGATATCCCACTGTTAGGGGACTTCCCTGGTGGCACAATGGTTAAGAATCCTCCTGCCAATGCAGGGGACACGGGTTTGAGCCCTGGTCCAGGAAGATCCCACGTGCCATGGAGCAACTAAGCCCATGCGCCACAACTACTGAGCTTGCACTCTAGAGCCCATGAGCCACAACTACTGAGCCCGTGAGCCACAACTAGTGAAGCCCATGCACCTAGAGCCTGTGCTCCGCAACAAGAAGGCACTGCAATGAGAAGCCTGCGCGCTGCAACGAAGAGTAGCCCCTGCTCGCCACTAGAGAAAGCCGGCGCATAGCAACGAAGACCCAACTCAGCCAAAAATAAATAAATGAATAAATTAATTTTTTAAAAATCCCACTGTGAGGATTTATCATAATGTATTTAACCAATCCCTTGCCATTGAATGTAAGTTTATTTCCTAGATTTTGATTTAATTTGATAAAATAACAAATACTTTTATACATAAGTCAAGCTGTACTTTAATTTTTTTGTAATTAAAAAAATTTTTTTAATTTTGGCTGTGCCACATGGCTTGCGGGATCTGTTTCCCCACCAGGGATTGAACCTGGGCCACAGCACTGAAAGTGCCGAATACTAACCACTAGACCACCAGGGAACTCCGAAGTTGCACTTTTAAAATTATATCTTGGGGCTTCCCTGGTGGCGCAGTGGTTGAGAGTCCACCTGCCGATGCAGGGGACAAGGGTTCGTGCCCCGGTCCGGGAAGATCCACATGCCGCGGAGCCGCTGGGCCCGTGAGCCATGGCCGCTGAGCCTGCGCGTCCAGAGCCTGTGCTCCGCAACGGGAGAGGCCACAACAGTGAGAGGCCCACGTACCGCAAAAAAATAAATAAACAAAATAAAATTATATCTTGAGGACATATTTGTATACTTATTTGGACAAAGGGTAGAAACATTTTAGAGTCATCAAATCACCCATCAGGAATCTACTTTTTTACTAGCAGTGTTTTCTCTACTCCCTTACCAATAAGAGGTTTTGAGAAGCTTTCAAAAATACCAACCACTTCTCAATAGCCCCTTTCAACTTACTCAAGTTCTTTCCCAGAAAAGAAGTATTATGGGTTTGTGCTAATTTCCTCCTTTAAACCCTGTTAAACCTCATCTCAGAGATGAGTCGTTTATTTAAGATCCAGAGCAATATGGACCAAATGGTCTGGGAAAGAACAGTAGTTCTGACTGGTGTTAGCTTTCCCTGGAAACTGAGCTACTAGGAAAGAAGCAAAAAAGAAGAAGAAGAAAAAAAAAGAAGCAAATCCAGCAGCTTTGGGGGCAGCTTCCTGGTGGCGGCAGCAAGAGCACAGGCTTTTGAGTCAGATCTGAATGCTAATTCCTGCTCAGTCACTAACTGTGTGATACCGGACACCTTTCTTACTCTCTCTATCCTCAGCTTTCTCATCTGCAAAACAAGGTGAATAATACCTACCATACCATATGATTGCTGGCACTGGCACATTCAAGAAACTTTAATGCACACCTCTGCGGGTCAAAAGAAAAAAAGATAGGAAAAAAAGGACTCTAACCTTCTCCGCAAAGGTGAAAATCTTTCTCTGGTCAACTCCTCCAAATTGGGCATCTACTTTCAAATACTCTTCATCCAAGGCCTGTGGAAAGAAACACATGAGCATAAACTCCTACTGTATTTCCTCTCTATGGGTCTAAGAAATCAGAAACTTTTGAAAACCACTAAAATTTTCCAAAGGTAGAACCAGGAAGCAAATAAGCAGCACTCAGCCTTCCTGTTGGCTTCAAGAACTAGATACACATTTGCTGAGTGCCTGCAGTGAACAATATTCGATGTGGATGTCATGGGGTAAAAAAATAAGAAGAGTCTCTGCTCTCAGGAAGCTCACAATCCAGTGAGGAAGGGAGAGAAGACATATCATAGTCATGTCAAAAGTACCTGTGAATAAGGCAGCCTGTGATAAGTGTCAAATAACTGGCATAAAAAGGAAGTCGTGTGAGAGCTCAGAAAAATGTGGCAAGACTGAACTAGTATAAACAGTTACTATCACTTATTAGATGTCAGGCCTAGTGCCAGTCCTGTGGACGCAGAGATGAATCAGACCCAGATTCTGCCTTCAAGAAGCCAATTAACTAGCTGGGGAGAGAGACGTGTGAATACGTAATTTCTATACAGCATGTCAAGGGCTAACTTACATGTTCATTTAAGGAACATGTTAACACGAAGAAAGAAATTATTATCTCTGTTCAGACTGGTGGTGGTGAAGGCTTCCTAGAATCAGATTGTGGGCTAAGCTTGGTTTTGAATATATAGATGCTTTTCACCATGCAGAGGAAACAGAATGTGAGAGGGCACAGAGGTGTGAAGTGTTTAGGCAAATTATGAGTGATTCAGTCTGCAAAAGCACAAACTCCAAGGGATGTGGGAAGTGGTGAGTGATGAGGTTAGAAAAGTTGGTAAAGGGCTTCCCTGGTGGCGCAGTGGTTAATAATCCGCCTGCCAATGCAGGGGACATGGGTTCGAGCCCTGGTCTGGGAAGATCCCACATGCCGCGGAGCAACTAAGCCCGTGCTCCTGCGCTCTAGAACCCACGAGCCAAAACTACTGAGCTCGAATGCCACAACTACTGAAGCCTGCGCGCCTAGAGCCTGTGCTCCACAACAAGAGAAGCCACCGCAATGAGAAGCCCGCGCACCGCAATGAAGAGTAGCCCCCGCTCACCGCAACTAGAGAAAGCCTGCGCAATGAAGACCCAACGCAGCCAAAAAATAAATAAATTAATTTTTTAAAAGAAGAAAAGTAAAGTTGGTAAGGACCCTGAATGTCATGTGAGGGTGCCTAGCAACATCCTGGCCAGTGAGTGATTTTAAGGAGGGAAGAAACATGATTCACACACTGCAGAAAAATCACACCAGTAAGGCGGCAGAGTGTGGAGTGGTGGCCTGAGGACTAGAGATAAAGAAAACGGCCAGAAGGCTGCTGTGAGAGGCCAGGTGAGAAATAACAATGAACCAAGTCGGTGAGGACGTAGAGCAAGAATGAATTTAAGAGATTTTTAAGAAATAGAATTGATAGGGCTTCCCTGATGGCGCAGTGGTTGAGAAAAAAAAAAAAAAGAAATAGAATTGATAACATTTAGTGTCTGACTGGATTCAGGGGGAGAGGAAGAGAAGGTGAGCAAGCAGTTAGAATGTGAGAACAGCATTGTCCAACAGAACTTTTTGTGAGGATGAATACGTTCCATATCTGTGCTGTCCAACAGGTTAGCCTCTAGCCACACGAGCAAACTGCAAACTGAAATAACAGCCAGTGTGATTGGAGAACTAAAAATTTTAATTTTAATTACTTCAATAGCCACATATGACTATGACAAGAGGCTACCATAGTGGACACTGTAGATCTAGAGTGCCTGGCCAAGGGAAGACTTGATTTTCTTTTCTTTCTTTCAACTTTTTTTTTTTTTTTTTTTTTGCGGTATGCGGGCCTCTCACTGCTGTGGCCTCTCCCGTTGCGGAGCACAGGCTCCGGATGCGCAGGCTCAGCGGCCATGGCTCACGGGCCCAGCTGCTCCACGGCATGTGGGATCTTCCCGGACCGGGGCACGAACCCGTGTCCCCTGCATCGGCAGGCGGACTCTCAAGCACTGCGCCACCAGGGAAGCCCTCTTTCTTTCAACTTTTAAAAAAAAAAATTTATTTTTTAAATTAAAGAAAATTTTTTATTAAAGTTTAGTTGATTTAAATGTGTGTTAGTTTCTGGTGTATAGCAAAGTGATTCAGTTTTTTATATATGTATATAAAATATATATATATTCTACATATGTATATATCTATGTACATATATTCTATTACAGATCCTTTTCCGTTATAATTTAATATAAGACATTGAATCTGGTTCTCTGTGCTATACAGTAGGACCTTGTTTATTTTATATACAGTAGTTTGTATGACTTGACTTTCTTATACCAAACATTAGAGAAATATACAAAGGAAAAGCTAAGTCTATCGACATTTTCATCCTACCTTCCTGAGCTAATAACCAGTATCAATAGCTTGGTTTGAATTTTTCCATGCTTTCTCCATGCTCACACAAATATGCACACACAGGAAATATGATGTGTTTGTTTTGCTTAATGGGAAATAAGATCATGCTTAAAATTTATTTTCACTTATCACTCTGAAATTAATGTTCTTCAATTAAGGGATCATGATTACCCGTAAAGAAGACATGTGAGATTAGCAGTGTTTTAAAGGACAGACAGGTAGGGTAAGAAGGCAAAGAGTGGTTCAGGGGCTTCCCTGGTGGCACAGTGGTTAAGAATTTGCCTGCCAGTGCAGGGGACACTGGTTCGAGCCCTGGTCCGGGAAGATCCCACATGCTGCAGAGAAAGTAAGCCCGCAAGTTGTGGCTCTACAGCCCACGAGCCACAACTACTGAGCCCGCGTGCCACGACTACTGAAGCCTGCACGCCTAGACCCCATGCTCTGCAACAAGAGAAGCCACTGCAATGAGAAGTCCTCACACTGCAATGAAGAGTAGCCCCTGCTCGCCGCAACTAGAGGAAGCCCGCGTGCAGCAACGAAGACCCAATGCAGCCAAAAATAACTAAAGAAAATAAATAAATTAAAAAAAAGAGTGGTCCAGGAAGCCTGGGGGAGGGGCAGTGGGAGAAAGGAAGACAGGAAGGAAGGCCTACGGCAAGGTGAAGGAACAGCCAGTATGTGGGTCTGACTGGGGCTGAGAGAGAGGTTTGTGACCAGTAGTAGTTAGAGTAAAAAAGGTCATCAGGCAACTCCATCCCTCCCAGGTACCTGCAGGCCTGGGTACAGCAGGCCACTCAGCAGAGGGTGCTCCACCTGCTTCACCACCTCAGCTCCTGCTTTCTTGGCATCGTGCTGTGTGACCACGGAGGAGAGGCGATACACATCTAGCGTGTACTCTCTGAGAAGAGACAAGAGGGGACAGCTGTAAGACAGGGCCCAGGCCTCAGTTTAATCCTGAAGGGTGGTGTTAATTTACTCTCTCAATCTTAAGACATTCAGAGAGCATACTGCCTGGTAATTTCTAAAACGTGAGCAGTCCATCCTCTCCTTTAAAATATGACTTTATCGGGACTTCAATGGCGGTCCAGTGGTTAAGACTCCGAGCTTCCACTGCAGGGGGCCCGGGTTTGATCCCTGGTTGGGGAACTAAGATCCCGCATGCCATGTGGCACAGCCAGAAAAAAGGATATTCTTTTAAAAAATAAATACTACTTTATTTTTTTTATTTTTCCTTTTTGAAGATGGCTTTAATTTAATCTTTTTCTTTGCTTATCTCTTGAAATAGGGCTTCTCTGCCATTCCCCTCTACTCTCTTCTTCTGGAATGCCTATTAAATAAACATCAGAATTTCTTCAGTCTATCTTCCTTGTCTTTTTTTATTTCTTTTAACTTAAACACATGTAAGGAATAATGAACAATATTAAGAATAGAATACCCATCACTCAGTTTAAGAAAAGGGACCTACACTTGTAAAGCTCCTGTGCACCCCTCCACAATCCCATTTCTTCCTTCTCCAGAGTAACCAACCACGAGCCTGAACTTTTGTATTTCTTTCCTGTTTTATACTATGTTTGTATCTCTAAACAATGTGCTATAAATATTCTCATATGTGTATCCTGGTGTACATGTGCAAGTTCCTTTATATATGCTTAGGAGTAGAATTTCTGGATCATAGGGAATTTGCATCTTGAACTTCAGTTCAAGATAATGTCAAACTATTTTACAGAGCGGCTTTTAATCAATTTTATTACTTAATACTCTATTTTAAATTTTGCCAATTTGGTAAGCAGGAATGGTTTCTCACTGTAATTTTAACCTGTATTTCTTTGAATAATAACCAAGGGGGTTAAGCAAATGTACTCATTGTTTGGTTTCTTCTGTGAAATGCCTATTTAAGTTTTTCCCACTGGATTGATTCATTTTTGACAACTGATTTTGCAGTTTTTGACATATAATACTGGACGTTACTCCTTTGTCAGTTATATATGTTATAAACATCTTCTCCCAGTTGGTGGCTTGTCTTTTTACTTTATCTTACTTTTGATGTACTGAAGGTCTTAACTGTAATGAAGGTAAATTCATCTATCTTTTCCTGTGATTTGTGCTTTTGGTGTGTCTGGTTTAATTTTCCCTGACCTGCAATCATAGGACAGCTTTATACATTGTCTTTTTTGTTTTTTTGCAGTACGTGGGCCTCTCACTGTTGCGGCCCCCGCTTCCGCCGCGGAGCACAGGCTCCGGACGCACAGGCCCAGCGGCCACGGCCCGCGGGCCCAGCCGCTCCGTGGCATGCGGGATCCTCCCGGACTGGGGCACGAACCCGCGTCCCCTGCATTGGAAGGTGGACCCCCAACCACTGTGCCACCAGGGAAGCCCTATACATTGTCTTTTATATGTTTTGTAGTTTGGCCTTTACAATTAAAATTTTAATCTACTTGGAATGAAGGGATCATCTTTTTCCCTATGTGGATAACCAATTGTGTCTGCACCATTTTTTCTTAAAAAGTTTATTCTTGCTCTGCTGACCTGCAATGCCAGCTCTGGCATATATCAGGCTTCCATATTTGTGAGGATCTATTTCTGAACTCTTTATTCTGTTCCAGTAGTTAATTCTCTATACTCATGCTATATAAATGAAAAAGGACTTGGTATATAGAACACACAAGGAACTCTTAAAAAAAAAGTTAAAAAATGGGCCAAAACACTTGCATAGATACTTGATTAACAGAAAAGGAAACACAAATAGCCAACAAAAACATGAAAATAATTTTTTTTCAGTAAATATTTTCAGATATTTTATCACTACACTTGAAAGGTAGTTTGGGTGGGTACAGATTTTTAGGTTGGAAATTCCTCTCCTTCATAATTTTAAAGGTTTTGCTTCAACCCCTTTTAGCTTTCACTATTCCTTTGGAGAAACGCAAAACCATCATGATTCCTGACATTTTGTATGTGACTTCTTTTGTCCCTTTGGAAGTTTGTATAATACTTTTTTTTTTGTCCCCAGTGCTTTAAAATGTCAAGATAATTCACTTTATTTATTAATTGATTGATTTATTTTTCATGTGGGATCTTAGTTCGCAGACCAGGGACTGAACCTGTGTCCCCTGCAGTGGAAGTGCACAGTCCTAACTACTGGACCACCAGGGAAGTCCCAAGACAATGTACTTTAGTGTGGGTTTATTTTCATTCGTTTTATTAGGCACTCAACAGGTCCTTTCAATCTGGAAACTCATGTCCTTTAATTGTCCTTAAATTAGTACTTCATTTCCTTCCCTCTGACTCTTTGTTCTCTTTTCTGGAACACTTATTACTCAAATATTGGACCTTTTGGCCTAGTACTCTAGTTTTATCTTTTCCTTTTTTTTTTTCCCATTGTGGTCTGTGAGGCCACAAAAATCAAAATTCAAGCACATACAATTCAACCAGCTCCCTCAAGGTACATGTAGTCTTAAGTGTTCTTGTATTTTACAGATTCTAAGACACATTTTTTTAAACATTTAGCATCTCTGAAATCTAGGTGACTTTTTAAAATAAAGGCATGTCATAGATTAATTAGCAATGCTTTTTTTTGTTTTTATTTTATTTTTTTGGCTGTGCCACATGGCATGTAGAATCTTAGTTCCCTGACAGGGATTGAACCCGTGCCCCCTGCAGTGGAAGTGCAGAGTCTTAACTGCTAGACTGCCAGGGAAGTCTCTAATTAGCAGTATTTTTGAAAGCATCTTAGATTAACTGAAATACAAATCTCTTTGTATTTCCACTTTCACTTGGTTTCTGGACACTGAGTATTCTTTTAAAAAAAAAAAAAACATATTTATTTATTTTTGGCTGAGTTTGGTCTTTGTTGCTGTGCGTGGGCTTTCTCTAGTTGCAGCGAGTGGGGGCTACTCTTCATTGCGGTGAGCAGGCTTCTCGTTGTGGTGGCTTCCTTGATGTGGAGCACGGGCTCTAGGCACACGGGCTTCAGTAGTTGTGGCTCACTGGCTCTAGAGCACAGGCTCAGTAGTTGTGGCGCACAGGCTTTGTTACTCCGTGGCATGTGGGATCTTCCCAGACCAGGGCTTGAACCCGTGTCCCCTGCACTGGCAGGAGGATTTTTAACCACTGTGCCACCAGGGAAGCCCGCCACTGAGTATTCTTGACTAATTTGCCAATTCATTTATTTGAAGCATCTAGGAAACTTTAAAAATATTTTATCCAGCATTTTTTTTTTAATTTATTTGGCTGCATCAGGTCTTAGCTGCAGCACGCCAGCTTCTCTTTAGTTGTGGAGTGCATGCAGGCTCCATAGGGAGCGGGCTCAGTAGTTGCAGCATGCAGGCTCTAAAGTGCCGGCAGGCTTAGTTGCCCTGCAGCATATGGGATCTTAGTTCCCCAGCCAGGGATTGAACCCTCGTCTCCTGTATTGGAACGTGGATTCTTAACTACTGGACCACCAGGGAAGTCCCTTATGCAGCATTTTAAAAATGCTTTTCAGGGTCTCCCTGGTGGCGTGGTGGTTAAGAATCCACCTGCCAATGCAGGGGACGTGGGTTCGAGCCCTGGTCCAGGAAGATCCCACATGCCACAGAGCAACTAAACCTGTACGCCACAACTACTGAGCCTGCGCTCTAGAGCCCATGAGCCACAACTACTGAAGCCCATGCGCCTAGAGCCCATGCTCTGCAACAAGAGAAGCCACCGCAATGAGAAGCTTGTGAACCGCAACAAAAGAGTAGCCCCCACTCGCTGCAACTAGAGAAAGCCCGTGCACAGCAACGAAGACCCAACACAGCCAAAAATAAATAAAATAAATAAATTAAAAAAAATGTTTTTCAGCAGGAAGGTTGGTCAGAGTACCTAGTCTGCCAGATTGTTGGAAACAAAAGTTCTTATCCACATCTCAACCATGCTTACAGTTTTTTTGTCCATCTCTCTGGGCTGTATTCTGGGTGAATTTCTTAGTAGAGGCAGACCTCGTTTTACTGCACTTCACTTTATTGTGCCTTGCAAATACTGTGTTTGTTAAAAATTTAAGGTTTGTGGCAAACTCCTTTCATCAAGCAAGTCTATCGGCGCCATTTTTCCAACAGTGTTTGCTCACTTCATGTCTCTGTGTCGCATTTTGGTAACTTAAATATTTCAAACTTTTTCATTATTATTATATTTGTTATGGTGATCTGTGATCAGTGATCTTTCATATTGTAGGCATACCTTGGGGATATTGTGGGTTCAGTTTCAGACAACTGCAAGGAAATGAATATTGTAATAAAGTGAGTCACACAGATTTTTGGTTTCCCAGTGCATATACAAGTTATGTTTACACTATACTGTAGTCTATTAAGTTTGCAATAGCATTATGCCTAAAAAAATGTAATACCTTATTTAAAATGTAATACCTTATTTAAAAAAATCTAATACCTTAATTAATAAATGTTAAAAAACACTAACCATCATCTGAGCCTTCAACAAGCTGAAATTTTTTGCCATAGTGAAATCAATAGTTTTGCGAGCTTCAGACTTCATGAGGTTTACGGAAAGAAGCCATCTCCATAACATAAAAGTGCAAGGTGAAGAAGCAGGTGCTGATGTAGAAGCTGTAGCAAGTCACCTGGAAGATCTAGGTAAAATAATTAATGAAGGTGGCTCCACTAAACAACAGATTTTCAATGAAGACGAAACCACCTTATATTGGAAGAAGATGCCATCTAGTACTTTCATAGCAAGAGAGAAGTCAGTGCCTGGCTTCAAAGCTTCAAGGACAGGCTGTTAGGGGCAAATATAGCTGGTAACTTTAACTTGAAGCCAGTGCTCATTCATCATTCCAAAAATCCTAGGGCCCTTAAGAATTATGCTAAATCTTCTCTGCCTGTGATGTACACATGGAACAACAAAGCCTAGGTGACAGCACATTTGTTTATAACATGGTTTACTGAATATTTTAAGCCCACCATTGAGACTTACTACTCAGAAAAAGTTTCTTTTCAAAACATTACTGCTCATTGACAATGCATCTGGTCACCCAAGAGCTCTGACAGAGATGCACAATGACATTAATGTTGTTTTCATGCCTGTTAACACAACATCCATCCTGCAGCCTGTGGATCAAAGAGTAATTTCGACTTTTAAGTGTCATTATTTTAGAAATACATTTCGTAAGGCTATAGCTGTCATAGACAGTTATTCCTCTGATGGATCTGGGAAAAGTAAATTGAAAACCTTCTGGAAAGGATTCACCATTCTAGACAGCTATTCCTCTGATGGATCTGGGAAAAGTAAATTGAAAACCTTCTGGAAAGGATTCACCATTTTAGATGTCATTAAAAACATTTGTGATTCATGGGAAGGAGTCAAAACATCAACATGAACAGGATTTGGAAGAAGTTGATTCCAACCTTCAGGGGTGAAATTGAGGGGTTCAAAACTTCAGTGCCGGAAGTAACTGCAGATGTGGTGGAAACAGCAAGAGAACTAGAACTACAAGTGGAGCCTGAATTGCTGCAATTTCATGATAAAACTTAAACGGATGAGGAGTTGCTTCTTACGGATGAGAGGAGAAAGTGGTTTCTTGATATGGAAACTACTCCTGGTGAAGTTGCTATGAAGTGTAGAGAACAAACATATCGACACCAAGGGGGGAAAGTGGTGGTGGTGGGGGGTGGTGGGATGCATTGGGAGATTGGGATTGACATGTATACACTAATATGTATGAAATGGATAACTAATAAGAACCTGCTATATAAAAAAATAAATAAAATTTTAAAAAGATACTATGAAGACTGTTGAAATGACAACAAAAGACTTAGAAGATTACATAAACTTAGTTGATAAAGCAGTGGCAGGGTTTGAGAGGATTGACTCCAATTTTCAAAGAAGTTCTACTGAGGGTAGAATGCTGTGAAAATGTATTGCAAGTTATAGAGAAATTGTTTCTGAAAGAGTCAATTGATGTGACAAACTCCACTGTTGTCTTATTTTAAAAAACCGCCACGGCCACCCCAACCTTCAATAACCATCACCCTGATCAGTCAGCAGTCATCAACACCAAGGCAAGACCCTCCACCAGCAAAAAGATTATGACTTGCTGAAGGCTAAGATGATGGTCAGCATTTTTTTAACAACAAAGTGTTTTTATTTTTTAATTAATCTATTTTTAAAATTTATTTTATTTTTGGCTGTGTTAGGTCTTTTTTGTTGCATGCGGGCTTTTCTCTAATTGCGGCAAGCGGGGGCCACTCTTCATTGCGGTGCATGGGCTTCTCATTGCAGTGGCTTCTCTTTTTGCGGAGCACAGGCTCTTCGTGCGCAGGTTCAGTAGTTGTGGCTCGTGGGCTCTAGAGCACAGGCTCAGTAATTGTGGTGCATGGGCTTAGTTGCTCCACGGCAGGTGGGATCTTCCCGGACCAGGGCTCAAACCCATGTCCCCTGCATTGGCAGGTGGATTCCGAACCACTATGCCAAAAGGTAAGCCCATGACAAAGTATTTTTAAATTAAGGCACACACATTTTTTTTTTAGACATAATGCTACTGCACACTTAACAGACTACAGTATAGTGTAAACATAACTTTTGTATGCACTGGGAAATCAAAATATTCATATGACCCCCTTTATTGTGATATGTACTTTATTGAGGTGGTTTAGAACCAAACCTGCAATATCTCTGAGGTATATGCTTTATTTAAAACTCTAAATGTCCAACAGTGGGGAATGTAAAGAAAGTTAAGTTAGATGAAGTAAAAAAAGAAATCAACTTGTAAGCAAGATCTGGGTTCACATGATGGTCCTTTTACTTACTGGCTGCATGAACTTGGGAAAGTTAAATCTGAATCTATTTCCTTATCTGTGAAATAGGATAGAACAATGCTTACCTTAAAAAGTTGTTCTAAGGGTTTAAATGCAAAAGCGACCATTAGAGTGATACATGGCTTATTTGAGAGCTTAAAAAAATTAAAGAATGTGGAAACTATGAGGCAGCGGGCAGGGGATAGGGGGAGTGGGCGGCAGTTACTTAGGAAACTGTACATTAAAAAATTAGGACATAAAATTATATGTATGTTAATGTTACAAATATAAATTTTTCTTTCACATTTCTTTTATCATTATTTGCTGAGGCTGGAAGAAGAAAGTGAGACTGAGTTTTTCACCACTCTCCCATATGCTGTGAGGTCTGCAAGGCCAAGGACTTTGTTGTGGTTACACTTATATTTCCAGCAAACAGTATGGTACCGAGGCATTTACTAGTCAGTAGATTTTTGATGGATGAATTAAAAGGACAAAGTGTATACAATTTTTAATGGTTCTTAACAGGTAGAGCCCAACAACTTCTAATCCTTGACTCCCCAGGCCTGTAACTAGCTAGGAGCACCAGAGCCACAAGGAGGGTGGATGACTGAGCACTTACTTGCTGAGCTGGTAATCAGTGCCTTTGATGAACCTGAGCTTCTCCAAGGGTACCCCAATGCTCTCCAGCATTGCCTTGATCACATTCTCATAATAGCTGGTTCGGAGTTCTAGAAGTTCCCATGGGGCCTTCATGTTATCCAGGTACGCGTGAAGATCCGCAAACAGAATTGTTACCTGGGCATAAGAGATAAGGGGCCATCAAAATGTGAATTCGTCCAAGTACCTCCAAACAAGTGAGGTAAGTCTTGTTAAGTCTCTCTTTTGGCCATTGCCCAAGGGCAACTGCTTGCTTTATAACATTAGTTCTTACCTCACATCCTGCTTTCAGGAAGTCCGCGATCTTAGACATAGGCACAAAGTAAGCCACATGTGGTTTGCCTGTGGTTGCTGTCCCCCAGTAAACTTTAAGTTCCCGCTCCTTCAGTATCTCCTTCACCTTCTCTTCCCCGAGAACCTCCTGTTGTGGAAGCAGAAGAGCTGGTTTAATGCCAGTGCCCCACCTTGCTCATCCTTTACCCTGTGACAAGGAAAACAAAGGTATGTTTCACTGAGGGTCCAGGCTCAGAGCCAGCAGGGAGGTCTAGCCAGGCTCTCAGTGCTGAGTGACAGCCAAATGAAGCCGGTGCTCTTGCCAGTACCACTCCAGTGCAGACACTGATGTTAGGGGAATGGAGCATGTCTCTAACCGTATCTTCCCCTCCATCTACTTTTAGCTCATGCTCCTTCCTTTCACAGCCAATTTCTTGAAAGGTGTCTCTCATTCTGCTCTCCATTCCTTATCTCCCCTTCTAGTCTGAATTCTACACAGCATCACACCACTGAAAATGCTCTTGCTAAGATCACAGATGGCCTCCGTGTTGCTAAATTCAGTGAATACTTTTTAGTCCTCACTCCCCCCGAAACAATCTCCTCTTTTGGTTTTCTCTATTTTACTGTCTTAGTTTTCCTCCTACTTTTCTGGCTGCTGGGACTCAATTTTCTTTGCAGCTGTTCTTCTTCCTAATCATTTAAATAATAGCAATCCTTGGGGCCCTATCTCTTCTCTTCTTACTCTACATTCTCCCTAACTGATCCTCTTCAGTTGTTTCAATTACTACTTATGAGCTAGTAACTACCAAATCTCCTGCTCACACCTATATACATGTACTTGTTATCAACCCAGTTAATTCAAACACAACACGTGCAAAATTAAACTCATGCTTTCACCTTCTTACCTCACTCCCCAACCATCTTTTTCACTTAGTTTCACCCCAGTGCAATAAATGGTACTATCATTCACTGAGTTGCATAAGTTACTGTGAAACAGCTCTTAAGTCCTCCTACTTCTTTCCGCCTCTACACCACCAACCTAGTCTTGGCCATCATTAGAGATCACACCAAGATAACCGTAATAGCCTCTTAACAGGTCTCCCATATCTATTCTTGTTCTCTCCAATCCATGTCCCAAAAGAAAGCCAGAGAGGTCTTTAAAAACCAAAATTTGATTAACTCATTCACCTATTTAAATACTTTAATAATAATTTCCTTTTGCCCTAAGACAATATTGGAAAAATCCTAATAGGCTAGTATGCTGCTGATAAGAGATTTTAGTGTTTCTTCAGGTGACGGTTTGTGGGGGGCTGTTGGAAGCCATGAAAGACAAAAATTGTTTTGCTGGTTTGAATCACCTATTAGTAGGATTTGTTAAAATCTTGTGTTCCAAGCCAGCTGGAGGCTGATCCTCTGAGCCGCTGACTATTTGGATACTTGGAGAGTTTTCACTACTCAAGGAAAGGTCATATCACTTACCCTTTAAAACCTGAGTAAGTCAATGCCACTAGCTTTGTGTGCCATTTCTTCCCAACCTCTCTTTATTTTATGGAGAGAGGTTAGGAAACAAAGGATCTGCCTAAAGGGAAGCATGCAAGAATCTCTGGTTAAGATCAAATTATGAGTGAAAATAACCCAAATGTCCATCAACTGACAAATGCAGAAACAAAATGTAGTATATTCATATAATGGAATATTATTCAGCCGTCATAAGGAATAGAGTTCTGATAAGTGCAACATGGATGAAACTTGAAAACATTATGCTAAGTGAAATAAGCCAGACACAAAAGGCCACATATTATGATTCCATTTATATGAAATGTTTAGAACAGGCAAATTAGAGACAGAAAGCAGATTCATGTTTCCCTAGGGCTGGGGAGATGGGAGGAATGGTCAGTGATTGCTAATGGGTACAGGTTATTTTTGATGATGAAAATGTTCTGGCATTAAATAATGGTGATAATTGAACAACCCTGTTGCTACATCAAAACCCACTGAATTGGGCTTCCCCGGTGGCACAGTGGTTGTGAGTCCGCCTGCCGATGCAGGGTACATGGGTTCGTGCCCCAGTCCGGGAGGATCCCACATGCCGTGGAGTGGCTGGGCCCGTGGGCCATGGCCGCTGGGCCTGCGCGTCCGGAGCCTGCTCCGCAGCAGGAGAGGTCACAACAGTGAGAGGCCCGTGTACCGCAAAAAAACAAAACAAAACAAAACAAAACCACTGAATTGCACACTTTAAAAGGGTGGATTTTATGATATGTTACTTGTATCTCATAAAAAGAGAAAAGCAAGCTGTGGCCTAACTAATGTAACCACTGCCCTTTCTAAAACCCCAATGTTAAACATAGCTTACAAGGCCTTCATGACCTGGTCCCTGCCTGTGCCTCCTAAACAAACACGTAAAATGTATAGGATGTCAGATGGTGGTAAGTTCTATGGAGAAACAACAACAACAAAAGACAGAGCAAGGGATGTGGCAGTTCTGGTGGCAGCGGTTTGTTATTTAAATAACGTGGCCAAGAAAGGCCTTCCAGGCAGCGTGACAGTAGAGGCCTGAGTCAAGGGAATGAGCAACATAAATATTTCCTAGTGCTTGGTCTGCATTTTGCTTCCTCTACTCCAGCCAAGTTAGCCTTCTCTCTGAACCACAGGGTTCTTTCTTCCCTCTGGATCTTGACCTGGGTTCCTTCTACCTGACACGTTTTTAGCCCCCAGTATTCTGGTTAACTTCTACTCCTTCAGTGCCTGGAACCAGCAGGAACACATGTGGAGTGAAGAAGTGATCCGCATCCTTCAGGGCGCAGTTTAGAGGTCACTTCCTCAGCTTTCCCTGACACTGCCCCCGGCCCTCCCTCGAAACTTCCTTTCAAGAAAGATCTCCGCGTAATGTACCTTCCAGTACTTGTTTCGACTGTAATTAAATGTTTGGATTATGGGTCATTTTAAACGTCTGATTTCCTCCAGACATGCTCTGGGAGGGCAGGGTCCGCCCGACGTATCCCCCAGCGCCTAGCACCGCGCCTGGCACATAATAGGGTGGGTGGGGTGGGAGCCCTGGATTCGAAGCCTGGCTCAACACAAGTAACTGCACACTGGAGGTGAGCCTACTGTGATTTCTGTGGGACTGACCGACGGGCAGTGAGGACTGCAATCTCTCTCAGAGCGGCCTCGGCGCGGAGTCCCCGGCCTCACACACTTATGACCCCGTAGCGGGGCTCAGGATCACTGGACCTCCGGCCCCCAGTCCCCAACGGCGCACTTCCAACCCCGAGGCCCAACCTGCAGGTTCCGGGTGATAAGGTGCAGCTTCTCTTCAGGGCTCAGAGCGTCCCCCATGGCTCTGTCCCCTCCGTCTCCCACCCTGAGCCCAGCACTCGCGCCCCTTTCTCGGTCGCCGCCGCCGCCGCGTGCCGGGAACTGTCACGCAGGTCCAGTTAGGTTGCATCAGCTGAACTCGTCGCTCGGCTTGCTCGGCCTGGACCCTTGTCCTCCTACCAGCAGCCAGGAAAGAGTCAGGAGCAGCGAAAAGTCGAGCCGGTCGATGAGACGAAAAGGGGTGGAGCCAGTAGGTGGGGTAAGCGGTGCGGAGGGCGGAGCTGCGGCGCTTGCGCGGGGCACAACCTTCTGAGAGGCGGGGCGGTTTCCTGCCAATCACTGCCTGTTTGCCCTCCCCCTGGCGCTGGCCCGGCAGCCTCGCGGTGGGGGAGGTCGGGGAGGGGGCGATAAGATGGCGCAGGGGGCGGAGTGAGGTGCAGTCGTTCACCTAGGCTTGGGCCCGGCTTCTGGAGGTGAACAGCTGAGGGACGAGGGGGTCGGCGTTCCTCGGCTGGGAGGGGGATGGGGTCGCCTGTTGCTTCTGCAGAGGGCCGCGCAAGCCGTCCGCCCCGTTGAGGGGTTGAGAGGCCCTCACCCTGGCGGGAGAAGGGCTTGTTGTCGTTTCTGAGGTGATGGCGGTCGGGGGGGGGGAGTGTCTCTGCCCCCCACCTCCACGTCGGCGGGCGATAGATGCCCCTCACCCTGCCGAGGCAAAGGGAGGCCGTCTGGTTACCCGAGAGGGGGAGTGAGGTCCGTTCTCCCTACCCAGGGGGGGCGGGGGGGCTGGAGGTGGAGATGGAGGGAGTGCTTCTGCCCTCTACCCCACGGGGCCGGGAGGGTGTCGGTAGGCAGAAGATCGCGGTCTTTCTGGCCGCGCCTTGCGAGCGGGGGGCTGGGGGGTGGAGAGGCTGAGCCGCCCCAGGGGGGAGCGGAGGCCCGGGTCCAGCTGAGGTGTGGGGTGGGCAGCCATCCGCAGGGTGAGGGTGCACTGCGCTGGCCTGCTGGCGGGCCGCTTTTGCTCCTGCTGGGGGAGGGGTGGGCAGCAAGCCCCGCGCTTCTCCCGCCTTTCCCGGGAGGCGGGAACTCTTGGTCTTTTGGGAGGAGGGGAGCCGGAGGCGGGAAGTGCGAAGGCCCAGCCCCGAGGGCGATGCCGTGTCGCAGCGCTTCTGAGGGAGAGCTGGGGGCGGACAAGCCGTATCCTACGAAGGGTGAACTGCGATTCCCCTTCCTCCTAGCGCTGTAGGACTGGAGGCGGCACCGGTTCCTTCCTGGGCTGGAGGGCGGGCAGTTGGCACTGCAGGGTGGGCCCCGGAGAGGAAGTGATTGAGTTGCGTTCCTGCTGCCCCAACCTGACCTCGTTTCCTGTGGATTTGTTAGAGGCTTCAAGCTTTAGCAAACCTATCTAAATCATTTAAAAGACATTTTCTTTTTAAAAAGAAACCTGTTGCTGCAGCTGGGAAGTATTTTGTCTTTATGCCCATGTGGGATGATGTCCTGGCACCCTTATCTAAGCGAAACGTTACCTCAAGCAGAGATTTCCAGTCCTGGGTCGTTTTTCTGTCCTGCAGTGTTTACGGCAAAGGGCATTGCAGAATTCTCAGATAATTTCAGTTCAGTTTGATTTTGATTAAACTTTATGGCCGTTTTATGGAGTGATAAAGCCTACTGAGTGCCTTTAGTGCTGTATGTCTCACATGTATTGCATGTAGGAAAGGTTGGAAATTAAAGGTCATTGGGGAAGTCCGGTCTCTTGGAAATAATCCTTTCCCTTGGCCATACCTGTCAGATCCAGCTTGGTAATGGTCTTGGCTTTAGAGCCTTGAAAGAGGGATGTGGGGTTGTGTCTGGTGTTGCAGTTTTCGTGGCCTTAATAAAATAAGGCTTTGTGCTTTAAGGCAGTAGGTTTTCTTAGGTACGATAAAAATAGAAAGGGAGCCAGTTTCTGAAGTTGCAACCAGGAGGTTAGAGAACAGAGGGAGGGGGTGGTAAACTGAAGTGTGAAGAGGGGGGTGGACAGGTGAGAGAGACATGGAAGGACAGAATAGGGTCACAGAAGGGATGGGGAGCAGAGAATTAAGAGATAGACTTGGGAGATGGTGAAAATATTTTTCCTTTAAAAATAAGGAGATCCTCATATTTCAGATCACTACAAAGCAAGTGCCAAGAAAGGCAGGTGATGGTGGAATGGCAGACAGGGAAGTACTAAGGCTGTCTTGTGGAACTTCACTTTAGAACTTCAGTTTTATCCGGGATTATTTTTCCTCCCTTGCAGATTTATTAAATATCAACTTTCATTAGTATAAGGCTTTTAGGTTTAGAATGCTTTCATAAACATCCCCTCATTTGATCCTCATGATAATCTGTGTTTGAAGTTAACAGTGACTAATTATCCCCCATTTTTCAGAATGGTGTTCTCATCTGTATTGAGGTTCAGAGACTTCAAGTGAAATACAGAGGTCTCTGAATTTTAGTCCAGTGTCTCACTTCAGTGACCGTTAATTTGCAGAATTTGCCTGATATTTCAAATGTCCATACGGCCTCATCTTTAACCAATTTATTGCGACAGTGTGGTTGACAAGATGCTGGGTTAAATTAGAAGGGATTAGAGCATACTGAATAATTTCTTAACAAGCAGGGACCAGGGGAAGTTTCCTATCGGTTTAACAATCTTTTCCTACCATTACTGTGCTTATCTTAAGACTGACTGACTCTTCAGGGGTCAGGGAGATGATGATGGTGGGGTAAAATAATAACCAGCCACTACTAATTTAACTTTTACGTTGTGCCTGTAGTATGCTAAGTACTTTGATGTTCATGATCTCATTAATTCTTGCAACAGCCTTATGAGGTAGGTACTGTGATGGTCCCTATTTTACAAGGGAGGACATTTGAAACTTCAGAATATAATCATTGTATCTTTCCCCACTGACTTCTTAATTTTAAAATGTTTTTATTATTAAATATTTCAAGCATATAAAAATTATAGTTATACCATGTAACAGTAATGAATACTGTTATACCCACCACCTAGCTTTATTGTTTTAGGTCTTTTCTTATTAATGTTTTTTAAAGAAATAAAACATTACAGATAGAATTGAACCTACTCACACCCCCTTGCCATTCCTCTTCCCTCCCCACCACCAGAGGTAGTCACTATCCTGAACTTGGTGTTCCTTATTTCTATTTAATGATGTATATATATGTATCCATATACAATTTATGTTATTGTTTAACAAATAAATTGTAAGAAAAAAAAGATGGGAATCTGTAGATTAAAAAACTCACAAGACCTATCAGCGATTGCAATATATGGCCTTTATTTGGATACTGGTTTTTTTTTATCTTAAAAAATATGACATTTATAAAATAGCTGGAAATATGAACTGGATATTTTATGATGAGGAATTCTTGTTATTTACAGATGAAATGATGTGATTCCTGGGACTTGCTTCAAAATAATCTGGTAAAGGGGGAAGTGGATGGGGCAAGGTTAGCTATGGGTCGATAGTTGTTGGAGCTGTGTGATGCGTATGTGGGAATTCATTATACTATTACGCTGTTTTTGTATATGTTTTAAATTATAATAAAAAGTATTTTTTAAAATGAGGAAATAAAATTGTGAAGAGAATGATTTGTGAAAGTTAAATGTTATATGTATATGGTATTCTGCATGCTTTTGCTCCTAGACCTATTGGAACATTCTATGAGAGAAGCTCAGAAGAGCCAGCTCTGTGCCTGTGGATGTCATGTGGCATAGGAATTGATGCTTTCAGTGGTTATGAAGAATAGTGGTCCTTTGTGTGCACAGTAAAGTTTGCAAGTAGTGATGTTTTTCTTCCAATGAGGTTTGGCCACATTCACAGTTATTTCTCATGTTATTCCATTCTACTTAGGAAATCAAGGGAAGCCTGTGCAAAATAAGGTGGCTTAAATTATTTTTGCCAAGGGACCAAAAGCCCTCTTTGATGTCTGCATCCTTCGTAGTATATTAGAGAGTGTACTGAATGTAGAAGGCTCTGCCATTTGCTTACTGATCCAGGGCAAGTCTATCACAAGGGTGGTAGAAAAAAACAAGAAAAAACATTGTCTTTGGAATTAGACTTGGGTTTGGATCCTTGTTCTAGCATATTAGCTCTGTATACTTGGTATACTAAATGCCTCTGAACTTTAGTTTCCCAAAAGTGAAAATGTATTGAACTCTTCATTTGATTAAGCAAGTGCTTGGACTAGACCTTTTGTTTGTTTGTTTCATTTTTCTTTTTGGCGGCACCATGCTGCATTTGGGATCCCGTGCCCCCTGCAGTGGAAGTGCGGAATCATAACCACTGGACTGCCTGGGAACTCCCAGGACTAGACCTTTTGGAAAGAGTTGGAGAGTGGGGGTGGTGGCTCAGAAAGAGCTTCTCTCGGAAATGTGGCTGCTTAACCCCTGTGCCTGTGATACTTGTGCTTGACACCCACAAACTTCGTTAAGTAAAAGAAAAATTTTTCCAAAAGTAAACTTTTTTCTTACTGCTGCCTAAAGAAATAACTTCACTCTATAATATAACCCAGTCACTGGGCAGAGAAATTACTTTTCATAGAGACACCTGCTTCAGTGCCTAGAACTGTCTCCCAATTGCTGAAATATTGGTAAAATAAGATAAAAAGCCATGGCAACTCTTAAGTTTAATTATAACAGCTTAGTTTCTTTGATAAGATCTGTGTTATAGAGTTATATTGAGGGGTTAGAGTTGTAAAATGTGTCTCACAGTGCGTAGTTTATAACAGGTGCTTAATATTTCTTCCCTTTTTGTCCCATCTCATCTCTAAGATGGACAAGCCTTTTTCTTTAACTTGTTTTTCCCCCAGTTTTTTTGAGATATAATTGCCATATAACATTGTATTAGTTTAAGTTATACAACGTGATTTGATATATGTACATAATGCAAGATGGTTGCCACAATAAGTTTAGTTAACATACATTACCTCACACAGGAATTTTTTTTCTAATGATAAGAACTTTTAAGATCTCTCTTAGCAACTTTAAAATAAAAAATACACTATTGTTAACTATAGTCACCATGCTATACATTACATAGGTCCCTTCTAATTCTAAAATTCTATAATCCTTCCCATTTCCTTCTAACTTTCTCTAGTACTTCCCCCCACCCCGCTCCACCCCGCTGTGCTGCGCCCCGCGGCTTGTTGTATCTTAGTTTCCCGACCAGGGATTGAAACTGGGCCTTAGGCAGTGAGAGTATGGAGTCCTAACCACTGGACCACCAGGGAATTCCCTCTTTCTATAGTACTTTATTGTCCATAGCATTTTGTATTTTCTCATATTGGTACGTAACTTTCAGTGTTGTCTCTGTAGGAAGATTATACATTCCTTGAGGGTGGAAATCATATCTTTATTTCTTAGAAAACGTATAGAGACAAATTATCTAGCTCAGTGCTGTGTGAGGATAGTAGCTCAGAAAATGTTTCCTGAAAGAGTGCATGAACCAAAACTAAAATTCAGGGAGGGAAGTGAGGTGGGGGAGAATTCACAGTTAAAAGGCTACAAGAATTTTCCAAATTATTGAGTTTGGTGATTAAGTGTTTCTTATAGCTTCTTAGCTGTTGACATGTGATATGTAAATATCAGCTTTCTATCACCTTTGCCATCTAGAAAATAATTAGAGATTAGGTCCGTCATTAGCTATTTAAGAACTAGGTTTTAATTATACAAGTAATATATAAATATTCAAGTAAAAAAGTAAAATACTAAAGTCTCCCCTTGTCCTCTCAGGATTCCCCCGCAGGTTATGACAGTCATCAATTTTGCATTGTATTTTTCCAGACCTGTTCTTTGTGTTTATATATGTATTGGAAATGTATGGTCATAATTATATATGTATATATGTATGGTCATAATACATATATCGTATGTATTATGTATGGTCATAATTATAGCTTTTATATGTATGGTCATAATAATAACTTTTAGATCTTGGGGGAATCTTAGACATCACCTAATCCCTGTTCTCCATCCCTTCCCTATTTTGTAAATGAGGAAACAAGTCCCTGGTTAAGTGGCTTGCCCAAATTATCACAGCTGGTTATTGACAGAACCAGGACAACAACCCAGGTCTTTGGACTCAAGACAGTACTCATCTTACTAGAGCAAATGATATTCTTAAGAAAGTATTGTTGGGAGGAGGAAAATTAGTTCCTTAGTTGCATAATTTTTCCTCTAAAGGTTTTTCTTTGATGTTCTTGACTCGAAATCCAACTTTGTGGTATTTAAAAAAAATCAAGATCAAAATTAATAGATGGAGCACCTTAAAGCATAATGCAGTTGACTTTGTAATTAGCAGAGTTGAAAGTGATGAGAAGATCCTCTAATTTTCTTTGTGCCTGCAGGAAGGTGGGAGTCAATCATTTTGACAAGTCTCCTGAAAAGAACAGCTAGCAGGAGCTGAACCCTTTTTCCATTTGGTCTCGTGGCAAAGGCAGAGATCACACCAGCAGCTCCACACAGTATGAAAGACAATTCTTTATCTTATTGTATGCTTAAAGTTTTTTTTGTTTTTCATTTTCAGAAGTAATACATGTTTGCTTTCTAAAAAGTGTAAACTGTGAAAATCCAAACATTTTACATACATATTTATTTTGTTTGTATGTTATAGATATTATTCCATGATAGTATATACAGATCCACTTCATTGTGTTTTTAAATAATTGTAAAGTATATACAGATCCACTTCATTGTGTTTTTAAATAATTGTAAAGTATTCTATAACATGAGTGTACCATGATTTTACTGAACAGTTCTGGTGATGGACATTCAGGTTGTTTCCAATACTTGGATGTTTTGAATAATGCTGCTTTGAACATCTTTGTAAATGTATCTGTGTGCCTTTGTACAGGTACTTCTGCAAGATAAATTTCCAGAAGTGAAATTGCTGGGTCAAATGCTGTTGCCAAATTTCTCTCCACAAAATATTGTACTGACTTATACTGTCACTGATAGTGTGTGAGGATCCTTGTTTCTCACATTCTCACCAAACTAGATTACTGTGTCATCTTAATTTTTGCCATTTTGATAGGAAAAAAAGTATCTCATTGTTCTGATATATATTTCCATGATTCTGGTAAGCTTAAATATCTTAAAACTTTCTCATGTTACAAGTCATAGTGCAAAGAATTTGAAATACTAAGACACCACCACTCTCTAGAGCAGATTGGAATTGATATAAGGGTATTTCCTGTTCCTCAGCGAAACTGCCTTTTATTTCTCCAGATATGCCGTGCTCACTAGTGCCCTCTGAACAGTCTTCTGGTACCTCTCTTTTGCCTAAAGACAATGCCCCATTTTCTTGGGATTCCTTGGATGAGGACGGATTGGATGACTCCTTGCTGGAGCTGTCTGATGGGGAAGATGATGGCCATTTCAGTTTCACGGAGGAAGAGATTCAGGAACTCTTGAAGGATGATGACCTATCAAATGAGCACTTTTCTTGGGGAGGAGGCTTGCCTAACCATGACAGCAGGAATGTTGAGAAGGGAGGGAAAGGGAGTCAAATTCCACTTGATACTCCCCAAGAGAAAAATTCATTGTACAGCTTGGGACCAGAAGCTGAGACCACTAGCCTCTTCAAACTACCTCAACTAAATACATCAGTTGGTCATGGACCAACTCCTCCTAAACCATTGAACAGACGCTTTGCACTAGAAAAGAATCTTATAAAAGTTACAGTTGCACCATTTGATCCAACAGTTTGTAATGTTGTACTTGATAAGGACAAGACTGATACATCCAAAGTTACTGAAAAACCCTCCTCCCTTGGAGAAGAGATGAGAGAAGATGGTCTTAGCCTAAATGAGAGCACAATTTGCACAGAATCTGAAGGGATCAGCCTCAGTAACTCTGCCTATGATGGGTCCCCACTCCCTTTTTCAAACAGTAACTTTCAACAAACTGTCTCTGATAAAAATATGTCTGACAGTAAGAAACCTACACCTGTATTCTCTCAGATCTTGGACCATTCAGAAACTCCTAATACAGGGTCAGCCTGGAGAAATGGATCACATAAATCAAGTTTTGAAATGAGATTTCCGGTTGTTTCCAGTTCATCAAACAAAGTAAGTATATTTTTCAAGGTGAAGAGCAGAATGAAATTATTTTCATTCAGAAGCTGTATAGCAGAGCTTTGTATTCAAATAAATTGGGGTTTGAATCCTGACTAGCACTGTGACCCTGGGCAAATTATTTAGCTTCTCTGTCCTCACAATTTCTTATTTATAAATTGGAGTAAATGATACTTTACAGTATAGTAAAGATTAATTAAATAATTTATTGACAGTAACTGGTACATAGTACTAAATTAACCATTTACTGAATAGACTAAGATGATGATGATTTTATTATTTCTCCTTTCTTTGGGTTTCAGCCTAAGCCTCAATCTTTGGTTGCCACGCTGTATATATTAGATAAAACAGCTCTGAGTCAGCCACTGAAGAGCTGAAAAATCTTGGACAATTTACCTAACCTCTTTGAACCTGATTCCCTATCTGTCAAATGGGTGTAACAGTCCATACCGCTTAGGGTTTTTTTTTTTTTTTTCTTTAGAGTACTGTCATTATCTCATTTAAAGCACCTCCCTTAGTGCCCAGTACACACTAGGGTTCACGAGTATGCCTATGTAGCCATTAGTTCAAGAATATTTCCATAAATGATGTTTTGTTATAACTAAGGGCCATCTTTGCTTCTTCTTTCTGCTCTGAAAAAACGCAGGATGTTCTTGACAAGGATTCTGGGAAGCTGAAGATCCATGAAAAAAGACTAGGCAAAGTCATTCCTGTTCTGCAAACCAAAACAAGGTAATGGTATAGTGAAGTATTCTGGTTTCTGTTGGTTCTCTTCATTTGCTTTCTTCCTCTCCTGAGTTTCTCCTTAGTGTGGGGAAAAAGCCCTGCACCAGAAGTAAGCATACTTGAAGTTCTGGGACTACCAATGACTGTGTGACCTTGAACAAGTCAAATATTCTCTGACCTTGGTTTCTTTGTCAATAAAATGAGGCTAATGATGCCTTCCCTGCTGCCTCACAGGGTTATTTTGAAGAGAAAAAAAGACATATTAGTGAAAGCACTGTATAAATGTAAGATTTCTTTCCCTGCGTGTGGAGAAACTTGGTCACAGATATAGGAAGTTAGAATAATTTTTACAAAAATGTTAAGATATAACTATGTAGAAAATCATTTAGCCATCTCTCCCAACTTGCATATAACTGTCCTTGGGGAGAAAATTTTATAGAGTTTGCAGATCTGGGTCACCTTTTCAATCTGTTCTCTTGTTGCCAGGAGATGGCAGTATCTCTACATGGGCCTTTTCAATTAGCAAAGCTGTTTTTTTAGGTTGACTCAGATTGGCTTCCTTACAACGAGATTCTTTTAAAATTTTTGATTACACAGATACTAAATTTATTCCTACCACCCCTAATCCCAGTTTTCTGGGGTTTTTTTCTTGTTTTGCTTTGGTGACTTGAAGGAACTTTGTGAATTGTATACAGTGGAAATTAAGGCTACTTGGAGCAGTAATACTGCTCACTATCTCATCCACAGACTCCTTAGTACAGTGTAATCAGCATGAGTGAGGGCCAGAAATTGTTCTTGCCAAGGTCACCAATGTTTTAATTGCCAGATCCAGCTGGTTCTTTTTGGTCTTTATCTTATTCAGTTTTTCTGTGGCTCTATGAAGTTAACTATTTCCTGACTAACCTTGAATTACTCAACAAATGCTTTCTGTCTCTATGGAGTAGGCAGTCTTTGCTTTGCTATGCCTTGTTTTGGTTTTTTAATTAATTATTTATTTATTTTTGGCTGCGTTGGGTCTTCGTTGCCGTGCGCGGGATTTCTCTAGTTGTAGCGAGTGGGGGCTATTCATTGTTGCGGTGCATGGGCTTCTCATTGGGGTGGCTTCTCTTGTTGCGGAGCTCGGGCTCTAGGCGCGCGGGCTTCAGTAGTTGTGGCACGTGGGCTCAGTAGTTGTGGCGCACGGTCTTAGTTGCACTGCGGCATGCGGGATCTTCCCAGACCAGGGCTTAAACCCCTGTCCCCTGCACTGGCAAGCAGATTCTTAACCACTGCACCACCAAGGAAGTCCCTATGCCTTGTTAACAGGAGGTTATATCTATTTTTTTTCTCTCAACTCCATACTTGGTTGCAGCTTCATATTACGCGACTAACACTGTCTTTTGTCATTGGATCTTAGAGAGTGTTTTGAGGGTTAGTTGTTCTAATCCATCAGCTGTATATGTCTTCTCTGTACAAAGCACTATATTCATGGTTCTAACTGATTGTTTTTCCTCCTGGTTTGCTTTGTTCAAGGACTAATATTCCGACGTTTTCACCATCAGATCTAGAAAAGCAGAAGCAAAGTTATCTCAGGAATGTCATTGCTCATATAGAAGACCCAGTGGACTCTAACCAAGGTAACACAGTAATCAAAGAATGGCATATAAAAAATGTGATGAGACTTTTTTTTTTTCCAGTGTAATATAGCTTAAACTGAGAGATTGTCTTGAATTTTTGTAAATTGGTGAGAAAGATAACTTCTTTTCCAAAGATTTTTACTTCAAGGGATTGCCTAACCAGATAATCCTCAAAGTGGTTTGGCTAACCAGTATTAGAGAGGGGTCCAAGGAGACTCATACCAGTACATGAAAAGTGTCTCCCCCATGGCTGAGGGCTGTAACCAGACCTTTTTTGCTAGGGATTTTTTTGCTTCGGATTTTTCTACTAAAAATTAGTAGAAAAAAAATAATAAAAAATAAAAATTAGTAGTGGACGACCAGGCACTGCTTGGTAATCATTGGTTTTTTATTTGGAATTATTTTCCCTGTTGCCTTCAGCATTTAAATGTAAAAAGCAGGCATTTCAAATACCATCTTGCATCTTGGCATCTGAATAAAAGCTCTTGAAAGGCTTTGACTATCTTCCAGATCCTTCAGTCTGAGTTCTCCCTAGTTCATTAAAAGCTGTTGCAAACCAAAACGGCTGAATTCTTTCTCCAGCCCTCAAGAGACTATAGTCCATGTTTTCATTCATTCATCCTAAACTATTGGCTGATGGGGAAATTCCTAAAGTGAAGCTTGTGAACTGTACTGAAGGTGTAGATATTAGAAAATACTGGTAAAACAGTTCCTTCTTATAAAGATCACTGCATATTCTATCATCTTTAGCTTTTTTCTCTATTCATTCAGCACACCTTTCTTGAGTACTTTCAGTGGTGCTCAGTTTGAAGATTAGGGATTGGAAATGTAAAGACTAAGATAGGGTCTCAGACCTCTGGGAATTGATAATCCAGAGAGGAAAAGATAATTACACTGCAGTATTGATTAGTGCTCTAGTAGAATTATGTATAAAATGCAGTAGGAGCAGGGAAGGAGCCCTTCTGTTTGTGCTTGGGCAGAGCGGAAGATGGGGAAGGAGGTTGCCCTTGGTAGGCTCCACAGAGAAGATGATGTAGTTCAGTTACTCTAAGATCTATTGTAAATCAGTAGGGAGGGTTTTAGAAGAATTTTTGGCTGAAGATCAAAGGAGAACTCCCCTTTCTTTGACAAATCTTGAATTACTTAGTAGTTTTTTTTTCTTTTTATAAGGCTGTGAGTGAAAGGTTTAGAACTCTGAGACATCAGCCAGAAGAATTTTATATTCCGGGGTCCTTTTATTTTTTACCCAGAGATTTCATTAAGCAGTCAAATACTGCTCATACTGATTACTTGGCCTTACGTGTGAGATCACTTTGCTTGAACTCAAGGACTTGTGGAACTAGAGACATCCCCACTCCCACCCCTCGCTGTCACTAGAGGGGCAAATTAAAAGAAGTTCGTCTATATTCAACCTCTGTGGAAGAGACTTGATCATTGCTTTCCCTCTATGAGGTGACTTACTTTCTTTTGTATCCTAGGCAGTTGACAATGACGATATCCAATCACATTTTTCTTTCTCATTTGGGGCATTTAGAAAAGAAAATTTCACAAGAAGAGCAGTGAGCAGCTGCTCATATTATTGCATCTTTTCCAGTCTCTTCCTCATTCAGCAGTCCCTCTTCCACTTTATCACAACAATCTATATGCCATAAGGAACAGCTAGAATAACTAGAATAGAGAAAAGTCAGCGTGCTTTAGTGGTCGGGAAAACAAAGTCTGGGCTAGAGTTAACTTCTGGGTTCATATCCTTGCACCACTGCTTACTGGCTTTGTGACCTTAAGCCAGTAAAAACTCAGTTTTCTCATTTATAAAATGGAGATAACAATGAGGCTTAGTTTATGGAAAAATTATACGTGAAAGTAGTAGTATAATGCATAGAACAGTACCTAGCCATAGCAACTAACATTTATTAAATATTTAGTATTATTAGCAAGGAAGTGTATCTTCTCATACTGAAGTTTTTATAGGTAATAGTGTGATGTCAGGTGTTTGCTTTTAAATCTAAAAACAAAACAAAATGAAAAAACTCAACCTGAAAGATTAGAGAAAACAGCCTTACAAAAATGTTGATAAATGAAGCTGAGTGATTGGAGGGGGGGAGGCTTATTATACTATTCTCTACTTTTGTGTATATTTGAAATTTTCCATAATAAAAGGTTGGTTTTTGTTTGTTTGTTTGGTTGGTTTTTTAAGTGCATCTTTTGGGGGATTTCTTTTTTACATCTAAGAATTTTCAACATTACCAGTTACTCTAAAACCTTCATAGGCCTCCAGTGCTTGCTTCTGCCTTTCAGGAACCGAATGTGATACTAAATGCTGTGTCACTTTCCACTGCCTAATAGTCATACATCCAACATTTAAAGATTTTATAAACCATATTGCAGGGGGGGTGTGGGCATATTCTTTCTCTCCTCTCTTTATGTATGAATTACTGGGCAGCTAGAAGCAAAAAGAAGGAGCAGAGCGTCTCCTGCCCTTCTTCTTTGAGATGTTTAGTGCTATTTCACTATTTCACTTCAGGTTCCTTATTAGACACAGAGAAATTAATAGGGGGCAGGTTCAAAATTAGTTCCTATCAATTCAATTTGAATCCTCTCCATTAGGTTAATCAATCATCTTCTTTTACTTTATCAATAATGTATATATTATTGATAACAGAATAGAATAATGTAAATCATTCTTCAACTCTATTATTGTAATATAGGTATAATCTCTTTTTAGTTTAGTGCCACATGGGTCTTTAATAGCATTTATAAAGAAATACCAACCACTTCCTTTCTGACATCCCAGCTAATGGATAACTTTATATGG
The DNA here is from genome assembly GCF_003676395.1 of Aethalodelphis obliquidens. Classification (NCBI taxonomy): domain Eukaryota; kingdom Metazoa; phylum Chordata; class Mammalia; order Artiodactyla; family Delphinidae; genus Aethalodelphis; species Aethalodelphis obliquidens. The sequence goes on along the minus strand of NW_020837953.1, from coordinate 27,027,275 downwards.
GATTATAAATTCTTAGAGTAGGAAAGGACCATTAAGATCTCCTTAATCTCCTAACATATAAATCTGTTCTGTATTATCTTTGCCAAGTGACCCTTCAGCCTTTGCTTAGAGTCTAATAGTGCAGAACTCATCACCTCATGAAGCAGGCCATTCATTGCTTAGAAAATTCTTTTTTTTTTTTAATTACAGTATAGTTGATTTACAATGTTGTATTAGTTTCAGGTGTACAGCAAAGTGATTCACTTATACATACACATATGTTCATTCTTTTTTAGATTCTTTTCAGAAAATTCTAATTGTTAGAAAATTAGTCCTTACATTGAGCCAAACTGTGCTTCCTTATAATTTCCAATGGTAGTTCCTAGTTCTGCCCTCTAAGATCCCAAAATATAACTACTCTTTTCCATTTACTTAATGTATTAGGGACCTTTCCATGTTAAATATCTCAAATTAAGATTTTTTAATGATTATGAAGTATCATTTATTATTCCATCTTGATAATTAGCTTATGTCCATTTTCATTAGTAATGCTGCAGTGAACATTCTGGTTCATAAATGTTTATGTACAACTCTTATTTCTATAGGATGAGTGCCTAGAAGTGGAATTGCTGGGTAAAGTATATAAACATTTTTAAAACTTTCATTACACGTTACCAGATTGTCCTGCCCAAAAAAATTGTATTAATTTTTGTCACCAATTTGACAGGTAAATTTTAACATTTTTTTTAATAATTAATGAGGTTAAACATTTTTCACATGTTTCTTGGCAATTTATATTTAATCATAATTTCTTAAAATTATCTAATATCTAGTCCATATTCCAGTTTCCCCTGTTTTCCCAAAAATGTCTTCTTGTAAATTGTTCAAACAAGATCTAATCAAGGTTCATGTGTTTAGTTATTGTCTCTTTAGTCTCTCTTAATCTAGGTCACTTGGTTTGTAGTTTGTCCCACCTTCTGAATTGCGTCTGATTGTTTCCTCGTGGCGTTGTTTAACTTGTTCCTCCATCCCCTATATTTCCTGTAAACTGGAAGTTGGGTCTAGAGGAGGGATTAGATTCAGACTAAGCGTTTAAAATAAGCTGGAATAATTCATAGGTACCATTGTGTGTTCATCCCATATCAGATAAGGAGGCACCACCTAATGACAGATTGTTCTACTAATAGTGATGCTAAGTTTGATCACTTTGTTAAAGTGTTAACTGCCATATCTTTCCATTCTAAGGTACATTTTCCCCTTTGTAATTAGTAAGTCATCTGTGGGGTGATTCCTTGGTACCATTTGAATATCCTGTTCCACAACAATTGTTCACCTAATGGTTTGAGCATTCATTGGTGATCTCTGCTGGAATCAGCTACTACACAGAGTTGCATAGAAAATGTTTGTTTTCTAAATATATCGTTTCTTCTACAAGTACTAGCTAGCATACTTGTATGAAGATTTCAATTTTTTTTTTAGTGTCACTATTATCTCATGAATTAAAAAAAATCAATGTCTTCTAATCAATTATAGTCAGTATTCTTTTTGATGCTCAATTTGTCCCAGTTTTGACCAATGAGAAATCCTTCAAGCGGGCTCATGTGTTTTCTGACATGACCCGTTAGTCTTTTTTTTTTAATTGTGGTAAAAAAAAGTAACATAAAATTTACCATCTTAACCATTTTTAAGTGTATAGTTTAGTAGTGTTAAGTTTATTCACATTGTTGTGAAACAGATCTCTAGAACTTTTTTATCTTGCAAATCTCAAACTCTATACCCGTTAAAAAATAACTAGCCTTCCCCTGCCACTCCCCCAAAGCCCCTGGTAATCACCATTCTACTTTTTTTTGAAAAATAAATTTATTTATTTAATTTATTTTTGGCTGCATTGGGTCTTCATTGCTGTGTGCGGGCTTTCTCTAGTTGTGGTGAGTGGGGGCTACTCTTCGTTGTGGTGCTCGGGCTTCTCACTGCGGTGGCTTCTCTTGTTGCAGAGCATGGGCTCTAGGCTCGCAGGCTTCAGTAGTTGTGGCACACAGGCTCTAGAGCACAGGCTCAGTAGTTGTGGCGCACGGGCTTAGTTGCTCTGCAGCATGTGGGATCGTCCCAGACCAGGGCTGGAACCCGTGTCCCCTGCATTGGCAGAGGGATTCTTAACCACTGCACCACCAGGAAGTCCTCAGTGGGCCTTTTTAATTTGGATATATATTTCTCAGTTCTGAGAATTTCTTGTATTTCTTTGATAATTGTTTCTTCTCTGTATAATCTACTCTCACTTTAAGAAATTCCTAATAGTTAGATATTGAACTTCCAAGGATTGATCTTCTATGTCTCTTACTTTTTCTTTCCCTTTTCTGTCTCTGTCTCTTTATTCTATTTTCTGGGATATTTTCTATTCTTCTTAACTTCTTTATTTTTACATTCACATTTATGACTTCTAAGAATTCTTTCCTGTTTTGTTCTTTTTTTTATGTTCTTATTTTATGAATTTCTTACCTCTCTCAAGATATTTTTTCTCTCTTGAGTTTTAATTGAAATACAATAAACTGCACAAACTTAAAGTATACAGTTTGTTGAATTTTGACATATGTAAACACCCATGAAACTATCACTGCAATCAAGAAAAACATACTGTAACACCCCAAAATTTCTTCGTGCCCTTTTGTGATTCCTTCATCCTGCCTTTCCTTGCTCCCTCCACTCCCCAGGCAACTGCTGAGCTGCTGTCACTGTATACTCTTTTTTGAGCCTGGCTTCTTTCTTAAAACATAATTATTTTGCAGTTAATCATTTTCTTGGTAGTTTATTCCTTTTTATTGCTGAGTAGTATTCCATTATATAGATATACCACAATTTGTTTATCCATTCATCTAATGATGGGCATTTGGATTGTTTCCAATTTTTGGCTATTTAAATAAAGCTGTTATAAACATTCATGTACAAATCTTTGTATGGATATGCTTTCAAATGACTGGGTCATACAGTAGGTATGTTTAACTTTTTGAGAACCTACCAAACTGTTTTCCAAAGTGGTACCATTTTATATACCCAACAGCAGTGTATGAATTCCAGTTACTCCCATCTTTACCAAGATTGTTGCTAGTATATGGAAATTCAGTTGATATTTGTACATTTTTATTAGAAACAGGTATTGGGTTTTATTAAATACTTTCTCTGCATCTACTGAGATAATCATATAATGTTAGAGAATTGTATTATTTGATTTTCCAGTATTAAACCAATCTTGCATTCCTGGTCTTAAGCATTCTGCACTTGGTCTTAAAGTATTATCCTTGTACTAATAGTGTTGGGTTGATTTGCTAAAATTTTGTTATAAATCTATCTTCATAAGGGATATGGTCTGTACTTTTCTTGTAATTTCTTTGTGTCGTCTTGGTAGCAGAGTAATGGTGGCCTCACAGAGTGAATTGGGAAGTATTTCCACCTCTTCAATTTTTTGGAAGAATTTGTATAATAGAAGAACTGGTATCTCTTTTTGGGTGAGCTTTGGTAGTCTTTCAAGGAATTTGTTTATTTCATCTAAGTTATTAAATTTATTGGCATTAAGGTTAATAATACTCTGTTATTAACCTTTTATATAGTATCTAGTGATACCATCTTTCCCATTTTTAGTATTGGTCATTTGTGTTTTCTCTCTTGCAATCAGTCTGGCTAAAACTTTATCAACATTATTATTTTTCTTTTTTAAAAAAACAGCTTTTTCATTGATTTTTCTCTGTTTTTCTGTTTCATTAATTTCCATTCTGATATATTTTTTTGTGTGTGGTACGTGGGCCTCTCACCACTGTGGCCTCTCCCATTGTGGAGCACAGGCTCCGGACGCGCAGGCTCAGCAGCCATGGCTCACGGGCCTAGCTGCTCCACGTCATGTGGGATATTCCCGGGTGGGGGCACGAACCTGTGTCCCCTGCATCAGCAGGCGGACTCCCAACCACTGTGCCACCAGGGAAGCCCCCATTCTGATATTTATTACTTCCCTTTTTCTGCTTACTCAGAGTTTCATTTGCTCTTCTTTTTCTAGTTTCTGTAGACGGTTGCTAAGATCATTCATTTGAGACCTTTCTTTTCCAATTTAGTGAGGGATGTTAGGAGCAAGAAGAGATAAACTCATGCAGTCAACCTGTTATATTTATCTGGAAGTATGCATTAACTTTTTTTCTTTTTTTAAATCAACTTTAATGTGGTATGTTTTACATGCAATAAAATGTACCCATTTTAAGTGTACTTGGTGAGTTTTGACAGAACTATGCACTTGTGAGATCATCACAGCAATCAAGCTTGATAGAACATTCCCACCACCCTAAAAATTTCCCTTGTGTTCCATCCCAGTCAATCTGTCCCTGCCTCCACTTCAGCTCTAGGAAAGCACTGATTTCTTTTTGGTCATTATAGATTAGATTTGTCTTTTCTAGAGTTACATATAAATGGAATCATGCAGTATGTGCTCTTTTGTGTTTGGTTTCTTTTACTTGGAGTAGTTTTTTAAAACAACAAGAAACAACTCCATGTTGTTGCATGTATGTTCTATACATCCACTGCTGAATTTTTCCTTGTATGAATATACCACAGTTTAATCATTTGTTGATGGACATTTCTGTTTCTAGCTTTTGATTATTATGAATAAAGCATCTATAAACATTCATATATGGGTTTTTTGTGTGAACATGTGTTCATTTCTCTAGGGAAAATAATTAGGAGTGAAATTGCTGAGTCATTTAGTATGTGTTTTTTTAACTGTATTGGAAACTTCCAAACTGTTTTCCAAAGTGATTATACTATTTTATGGCTTTTTTAAGGCAAAGGTTAGGTTCTTTTTTTTTAATATGAATATCTAAGTGTTCTAACACCATTTATTGAAAAAATTATTCTTTCCATGTGTTTATTTCTGACTTCTCTATTCTGTTCCATTAATATATGTGTATTTTCTTATGTCAATGTTACACTGTCTTGATTACTGTAACTTTATAGTAAGTCTTAAAATTGTTTGGTCCTTTGGATTTCCATAATTTTTTAAAATCAATTTCATCTTGTCAATTTGTTAAAAAAAATACCTGTTGGGTATTTCACTGGGATTGTGTTGAATCTGTAGCACAATTTGGGGAAAGTTGATATCATAACAATATTGAGCCTTCCAGTCCATGAACAGGATATAGTTCTCAATTTATTTATGTCTTTAATTTCTCAGCAGTTTTTTGTACAGGTCTTGTACATATTTTGTTAAATTAATTCATAAGTATCTTATGCTTTTTTATGGTATTGTAAGTGATACTTCTTAATTTTCAATTTCTAGCTGGTCATTGCTAGCATATAGATATACAGTTGATTTTTTATGTTGACCTTGTGTCCTACAACCATGCTAAGTTTTTCTATTACTTTTGGTAACTTTTTAATAGACCCCTTAGAAGTTTCTTTGTTAACATGACTTTATCTGCAAATAAGGACAGTGTATTTCTTCCTTTCCAATCTATAAGCCTTTTTTATTTCTTGCCTTACAGCACTGACTAGGATCTCTAGTACATTAAGTATGATATTAGATGTAGATTCATCATAGATGCTCTTTATCAGGTGAGGAAGTTCCCCTTCTATTTGTAGTTTGGTGGGAGTTTTTATCATGAATGAATGATGAACTTTGTCAAATGAATTTTCTGCATTTATTTGGATCATATTGTGTTTCTCCTTTATTTTGTAACACAGTGTACTACATTTATTACTTTTTTTTGACTGTTAGGCCAACTTGCATTCCTGGGGTAAAGTCACTGGGTCTTGATGAATTATCCTTTAGTCAATTTGCTAGTATTTTTAAGGGTTTTTATGTCTTGTTTATGAGGAATATTGGTCTTCAATTTTTCTTGTATGTACTGTCTTCCTCTCGTTTAAGTATCATGGTGATGCTGGCTTCATAAATTTAGTTGGGAGTTGTTTTCTCCTCAGTTTCTCAGTTTGTGCAGGATTGGTATTGTTTCTTCCTTTAAATGTTTGGTAGAATTTACCAATAAAGCCTGGAGTTTTCTTTTTGGCAAGGTTTCTAACTACAGATGTAATAGATACCGGGCTTTTCAGAATTTCTTTATCTTGGTAATTTGTGTCTTACAAGGAATTTGTCCATTTTATCTAAGTTGATGAATTTATTGGCATAAAATTATTCATTAAAAATTTCCTTATTATTCCTTTAATTACTGTAAGATCTGTAGTGATGTTCACTGTTTCATTTCTAATATTGGTAATTTGTCTTTTTTTTCTTAAACAAATCTAGTTAAAGGTTTATCAATTTTACTAATTTTTTCCCCAAAGTAAGTTTTTAGTTTCATATTTCTATGTTGTTGGCTATTTTCTTTTCTTCTCTTTATTATTTCTTTTCCATTTACTTTGGCTTTAATTTGTTCTTGTTCTCTAGATTTTTTTTTTTTTGTGGTATGCGGGCCTCTCACTGTTGTGGCCTCTCCTGTTGCGGAGCACAGGCTCCAGACACACAGGCTCAGCAGCCATGGCTCACAGGCACAGCCGCTCCACGGCATGTGGGATCCTCCCGGACCTGGGCACGAACCCACGTCCCCTGCATCGGCAGGCGGACTCTCAACCACGGCGCCACCAGGGAAGCCCCTCTCTAGATTTTTAATGTGGAAACTTATGTCATTGATTTGAGACCTTTCTAAGTCTCAAGTTTCCCTTTAAGTGCTACTTAGGTGCATGTCACAGATTTGATGTGTTTTCATTTTCATTTGGTTCAAAGCAATTTCTAATTTCCCTTGTGATTTCTTGTTTGACCTGTGGGTTATTTAGAAGTGTGTTGCTTAATTTCCAAATATTTAGGAGTTTTCAGCTATCTTCCTATTATTAATTTCTAGTTTAATTCTGTTGTGGTTAGAGGATATACTTGGTGTGATTTCAATCCTTTTAAATATACTGGGGCTTACTTTATAGGCCAGCATATGGTCTATCTTGGTGAATGGTCCATGTGTACTTGAAAATGTATATTCTGATGTTGGTAGAGTGTTCTATAAATTTCAATAAGGTTTTGTTGGTTGATGGTAGTTATCAATTCTATATCTTTACAGATTTTCTCATTAAAAGAAGAGTTCATATCTTCAACCCTAGTTGTGGATGTTTTTGTTCCTCCTTTCAGTTCTGTCATTTTTGCCTCATGTATTTTGAAACGCTGCCATTAGATGCATATACATTTAGCAATACTATGTCCTCGTGAAGAATTGACCCCTTTATCATTATGAACTGTCTCTTTTTACTCTTAGTAATATTCCTTGTTTTAGAGTTTAATTTGTCTGATTTAAATAGCCATTCAAGCTTTCTTTTGACTAGTGTTTGCATGATATGTTTTTTTCATCCTTTTACTTTTAAACTATCTATATGTTTAAAGTGGATGTCTTGTAGACAGCATATAGTTGAGTCTTGTTTCCCCCTGGTCTCACAATCTGTCTTTTAATTCAAGTGTTAGTCCAGTCACATTTAATGTAATTATCGGTTGGATTTAAATCTACCATCTTACTACTTGTTTTCTATTTGTCTATATGTTCGTTGTTTCTTCTTTCATCTTTTCCTGGTTTTTTTTTTTTTTTGAGTATTTTTTAGTATTCTGTTTTATCTCCATGCTTGACTTATTACCTATACCTCTTTGTTTTATTTTCAGTGGTTGTTCTAGGGTAGTAGTTCTCACAGTTTCTGGTCTCAGGACTTGTTTACACTCTTCCAGATCATTCATACTCTTAAAAATTGAGGACCCCAAAATGTTTTTGTTTGTTTGCATTGTATCTATCTATATGCAACCATATTAAAAGTTATAACTGGTAAACTGTTAAAATATTTATTAATATATTTTAAGATAATTCATTGCATGTTAACAATGTTTTTATTAAAAATAACTATAATTTTCAAAACAAAACCAAAAGTTTAGGGAGAAGAATGCATTGATTTACATTTTTGCAGATTTTTTTTAACATCTAGCTTAATAGAAAACTACCAGATTCTCATATGTGAATCTGCATTCCATATCATGTTGTGTAGCCTCTTGAAAACTCCCCAGTACACTTTTGAGAGATTGCAAGTAGTAAAAACAAATAACATCTTAGTGCTGTTATGAAAATAATTTTGATCTTGTGAAGCCTCAGAAGGGTGTTGAGGACTCCCACAGATCCTGGGACATACTTTGAGAACTGTTGCTCTATAGTTTACAATACAGATCTTTAACTTTAATCAGTCTACCTTCAAATAATATACCACTTAACATATACTGTAAGGCCCTAACAATAGTACCCTTCCAAATCTCCATTTTTTGTTACTGTTTTTATACATATATTATAAACTCTTCAATACATTATTGCTTTTACTTTATTTTTTTGTTTTCTTAAAATATTTATTTATTGATTTTGGCTGCTCCAGGTCTTAGTTGTGGCACGTGGGATCTTCACTGCGGCATGCAGACTCTTAGTTGCAGCATGCAGACTCTTAGTTGCGGCATACACGTGGGATCTAGTTCCCTGACCAGGGATCGAACCCGGGCCCCCTGCATTGGGGGCACGGAACCTTACCCACTGGAACACCAGGGCAGTCCCTGATTATTGCTTTTACTTTAAACAGTTATCTTTTAAAGACACTTTTTAAATGAGAAAAGGGCTTTTGTATTTACTCACATATTTACCATTTCCAGTGCTCTTGATTCCTTTCCATCTCATATTTTCTTTTTTCCTGATGAACTCCTTTTAGTGTCTTATAGTACAGGTCTGCTGTTGTGAAGCCTCTCTGCTTTTGTTTACTTATTTTATATTTGTTTTGCCTTCATTAAAAAAAAACTTTTTATTTTGAAAAATTATAAACTCATAGACTCATAAGAAGTTTTGAGTCTCACCTCAATTGTTTCCTTTCCCTTAGGGATTACAGTTCTGAGCAGTCTGAATATAGTTGTTTCATACATTTTGCCCAGTCTCTAGTTGCTTACAGTGGAGGTATGCCCATTCATTATGATTAGAAGTGGAAGTCTGCTTTGATTTTTACTGAAGACCATAAGCAGCAGTGATTATGTAAATTCTGTTTCTACATTTGCCATTACTGTTGAGAACATTCATACATTGTTCAATATCCCCTGTACAATACAACACTGCAGAAATGAGTTATATAATAATTCCTTTTTCTTTCTTTTGTTTTTTGCCTTGTATGCATGGAAAAAATCAGTCAAGATTTGTACTAGATCATCACACTTTTGTTGGCCTGGATGTTTGCATTCTGGCTTTCTACTTAATCTTTTTTTCCTTTTTTTTTGACCACACTGTGCGACTTGTGGGATGTGGGATCTTAGTTCCCCGACCAGATATTGAACCCGGCCCATCAGCAGTGAGAGCATGGAGACCTAACCACTGGGCAGCCAGGGAATTCCCTATTCCTATTCTGTTAATCTTTTTGTAAAAGCAATAGCCTATACCCCTGTAGCACATTTTTTTTTCTTTCCTTCCCTCTTCATTCCCTCCCCTGTATTAGGTAGTTTTTTGATTGCATTGAATAAAGACATTGTGATTGCCTTTAAGTAACTGAGTTTAAGGATTTACAGGAAAAGATGAAAATTAGAGGCTCAGCTACATAGCTTGGCCTCATAATAAAAAGAATCAACCATAGAGTCAGGCCCCTTCAGAAATGGATGCCTTTGTTTCCTTTTCAATAGGTTTTCCCTGCTGAGTTAGTGATTCTGGTACTTCTAATCTTATCTATCTCTATGACTAGTGCTTCTGCTGCTCTCTATTAGCTATCTCAAGTGTCTGTCCTCTCCTAGAGCCCTACCTCTGTGTGCTGTTCTCTCTCTTGTTCTCATTATTAAAGCTCACATTCACATTCCAAGGGAGAGTATCTGATTGATTCACTTAATGACCTGTTGGTGCCAGGCCAGATCTTAGGTCATTAGCCAGCAGAGAGAGTCTCTGTTCTTGGTCATGTGGTACAAAGTATGGTGATGTATAAGACCTGTCAGAAGGGCCATTGGCATAGCAAGCATTCAGCATTATTATTACTCCTCCTTTATAACAGCTGCATATTTATAGATTGTTTCGGTGAACCGCTGATCTCATCTCTGAAATGTTGAGGTTTTTTCCTCCTAATTTCATTCTTAGATGAATTTCATTCTTAGCCACAAAACAAAGGACAGTCTTCACCACCTTTTAGCCACAACTTAAAATAAACCCATCGTACTGATTGTTGGTCCAAGAAAGCCCATCTGTTGGAAACTATGAAAAGAGAAAATTTAAATGTTTCTATTCTTGTTAGCATCTCTAAATTTGGAGGAAGAAGAGATTGAAGCTATGAGCTGAAATAAGGTTTTTGGATTAATAGCCCCACATGGGTTTGAATCCTGGCTTTCCCATTTACTAGATGATAGATGAGTATCTTTTCTAAGCTTCAGTTTATTCATGAATAAAATGGAGATAATGGTATTTGCCTCATGTGGTTGTTAGGATTAAGTGATAAGATACATGGAAAGCAGTTAGCAAAGGGCCTGGCACATAATAAATGCTTGATAAATATTAGCTCCCATTATCTCTAGATCATTAACCCTTATTAATAATAAAGGTTACCCTGGTACATCAGTTAAGTTCTTAGTGCTAATGAAAACTAACATTTCTTGGTACATAAGCCGAGACAATAGTTATTGAGCCTTTGTTTACTCAGCGCTGTGCTGAGGTACCAACTGGATATACAAGACATATTGCAATGTGATTCTTGCTTTCTAATCCCCACAGTGAAATGTCAGTCCTAGAAAATTTTTCAGGAAACTCAACCCTATGATGGTATTCTGTTATTGGAATTTGGGCTCTGTCACTAGCTGTGTAACCTTGGACCAATTACTTCTCTGTGCCTCTTCATCTGTAAATTGGGGGAAATACCTCATAGGATTATTGTAAGGAATAAATATGTTAATATATGTAAAGCACATAGGATACTGCCTGATACATGGTAAATGCTGTATGTAAGTTGCTGCTGCTAGATTATGACGCCTAGCAGTTGAATACTTGAAGCCTCATTGGGCCTAATTGATCAGTCTTTTTCTTCTTTTAGTTTAAAGTGAATAGGTTTCTTTGTAGGAGGTTTATAGGTATATCTTTAGTCTCCATCGTCAGGACAGTTTTATAGAGTCTACGTGGTAAGAGATGAGTAAGCTGAAGGACATGGTCTACAGATAATCTTGTCCCATTTGAGACTGGACACCAGACTTTCCATATCTTGCCAGCCCTCCTTTGGTGATGCTTTGGCAAGAAAAATGTATCTTGAAATTCTTGGAAAGCTGATTTCTCACCATTGAAATGTCCTTTTTGTGGGGGCTAGAGGGAGGGGGATGCTAGTGATATGAAAGTATGGTAAAGGAAAAGCAATTTGAGTAGAGACCTTTGATTTTAGCTTAACAAATCAAACAGGCAAGGGATTTTCTAATCAAAAGCTACTTCTCTCTTAAAGGGAAAACTCATTTCTTTTTTTTTTTTTTTTTTTTTTGTGGTACGCGGGCCTCTCACTGTTGTGGCCTCTCCCGCTGCGGAGCACAGGCTCCGGACGCGCAGGCTCAGCGGCCATGGCTCACGGGCCCAGCCGCTCCGCAGCATGTGGGATCTTCCCGCACCAAGGCACGAACCCGTGTCCCCTGCATCGGCAGGCGGACTTTCAACTACTGCACCACCAGGGAAGCCCAGGAAAACCCATTTCTGATTTGTATTTCCTTTTCAAGAAGTGAGATAATATGTTTTATTTCCATATTAGTGAGATTGAGCATCTTTTCATTACGTTTATTGATTACTTGTATTAGTTTTGAGAATTACCTATTCATGTCCTTGACCTCTTTTGTTTTGTTTGATGAGGAGACTTATCTTTGCAGAATAAGGACAGTAAACCCTTGCAAATACGTTTCAGGTACATTTTTCATTTTGTCAGTTGTCTTCTTTTACCCTTGGTTGTGCTTTTTTATTTTAACTGCATAGAAACATTTAATGTAATGAATCTATAAATTTTTGCTGAAAAGTATCATCTCATTATGGTTAGAGAATTTCTGCTGAGTGTTATAAAGCATGTCATAGTTTATATGTAGACTGATCCACTTAATAAGCATTTTTTCCTTATAAATAGGTGATTGATTGTCACAGGCTTTGAAGAGTCTTTGCAAACTAACATAGTCCCGAGGCTGTAACACCATAATAATAATAGCTACCACTTACTGCACACTGCCTGAGTGCCAGAAGATATGCTAGGTCTTTTATGTACTATATCCCTAATATTTAAGTTCAAGCAAAATATTATTATTGTCCACATTTCATAGATAAGAGGAATGATTTACCCAGGGTTACAGAGCTAGTTAGTGGCTGGATTGGAATTTTAACTCAAGTCTGCCTAAACTCCAAAGTATATACTTTTTCTACAGAGTTGGGCTTCTTGAGGCTTCAAATAAATTATACTGGTCCTAAAAGTTAAGTAAATATCTTCTACCAGAACATGAAAAGATGGTCTGTTGCCTAGTTTGACAGCTCTTGGTTCCTGAGAGCAGGGTAGATACGATAATGAGAAGTATGTAAACCAGCTGAAAGAAGGGTCTCCACTGTCTAGGGCAGAGGTTTTCAAAATGTGGTTCCCAGACCAGCAGCAGCAGTAGCATCACTTGGGCATTTGTTACAAAAGCAAATTCCCATGTCCCACTCCAGACCTACAGAATCAGAAACTGGGGTTGGGGCCCAGCAACCTGTTTTATATTTGCAGCTGATTATGATGCATGTTAAAATTTGAGAGCCACTGGTCTAGGGGAATTATTCTCTCTAACCATAATTTTTGGCTTTGTGAGCTTCAGCCAAATTCTCAGCCCTTAAGTGCAAAATAAGCATTATCAAATAGTGGCAAAAGCATGGAATCTAAAAAGAGCCAGTTTTTAGTCCAGTTTAATAATCATTTAAGGCAAGTTCACCTCCCTGAGCCATAGTTTCCCATCTCTAAAATGATTTTAATAAAAATCTATCTCCCGGGCTTCCCTGGTGGCGCAGTGGTTGAGAGTCTGCCTGCCGATGCAGGGGACACGGGTTCGTGCCCTGGTCTGGGAAGATCCCACATGCCGCGGAGCGGCTGGGCCCATGAGCCATGGCCGCTGAGCCTGCGCGTCCGGAGCCTGTGCTCCGCAGCAGGAGAGGCCACAACAGTGAGAGGCCCGTGTACCGCAAAAAAAAAAAAAAAAAAATCTATCTCCCTACAAGATATTTTTTTCAGAATTAGTAAGATAACATGTATAGTGCCTAGCACCTTGCCTGGCTCCCAGGTGTTTGAGAAATTGCCTCCAGTTATTTTTCTTGCTAAGCAAAAAGCCCCTACCCGCCTTCTATTCTCAACTTCTCTTGTTTCTTGAATGTATTTTGCTGTCTTGTGTCTCTGGGCCTTTATATTAGCTATTTCTACTGGATATCCCTACCTCCCACCCCTCCCACTAACGTCTATACATCCTTTAGATCCCTGCTTATAATTTACTTCCCCTGGAGGGGACTTTCTCTAACCCCCACTCCCCAGTCTCTGTACTCATAGCAGCATGTATTTCTCCTGTCACTACATATCAGAGTTTTTGGAAACTGGTTTTTGCCCAGTTTTGCAAAGTTTTTGCCCGTCTTCTGTATAAACTTCATTGGGCAGGTCCAGTGTCTTGTCTGTACCATATTCTAGGACCCAGTAAAGTTTCTCACACATTATAGGAGCTAATAAATTAATGTTGAATGAATGAATGGTGGCTGTCATTATTGCTGCTTCTTCATCATCATATCATCCAAGAGCAAGCTCTCTTCTCTGGCTTATAGTTTCTGTGCTGACTGCTTGTGATAATCATAAATAGATAGTATTAGGACCAGTGCCTGTTTTCTCCTTCCCTGAAAGTACATGTTTTGACCTAGGCTGACACGGTAGTTCACTGAGCTCCTTCCTAACCACTGATCTCTCTGTATCACAGGTACCTTGGGGGAGCTGTGTGCCTTGATGGGTCAAGTTCATCACATGCAGAACCCAAAATGGCAGCATCCTTCGGACCTCACCAGGCGGTGAGTGGGTGTTTAGAAGAAGGAAGAAAAGGGTAGAATTTTGCTACAGGAGAAATGTGGTAGGGCTTTGGTAGGGCTGTAATTATTGTTTAATTCCAGAGGTAGAAAAAGAAGTGATATAGTATAATAGAATAAGAATTGGACTGAAATTCAGGAAACCTGGGATCTAATACTGGCTTTGCACTTTTTAACTAGCTATGTGATTTTGATCAAATCACTTCATTTCTCTGGTCCTCACAACAGTAAAATTAAGATATTGGACTAATTGATGTCAAAGAGCCTTTCTAGTCCTGAAATCTTCTGGTTTCTTGATGTAGTGTGGTTTTACAGATTTATTCAGTTACTTGATCCAATTATTCAGAGACCTTGGAGTCATCTGTGATTCCTTTCTCTCTTACTCCATAGTCAGTGCATTAGCAAATTCTATAAGCTCTACGTATAATATATCCAAAACCTGATCATTTCTCAATCATTTTCACTTGGATTGTTGCAAGTCTCCTAAATGGTCTCCCTACTTCTGCCCTTTCCTGTCTACTGTTCTCAACTCAAGCAGCCAGAGAAATTCTTTTAAAGCATAAGTCAGATTCTCTCTTCTTTGCACAGAGTTTTCCAGTGGCTTCCCATCTCCATGATCACAAGTGCCTATATGTTTTGGTCTAGGCTGACTTGGTTAGCTCACCACCCTCATCTCCTCTACTATTCACTTTGCTCACTCTGCTCTAGTCACACTGGATTCCTTGCTATTTCTGTTTTTCATACTGTTTATTTATTTATTTATTTTTGGCTGCATTGGGTCTTCGTTGCTGTGCGCGGGCTTTCTCTAGTTGCAGTGAGCGGGGGCTACTCTTCATTGCGGTGCTTGGGCTTCTCATTGCTGTGGCTTCTCTTGTCATGGTGCACAGGCTCTAGGCGCACGGGCTTCAGTAGTTGTGGCTCACGGGCTCTAGAGCGCAGGCTCAATAGTTGTGGTGCACAGGCTTAGTTGCTCTGCAGCATGTGGGATCTTCCTGGACCAGGGATCGAACCGGTGTCCCCTGCATTGGCAGGTGGATTCTTAACCACTGCGCCACCAGGGAAGTCTCTCCTTGCTATTTTTCAAGTATGTCAGACGTACTCCCACATCAGGGCCTTTAAACTTAGTGTTTTCTTTATAGTTGCCAAAATGACAGCAGTACTCGGAAAGGCAGTGTTGTGTAATAGTTATTAAATTCTGCAGTCAGATGTGAATTCAAATCCACGCTCTTCTACTTACTCCACTCTACGACCTTGGGGAAGTTATTTTACCTGAGGCTTAGTTTCCTATCCTGTATAAGGAGTTAATGAGAGTACTTTTCTGGTAGGATTGTCATTAGGATTAAATGGTGTGAGATGTTTAAAGAATTCAGCAAGTATTTGCATATAGGGCTAGATAAATACCAAGTACTGTTAAAATTATTTTCAACCTGGGCTATTCCCCATAATCACCTATGGAGATGTCTAAAAATACAGATGTCCAGGGCTTGACTCAAGGGATTCTAAGTTATTAAGTCTAAGGGTGGAGAGAGGGGCCAAGAATCTATATCTTTACATTAAAGCTTCCCAGGTGGTTATTAGGACAAGCTGGAGTTGAGAATGGGGTGAAATTATCTCAGAGGGTCCTGCTCAGAACCCCAGCCCAGTACACAACTAAAGGAGGCTCTCAAGAAACTTTGAGTCTGTTCAGTTTCTAAACTTGCAGTGTGATTCTCACGTGATGCTTACCTTCTCTGGGAATTTTATTCTAATTTTAACTGCTGTGTCCTGAGCAACCTTGAGCTGTGTCAGACAGTGAAGTCCTGTTGGAGGTACAGGTCTGATGCAAGCAATAAAATATAGATCCTGTTCTAAATGTTTCCAGAGGGAGAAAATGGGTTTTTCCTGCTTAAACATTATTATACATTATACATTGGGTTTTCTTAGAACATTCATGTATATGGACCATATCACCATAATACCTGTATGGGAATTAGGTGGCTTTGGAAATTGGAAGGAAATAGAACTTATAGTGTGTCTTTCATATAAGGAAAATAATATAAAATTTCTAAAATTATGAGAATCGAAATATAAAATGAATATCCAATTTCCAAAAGTAACAGTATTCTTTAAATAGTTTTCTTGGCCTTTTTTGTATACAAATAACCATTCCAGCTGAAACCCTCATCTGTCCTCTTTTTATTTTCCCTCTCTGCTGATAGAAACTACGCCCGGTTCCGACAGAAGTCTCTGCAAAGATACAGTCTGACTCAGTGGGTTGACCAGAACATGCGAAGCCACCATCGGTTCCAGCGTCTACCAGATTTCCCGTACAGTCCATTTGTCTCCTCCCATCAGCAGTGAAGGTCCCTATCCAGGGTCCTGTCCAGAGCAGCGTCTCATCTTCTGCTGTTTTGTGCTTTGTAGATTTTGAAATTTATTTTTCACAACATTTTAATTTAAAGAACTCGTCACCTTTTGGAAATGCCCATTGCTGACTTGAAATTTTTTGTATAAGGTCCTTCCTGTTTATGTGTGTGTATGCATTTAAGCAGTGTTGAGTTGATAATAGTTTTAATTTTTTAATTTAAATTGAAGGTGGCTGCCGCCTGAAAGCCGGCATTAAGTCAAAACACCCAGGATCAAGCAAAACACCCACCTCTATGCAGAGGTGAAGTCTACTTCTGGTGCCCAAAAGAAATCATCTTTTAATCTCCTATGAGGAAGAGATTCTTTATCAGGCTGCAAGCCAGTGTTAATTATTGCTGATGACTTATAAATGGATACAAGTCACTTTTAACAACGCCTCTTACCTTTTTTATTTGAATCTCCGAATACCTGTCAGTATTTTAAAGTTGGTAATCCAGGACATCTGAAGTAGTTGAAAGGACAAATTAGAAGTGTAAATCTTTTCTTCTTTTTGTACCTACTAGCTGCCTTTATTTTTTGGCTTTTTTTTTTCATTCTTCATTAAATTTATTTTGCACAATAGTGTTTACAAATCTTGTACATCTTAACTCTAACAGAAGACTGGTGACTAACAACCCCTGTTGATTTGTGATCTTGTGACTGTCTGCCTTCTCTGCCTTTCTTCAAGGATATTCCTTCTTTTTTCCCCAGTGAACTTAGGGCTCTACTGGCATATTCCTGTATCCTGTTAGACATAGATATGCCTCTTAAGAACAGCCTTACTGTGCTTTTTATTGAAGAGCCACCCACCCAGAGTCTTGACTCTAGGACAGGCCAGAAAGCAGTGCTATTGAGAGGTGTCAGTTGGTCTTCAGTTTCATCTGCTGAACTCCAGTTCAAGTATGAGTTGACGTGTTAGTGAGCTTCCATCCTGTGGGAGAGACTTTGGAGAAGCTGTCTTTTGTCTCCATTATTAGTTAATAAGAGGTGCCTTTTGATCCAGGATCTCCTTACTTGGTCAAACCTCTGATGTACAGTTTTACAAAACTACTAAAGTGAATCTAAAATAGTTTTGATTAAGCCTGTGCACAAAGCGTTACCGGATCTTAAGGGTAATGCTATATGCAGCTATCTTAATGGATGTCTTAGTAGTTTGTTATTCTCTTTACAGACAGCTCTAGACATCTATTGGGAGATTTTGCAGTCTGGCATTTGTGCTGCTGTTCACTCTGTGTGACGGTTGTACCTAGTTGCTATAGCACACAGCCTGTGATACTGGGCTCATTGCCTCTGTCTGGTTTTGTTGTTCCATCAGCCCCATCTTTGTATGCAAGTAACCCATCTTAAACATCCTACCCTGCTTTAGAAACTGATTTGGGAGAAACTTGGTCATAGTTACCAATAAACTTAGATGGATATCCCTAAGTGTTAACTATTTCTATCCAGTCAAGGATTCTCTTTTCCTTCGACATCTGGTTTAGAGTCTGGGACCAAAATGCAAAGGAGAAGTTCTGTTCAAAGGCAAGAGTCAAAATCTGTTATTTCAGTTGGCATTTCCTATATCAGTCACTTCTCCAGGTTTCCGTAAATTAGTATGATGGAGTGGGACAAACATCCACCTTTGGAACTATAGCATAGTTAGAATTAATTGTTGCTGGAATAATTAGCATTGCAGCTGTCTTGTTCCCCACAGATAGCCAAGGAGTAAAGGGACAGCCTTTTGCTTAGGCAAAAGTCTAAGACTCATGTTCCTGCCTCCCTGGTACAGGAGGGTTTAAGACTGATGTGTAATGGGAGCATCGCCTTTGCCAAATCAAATGAGTGATGGGTTAACGAGAAAATGTGACAATCACATTTCCTCTTTGCTCAGATAATTCTGTTTTTCAAGCTTTAGCAGCTTAATTAAATCTGTTGGACTGGGGGAGGAGAGAACTGTTCCCTAGCGGTTAACATGGTATTCTTTAAGAAGAAAAACAAAGCCAAAGAAAACTCATTATCAGGCATGTTCGCCTTAAAGACGGTAGTGGGTAGAATCTGGAGTTTTAATCTGTTTTTAAAAGCTACATATCTCACATTTAGTGTTGGCCTCTAAGTCTAATTTTCGTGTAGAATTCTTGCCGTGTTTTATTTACATAAGCGTTGTGTGCATTTAACTGCCTACCTAGCTTTCTTTATCTGTGATGACATTCTCGCCACGGGGGTCTTGACAATGCAGAGTAGGAATGTGCTGTTTACATAGTTTACTTGTATATAAAGAGCCTGAAATAACCTTAGTTTTGCATCTAATGCAGGCCCCAGTTTACTTTGGTTGTTGTCAGGATCAATTATGAAAGTGAAGTTTGGTGCCTCCTCTTTATCATGTATTTCTCCTTGTAGCAGTTGTATTTAATGTCATTGCAAAGAAATAAAAGTTCTTGTCGGTGGCTTATGTACCGTGGCCGTCTATTGCGGGCTCTGAAGGAGGGCTTCTTCCTTCTTTGTGCAGGTAGGTTAGTGGGGTGTGGGAGGGGCGGCAGTTAGTAGAATGTGGTACCGGGGAGGCGAGGGTGTGTGCTCCCTGTTCTTTTGAGGGTAAATTACAGTGTTAAGAAAGGCGTTCCAGCAGTTAAGAAATGTTGAAATTGATTGGAATTAGCAGCTACATATAGTGCACATCAGGAGCGTGACATAGGGAGAGCCTTAAATATCACTGTGCTGCTGTTTTTGCAGAGGGGGAAAATGGCTCAGCCCCATCACACAGACACTGCCTCGCATTCCTTCCTGTGGCTGATGGCTGACCCCTGTGTCTCTCTGCCTCTCCAGAGCCAGCACTGATAAGGAAGAAACTGAGCTACCTGGGGCATTCTCCCTTTGAAAGGGATGTGAGAAACCAGAATTGATAGTTGTTCTTAACCCAACTTCTCCAGAAATTGTTCCTAGAACCTGGGGTGAAGGTTGGATAAGTGTGGGTAGATGTGGGAGACAGCGTTAGATCACTTTTGTGAACCGAAGCTTCTTAGACTCACCCCAGGAGCAAAGATGAAAAGGAAGGCAGTAAGAACTTGTCACCTGTATTAGCCAATGCTTTACAGTCTCAGCTTGTGCTGAGACATTAAGTAGCAACATACTTGGATAGGCTTCTCTGTCCTGCTGTCCTGTAAGTTTTGTGGGGTTTTTTTGCGGTACGCGGGCCTCTCACTTTTGTGGCCTCTCCCTTTGCGGGGCACAGGCTCCGGACGCGCAGGCTCAGCGGCCATGGCTCACGAGCCCAGCGGCTCCGCGGCATGTGGGACCCTCCCAGACCAGGGCACGAACCCGTGTCCCCTGCATCGGCAGGCGGACTCTCAACCACTGCGCCACCAGGGAAGCCCTGTCCTGTAAGTTTTTAACATGTAGCCTACAGTCCAGGTGAAAGCCTCAATATAAATTTTCTAAATACTCAGCTGTTTAATATTCTTGTCTGAATCCGAGGGTCCCTTGACCTATACATACACATATCCATTTTGTCCTCTCAGGTGTAGGTGTTCCTTTGTCCAGTAATTGCTTATTTCCTTTTTAGCAATGTGTTATTGTAGGCCTCAAAGGTTTCAGAGACTAGGCTGGATTCTCTGAGCTGGTGGCGTCCTTTACCCTCAGTTCGTTTTATGTTGTGGAGAAGTGAGGAGGAGGAGAAATGGACCTTCTCTAAAAGCTCATTCTCTAAACAGCCTGTTGTGAACTTTTACGGGAAGAAAAAGTCCCAACCACCTAAAACGAGAAAGCAGAGTTTCCTGCTTTTCTAAGAGAAAACAATTATTCCTAAGCTGATTCTAGGGTATGCTTGTTTTGTAGGCCAGAGCACCTGTCAGGAAAAAAATGTCCACTTGTCACAGGAAGTATCAACTGGCCAACGGTGGAATTCCTTAATTAAAAGCTCCCGCCCTGTCACTCCTCCCCACCTGTCTTCCCCCTATGACAACTGGAACATGCCACAGACAGAAAAATCTGACCCAGCACCCATTGGGAAGCGGTGGAATGTAATCTTTTGGACAACCTTTAAAGCCATCTAGTCCTGAAATGCTGTATCACTAAGGAATTATTTGTATACAAAGATCTCCTTCAATTCGGCTTCAAATAACATTTGAGGGTTTGAGAGTATTGTACCGATGGAGCTTGGGGGGTGGGGTGTCCCATTTACAAAAGCATTTTGTTCTTGGAGGCTACTTTTTAAAAGCAAAATCCAAAATCTGTCAAATAGGTTTATAGAGGGTGAGAAAGTAGAAGTCTGAAACATTACGTGACTGGGGTGGTGAGATGTTAAATATTTCTGTAAAGGGTTTAACTAGAGATCATACAAGTGGGTTCGAAAGGAGGCCTACGCTGAAAAGCTGGGGTTGAGGGGACGACTGGAGAGAGGAAAGACTCGTGCCTCATAGAAACACCAGTCCTCCTTCCTTTCTGTAGACCCCGGGGTCTGTCTCCTGTCCCATAAGGAAACCCTTTGGCTCCTACTCTAGGTGGTGGGTGGGGTCTGGGAATCCTCTGTTCTTACCCCTTGGTTTTTGACAGATAAGGAGCCCAGGGCCCCATCAGAGAAGTAACTGGCCTGAGGGTCTCCTGCCTCAGTCCACCGTTCCTCCCACAGACCTGCTGTGGTCTTGCAGGGCAGGTCTCTCAGTCTCAGACAACTTGCCTGAGCCCTTCCCAAGCTGTGGGGAATCTGCAGATCTAAGTGAGGGGTGAAGAAAGGACCACAGCCCAAGTCACAGCCGTAGGCTTGCACTGTGTCACTAGTTGATTCGGGAAGAGTTCAGTTGTAGAACTTGGGGGTTTAGGGAGGTGATTAAAGGGAACGGTGTTTAGTGAGGCGTGTTGTTCACTCCACTCCCCTCATTCCCTAAGATGATGTGCTACAGGCACAGATAAGGTAAAGACAGCAAACTCCCATTAGCGGCACTCCCTGGACCCCACTGACAGCTGTTTATACCTGATGCTGACTTGGAGTTTCTCCATCATCTGGCACTAAACAGGCACAGAGGACCTGGGAAGTACCTCTCTGAGGTTTGGCTGGCAGTTCTGCGTGCTAATCGATTACCCACTCTCCCACCCAGCCTGTAAGACCTGCTCCCCTCTGCTCTCAGAACCTTCCAGAACAGCCTACCCTAAGCCCCACTCACCTGACATTTCCTAAGCTCCTCCCGGCTCTGGACAGAAATGTTCAAGGTGCCCCATTTACTGGTTTGCTCATTGGCTAATGGCATCATTCCTCTACCTTTCAGCCTGCTGCGGGATCAGAGTGATGTTCCTTTAACATCCCCGAACAGCATGCTGTGAATCCTGAGCTGCAGCAGGCAGCTTCTGCAGTCCCGCTTTACTTCCCCTTCATGCTGGGAGAAGCAGGACTGCATTCCCTTTGGCCAGGAAAAGCACCAACCCTATCCAGAGGGGAAAACCCTTTGTTTTAAAAACTGAGCTCCAGCCTGCATACCTATGCGGTGAGGCAGCCCAAGCTCGGTTTTGGGGGGGGGGGGGGGGCTCAGTAATGGGATGATAGAGCAACTATTTTCTCCTCTTACACGTGCACCCCCATCTGTTAGAGATTTCCCTTCCAACTCCAGCTTGGCTGGCAGGCTTGTCCCTAAGAAGCTGCAGGCCAAAATGGAGAGAACTGACTCCCTCCTCCACACGTCCTGATTTGCTGCCAACTGCCAGAAAAAGAGGGCAACACTTGGGCATTTACCAGAAGACGAGGATGTGCCTTTTCATATGTCTTTTTATTTTACATTTAAAAAGTGGTTATTGCTCTAACTGGATCAGAGGTAAGGACCTCTCCCCTAAGGAGCCTTGGCCTTGCAGCCCCATTCAGCAGGGATGGAAGTCACAAGACAATGAGTGGAGCCTCATGCCCTCCCATGAGGAAGCCCTTAGTGTTGCTGACATCTGCCTTTCACCCTGTCTCTCCTCCCTCTCTGTGCTCCACACTCGGGCAAAGCAGAGTGGCAGCTGCCCCAGCCCCGAGAGCTCTTGTAGACCGCAAAGCAGGGGCGGTCACTGGGGAATGGCTTTCAGCTCTCTGGCTTGGGGGTCACCGCGCTTCTCATTCAGTTCAGCAGGTACTCACTGGGCGCCGACTGCGTGCCAGGCTTGTGCCAAGCGCAGTCGCCCACACTGTCGTCCTTAGCCACGAATGGAAGACGCAGAGGTCCGTCTCTTCCTATGCAGGCATTCAGCAGCCGCAACTTGTCAGTCCTAGGGAAGGATCTGCCTTCCTTAGCAAGCACCATTTGTTTTTTAAACCAGAAAGAGGCAGTGGAGGGAGAGACCTGTCACCTCACACCACTCAGGCTCTAGGGAAGGACATGAGGACCCTGGGTAGCTTTCACGAACCCTGGATGAGATGGCAAGATATGGAGACCCCAGAGGTCAGGACTGCTCTGACTGTCCATGGTGAATGGCTCGGGCCCGCCTCCAGCAGCGTCCACCCCAGAGGGGGTGATTTAGCAGCCCCCAGGTTGTCCCAGGTGGATGCACCTTTTCAGTTGTGCAAGCCAGCACTGTTGCAACTCCAAGAGACTTTTCCTAAAGAAATGGGGCCAGTACCTTCCAGGTCTCTTTCCCACTTTGTCTCATTCAGACCCCAGACTGATGATCTTACAGTCAAAATAAGGGCCAAAGAAGACAAAGGACACAGGCAACCAGCTCGGGGAATCCCTCTGCCCTCTGGAGTGAAGCCCTTCGGTTGTGTTTTCCAAAAGAGACAGAACAGATAACATCTTACACACTCGCAAAGTTGTGCACCGCGCCACAAACAAGTCCCTGATGGCTGGATCCAGCAAAGGCTTGATGGCCGCCAGGCCCCTGCCCGGCAGGCAGCCCCACAACTTCCCTGAAAGACACAGCTTCTGTCAGTCTAGGTGCTTGTCATCTCCCAGGAGCTTTGTGCATTTTCTCAAAGAGGAAGCCAGTCCAGGAGAGGCGAGGAGGCAGAAAGACGGCTGTGTCTCACGCAGCTTTGCCTTTTCCAGGACAGGGCCAGGCCTTTTAGTTTTGTGGCTTATTTTTTGCAGAATTGGGGTTTGCAGTTCAGCCTTCTTCACCAGACCAGGATGGGGGGGCAGAGGGAGAACTGTGCAGCTAGCTGTGCCTCCCCCCATGGTAGTCCTCTTTCTCCCTGTGCCCATGGACCTGGGGACCAGCAGAGAAGAAAAATGAAATCCTTCTCCCTGCAGACAGGCAGTCATGCTTCGATGATGTTCACCGAGGGCTTGTTTGGAAACTGGGAGGAAAAAAAAATGAGAGAAGCGGCCAGGGCTAAATTGAACAGACTTCTTGCAAGGATGGAAACAGGGAGAAGACACCAGAAGGAAGGGAGCAGCAGGGCTGCAGCCTAAAAGCCAGGCTCTTGTTCTCAGGTGGAAGGAAAGGAGGAGCCCTGCCTGGATGTCTTATCTCTCTGCCTCTCAAACCCAGCCTTCAGCTTCACTCAGCTGAGTGGCCAGGACTGGGTCCGGGGCCCTAGCCGAGCATCCCGCTGGCTGGTTCTCTCACATCCTGCAGATCTGCCTCTGAGCGTAGCCTCAGCCACTGACATTGCTGAGGTGCTTCTGGAGATGGTGGATTAATAAGAGGCTTCAGGAGAGCGCCAGAGAGAAGCCAAGAGAGAGGACAGTAAGCCAGAGGGTGTAAGGAGATGGAGGAAGGAGGAAATGTAGAGAGAGCCAGATGTTTGTTTGTTGGATAATCATCGTCAGAACCATGAGATTCTCTTCCGTTCTCTATGTCTCTCTTCTGAGCTGCTCAAAGCAAGCACTGAAAAGGTTTTCATATCTGTTTTACAGAAGAGGAAATGAAGGTACAAAGAGGTGAAGTACATGCCCAAGGTCATACAGCACAGCAGGAGCATGAATGAGCCCAGAACCCCTACTCTTGCTGTCCCGCACCTACTGGGAGCTCTGCCCTCCCCACTCACTGCCCTCTTTTTAAACCCCTACTGGCTCCTGGCACCCTGCAAAAGGAGAGGATCCAAAATCAATTTGCAGTGTCCCCTGTGTCACACGGGCAGCGGCCAAGCTTGGCTCTGTCCAGCTGCAGCCATGCCAGGCCCCATTGGTAGTCCCCAAGCTGACCCCTTCTGCAGCCCAGGGACTACCAGGGTGCCAGCCACGGGGCCCCCATCCAGGCCCAGGTTTTGCCCTCACCTTGCTGCGGAGAAGGCCCCCACTTTGGTGCTCTGGTGTGCTGGTTTCTGATGCGCTCTTGGTTTTTTCCTTGTTGTTATTGGGTTCATTGTCCTTGATAATGTCATACTGGCGGCAGAAGAGGGCGATGACGCCTGCAGGGGACAAAGGAGAGCAGTCAGAGGCCAGAGCCCCAGTCCTTGCCCCTCCACTTCATGCCCACTAGACCAGGCTGAGCTCCTGTGGGTACCGGGCTCCAGATGGCCTCTCACCATCTGGAGCCCAGTACTACTGCAAGAGGCTGCCTCTGGCCTCTGGCTTCTGCGTCCACCTGTCCCCTTCCCCACCAGCCCCTTCACTGCTGCTGGGCTGATCTTCTTACAACATGCTTCTGATCGTGTCTCCTCCCTTTCCTTCTTTTAAACCTCAGAGGGCTCCCCTTTCCTTTAGGGCAAAGAGAAACAACAGCATTTGTCTAGCATGTGCCAGGCCCTGTGCTGGGCCCTGACATTCCATCTCACTGAGCCCTCATAGCTCTCTGAGAGCACTGGTTATTACCATCCCCAGGTTACGAGGGAGGGCAGTGATGAAGAGCTTAGATAACCCACTCAAGGTCACACGGTGGAATGGGGGTGTGCACTCCAGGGCCTGCACTCTCCTAAATGTTTATCGCTATCAAACTAATATTTTTTGCAAGTCCTATAGTATTAAGGCAACCACCTCCAACTCTCGTAGGTGTTTTCCCCATTTTTACCTCTATGCTTGATTTATAGTGCTATTTCTTTTCTGTCTGCGCCACACGGCTCGCAGGATCTTAGTTCCCCGACCAGGGATTGAACCCGGGCCACAGCAGTGAAAGCCCAGAATCCTAACCACTAGGCAACAGGAAACTCTATAGTGCTATTACCTGATCTGTTTTAGAGATTATCTGTTGACGTCCCACCATGGCATATAGAGCCTAACCACTCCCTCTACTACCTTCCTCATCATCCTAGCAGAATT
Source organism: Aethalodelphis obliquidens (assembly GCF_003676395.1). Taxonomy (NCBI): domain Eukaryota; kingdom Metazoa; phylum Chordata; class Mammalia; order Artiodactyla; family Delphinidae; genus Aethalodelphis; species Aethalodelphis obliquidens. Next base: position 27,001,699 of record NW_020837953.1, on the reverse strand, counting down.
ACCTCACAATTTCGAGTTAATTCACTATTCTATATTGTTACAATGATGTGAATACTGTCTGTTCCAAGTCTACTAATGCACCATAAGCAAACCTCCCCTTTTGTACAATCCTTTGTTTTTCCAGCTTTTTTTTCAAGTGTCTGCTTTTCTTTGTGTCTACGGAACCTATTTTTCCATATGCTTCTAAAACAGAGCCTGTTCTCTCAACCACGATGCTCATATAACTTCGACATGGTGTTTAATTCCCTCAAGAAGGACTCCAGTCCACTTGACAGCCTCAACGTCCTTTACCCCTCACTTTCTATCTTCTCTCTTGGGTCGTAGCTGCAGAGTCAGACTGAGCTTAATTTCCTTCTTGAACACACCATGCCCAGAATACCCTTCCTTTTTCGGCTGCCTGGTGAACTCCTACTCATCCTTCAAAGCTCAATCCCCATTTACCTCCTCTCTGTGTTTTTCTTGATTTCTACTCCTAGCCCCAGAATTAATTCATTCCCCGTCCTCTGCTCCCATACATGGTGCTATTATAGCACCCATCACGTTGAATTATTGTTAAGTACGGGCCTGGCGTCTCCCAGACTTCTTACAAGCACATGGCTCTTCTTAGTCACGACTGTAGCACTACTCTCTGGAATGGAGTGGCTGTTCAGTAAATTCTGGTTGAGTTGAGTACAAAGGTGATGGTCTTTATCCCCAGGGAGCTCACAGACAAGTGGGAAAAGAGAAAGACAGGAACCCAACTAACTTAGCTAAGAAGGGCTAAATTTAGAGAGGAGCACACAGGGTGCCGCGGGAGCATCGAGGCAGGAGAACATTCTAATGGATGGGTTGGGGAGGTTTCACGCAGGCGGTCTCCGAGTTGTGTCAAGAAGGATGAGTGGGTTAAGAGGGTGTCCCAAGCCTGAGCTGCCCAGGCCTGAAGCACCTGGAGGCACAGCAACCCGGAAGAATACGGAGAGGCTGCTGCAGCCAGGGCTGGAAGGCCAGGGGCTTTGGCCATTCATTAGGGAGGGCACTCACTCATATAATCCTACGAGGCAGCTACTGAACTGCTATTTTTTTGGTGAGAGGTCAGTTAGAGAAGGGATCCGATCTGGCCCCCAGAGCAGAACTTAGGCTCCTAAGTCCTCTCACTGCCTCCAAGCCCCTCACCCTTCGTTTCTGTGAGTAAAGGGTCTGGTGAGGGTCCTCCACTTCCCCGAGGTGAAGTGAAGAAGGGCTTGGGGCCAGACTCACCGGCCCACATGAACAGGACCACGACGATGATCAGCACCTCGCCCGTCCGCAGCTGTTGGTTCCTCCCCATCTCCTTCATGGTCACCTCATCTGTGTGGAGAGAGACACTATAGCTCCAGGACTCCCTGGGCCCCTGCCAGCCACATTTCTAGGGCCAAGTGCAAAATATTAAGGGCTTATTTCTACAGGTGCCCACACACCTAACAAAAAGAGATTCTAGAACATGCTGATGGCTACTTGGGTGGCACCGACTAGACTTAATCCAGAGCTGAAAGTTTGTATCCCATAGCTTGGGGGACCAGAGTGGGCCTCCCTCTCTCAGGGGCTGCTTGGCTAGGCAGCAGGGGCTGGGGGAGGATGGGGGGCTCACGCTCTCCTCCAGCCGCCTGCCGCGCTAGCCCTGACCGCCCCTCCCCGCACCCCCTCCCTTGCTAACGGTGGCCCGGGCCTGCCTTTGTTCTTCGAGGCCATCTTCTCAGCCTCCCGTGGCGTCTTAAAGAGCACGGGCTCGCTCGCCGGACTCTGGCCCTGAATGGAGATGGCCTGCACGTGCACGATGTACTCGGTGTCCTCCTCCAGGTCCCAGAGCGCGCACGAGCGGGTGGTGGTGTTCACCTCCTGGATGAAGCGCAGCATCCGCACGTCCTTCTTCTGTGGAGCAAAAGCCGGGCCCCAGGTTTCAGTGCCCAGGCCCCCACCCCACGTCTGTCCACCTCTCCGGCGGTGATAAGGCCTCACCTGGCTACCATGTTAAACCCCGGACATCCACAATCTGACTCAAGCATCCCATCACCTCTGCAGGTAGGTATTGATATTTCATTTTACAGGTAAGGAGACAGGTTCACAGAAGTTAGGGAAATTGCCCAAGGCCATACAACTAGCAAGAACTGGAGCAAGGTCCTAAACTCAGATCTGTTTAAGATCAAAATCATGCCCTTAATTCCCAGATTCCAACCAAAGGATTCCCTTCTGGGGCCTCCCTTCCCAGCCACGTGTGCAGCTTTCTGGCCATCTCTCTTGCTCCTCGTTCCTTTTTCCTTTCTCTTTCGGCACCCCTTCCTCCCCCGTCCACCACTTCTATCTTGATGTGTTCTTCCCTCCCAGGGACCCTCAAGGGTTACCTGCTGAGAGATGGCAAATCCAATGACGACCTCATCCTCCAGGACGTCCCAGCTCACCACTGCAGAGTTGGCCTTGAGGTGCCTGACGGTGACATTCACTGGGGCCGAGGGGCTATCTGGGGGTGGGGAGGCACCTGAGCCTGAGCACCCCCTGTCGTGAGGCCCAGGCCCATGGTCTCGTCAGTATGACAAGATAACCTGGGAATGGCCATGAGGTGGGAAGGAAGAAACCCAGGCCTTCCAGTGGGATTGGCACCTGGGTCTCAGTTCCTTAGTGGTTGAAGAGCCAGGCCTGAGAGGTCCCAGGCTCCTTGTAAACAGGGTGGGAACCCCTGCTGGCCACAACTGGCCCCACTAGGTTTCAAGCTAAAATTGATGAGCCCGGGCCAGGGCCAGGTCTAAAGGAGGAGGAATGAGAGGTGAGGAGACAGGCATGGGGGAGACATAGGTGGCCGGGCTGCAGGAGCTCAAGGTTAGTCTGGTGCAAAGCAATCAGAAGGCTCCCCAGTCCAGTGCTCTTTCTACAGAACTGCACTGTCAAGTGAGTGACCTTGAGGGAAGGAGAAAGACCCAGAGGTCGAGAAGAGCCTAGCTGGGTGAGCCCTGGGATGGGAGTGAGGACCAAGAAAAGAAGCCCCAGTACTGTGGAGACCCAGGCAGGATGAAGCCTGGGGAAAGGCCTCTTCTCCACACCCCTCCAGCCCCAAGAGGCAGGTGGGAAGGCGGCAGAGGAAGATGGGGTCACTCAGAGCACGGCCCCTCACTGGAGTCAAGAGAACAGGGTAGGGCCTCTTGGATGGGAGGAGAGGACAAAGGGGACCAGATGAGAGGAGGGTGATGAGGATGGTGGGGGTCAGGGAAGGAAGAACTTTCTAGGAGAGGGGCAGCGGACTCACACAGCTTCTGTATCCCCCAAGAGGCAGGCGCTTAAAGGGGAAGAAGACCTAAGCCTGAGCCTCACCCCTCACCTCATAGGTCTGGGGCCTGGGGAGACAAAGACAGACGTGGAGGCAGAGAGAGACAGAGGGTCACAGACAGGGGCAGCAGACACAGAACCAGAGAACAGAGACAGTGGGGTATCAGAGACAGACACAGGACAGAAGCAGGGAGACAGCACTGAGCAGCCAAGGAGAGCTGGGTCGGAGGAGAGATGAGCAAGGTGGCAGCAGCCAGAAGGGACGGGGACAGGGCGTCAGGAGGGGCGGGGTGAGGAGGAGGCCAGGCCCCAGGGGGCAGGCCAGACTCCAGGCTCGGGGTCCACCCCACCTGTCCCCGTGCCCTCGGGTGCCGGTCCCCATCCCCCTCACACAGTGGGACCCCATCCCGCTCGACCTGCAGAGTTGGCCTGCAGGGCTTTGGGTCAAGGAGGGAGGCCCAAGGTGGGGGGACCGGTGTCCTCAGCTGCTCCCTGGGCCAGAGAAAGGAGCTAGGGCTCCTGAAGGAAAGGCCTGGGGTCAGGGCAATGGGATGAGGGGGCTGGGGAATCCCAAGACCGTGGATCCCAGGGCAGTGGTGGTGGGAAGGGGTTTGAGAGCTGGAGGTCGGGTCTGGGGGTCAAGCAGGCAGGAAAGGGGCTGGGGCGTGGGGCGAGGGGAGCAGTGAGCGGGCCTGAGACGGGGTCCCCAGGGAGCAAGCAAGGGACCCGAGGATGCCCGCCCGCGCCCCGCGCCCGGACCCCCTTACCCGCCTGCACCAGCGCGAGGCAGACGCAGCCCAGCCACAGGCGGAGCGCGGCGCGGGGCGGCCCGGGGTGCATGGCGGCGGCTCCG
>NW_020837953.1:26834598-26997173 GCF_003676395.1 Aethalodelphis obliquidens | reverse complement strand
TCGCGCTGGCGCTCCGGCCCGCGGCCCGCCCGGCCCGGCCGCCCCGTGCCGCCCCGCGCCGCCTGCATGTCGGCTCCGCGGACAGCGACTCCCGCGCGGCGGCGGCGGCGGCGGCCGCGTCCACGTCGGGCGCCCGAGGGGCGGGGCACCCCCGCTGCGGGGAGAGGCGCGGGGGCGGGGTGAGGGGCGGAGGGCGCCCCCTCGCCGCCCCCACCCCCGATGACCCGGCCCGCGGGGCTTCGCCGACCCGCGCTGCCACCCTCTCGCCTGTGCCGGAGCCCGAGCGGGGTTCTCCGTGCCCCACTGTGCTCAGCCCCAGGCTCGCACGCAGCCTCTCTCCCCGCCGCGCAGCCCTGACCCGGCCGCCACCGCTGCCCTTTCCCGAGGGAGAGGGAGGACAAGTGCCACGGAGACTCTCCTCTGGGCTCCCATCGCACCCGCCCCAAAGCTGACCTGCCCTCCCGCGCCTGGCGGTCCCCACCCCTCTCCCCTCCCCAGCCCCAGACCCGAGGCCTTGCAGGCTGGGACAGGAGTGAGCAGAGGGGAGCAATCCTAGTAGGGATGGGGGTGACTATAGAGTGCTCCGTAGGTGCTGGGGTGCAGACAGTAGGTGCTCAGCGTTTGCCATGGGGCTGAGAAGAGGGTGCTCTGACTCACTGGAGGGCCTAACTCTGTGACCCCAGGCCAGTCCTTCCCTTCTTGACCTCCATTTTTCCCTCCATAATGAGAGCAACAGCATCTCATAGGTGCCAGCTGCGCGCTGGGGGCTTTACTTGCATCATGTCGACTGCTTCTCACTGCAACCCTGTAAGGGCCCGCTCTGTTGTCCGCATTTTCCACAGGAGGAGACTGCAGCTAGGAGAGGTTACTTGACTCCCCCAAGGACCCACAGCAGAGCCAGGATTTGAACAGAGGCTGATTTGACTCCCCATCATGTGCTTGACTGGACTGCCTCCCACCTTGGGATCCCTGAGATCCTAAAACTTGCCCGTGCCAGCTTCTCCCCAGCCAGAGAACAATCTGGAACAATCTCTTCCCAAGAGCAGGGTGAGGGAGGAATGGCTCCAGCCCCCCTGCCCCCACCCTTCTGGACTGGTTGAAGGATGTGAGCAGTGAATGAGCTAATGACTCTGAAGTGCAGGGGACTTTGGAGACGTGGCCAGCAGCCACAGTTCAAAAAGGGCTCGGGTGACCCCTCCCTCATTACCCTGGGGACATCCATAAGCCTACCACTGTCCCTACCTTGGTGCCACACACCCTGCTGCCTAATCCACTCTTTTTCTGATCTTGGAGTGGCAGAGAAATACCCTCACCCTGCGCCCACCACCCTCTCCCTAATGAGAGGACCTCTGGAGCACCAGACACCTGGGGAAGCTCCCACCCACCACCCTGTGTCACTCTCCACCATGAGTCCCAGTCAGGGAAACTAGGTTGAGGAGAGAGGCACAGACCAGGGCCTCAGGGCCCCTGACATGGAGGGACCACCCATCTTTCTAAATGACCCCCTCCCTGCACTGCCTGAAATTCCACCACTAGGGGCGCATCCCTTTGGGTCTTAAAAGCCTTCTGGGGCTTCCCTGGTGGCGCAGTGGTTGGGAGTCCGCCTGCCGATGCAGGGTACATGGGTTCGTGCCCCTGTCCGGGAAGATCCCACATGCCGCGGAGCGGCTAAGCCCGTGAGCCATGGCCGCTGAACCTGCGCGTCCGGAGCCTGCGCGTCCGGAGCCTGTGCTCCGCAACGGGAGAGGCCGCAACAGTGAGAGGCCCGAGTACCGCAAAAAAAAAAAAAAAAAAAAAAAAGCCTTCTGGTCTTCAGAAGCCCCTGAAAGAACGAATTCTTTTTGAAAAAGGGACACCTTGCAAAGTTATCCCACAAAACATCTTCAAGAGCCCCCGGCCTCTGCCTCCATTTTAGATTAAGAAACTGAGGTTCAGAGACGGGAAGAGCTTGGTGCAAATTCACGTATCGAGTCCAGAACAGCAATAGAGCCTTTGCCTCCTAATGCCCACCCCTCGACTCCTGTACTGCCCCCCAAGTCTCTATTTGGTCACCTTGGGAGGGGTGAGATGGGAGGGGGCTCAGGGGTTCTTGCTGAGCAGCAGAGCAGGCCTAGGGGTACTGAGGGGCTAGCGGGTTAGGTTCTGGCCCCTTCTGCTTCCTCAGCCACATACCTTATCCTGGGGCGAGCCTCAGCTGGGACCTCCACCTGCTTGGGATAGGAGCCCGGGAACCAGAGCACCTCTCCCTCCCGCTCCTTCTTCTCTTCTCTCTCTTTTTCTTTCTCTCACCCGGCAGCTGCTTTCAGCCTCACCCCGCCCAGCCCCGCCCCACCAGCTGCAGCTTGGCCCCTAGGGACCCCCCCCCTCACCCACCAGGCAGGAAAAGACAACCCGGGGCCTGCAGGAGCAACTGGAGTCTCCTCAGGCCTCATCGCAGGAGCCAGCAGGAAAAAGAGGGGTCAGTTAGAGGTCACAGAGTCCGCTCCTGTCCGTGCTGGGGAGAAAATGAGGGAGGGACAGGGTCCTGGTGGGGTGTGGAGTCCAGTCCAGCGCTGGGGAAAGGGGAGTCTCAGCGCCACCCGCTGGCCACGTTGGGTATAACCCCAGGTAGATGTAGGGCACTGGGTGGGCGGAGATGGCTGTGTCTGAGGCTTTTAGAGGGATGGGGAAGCGTGGCTGGAGGACGGGGCATGAAAGACAGAGAGGATTTGGAGAGTTGTGGCTGCAGGTGTGCAGCCTTCCCAGGCCCCATGATGCATGGGGTGCTTGGGCATTACCTCGATTCTGGGAAAAGTCCTGATGCCTGGAGCTTGGCAACCAGTGGAAGCTGGCTCTGGAGTGGGAAGAGCTGGGAGGATTTAGAGCCCCCCTGGGTGATCTTGGGAGAGAGCTGTCAGGACCAGTTCCTTTGTGTGCACCATCTGTACACCATCTCTTAGCACAGGGCTAAGAGCAGTAGACAATAAGTGTGTTGAACACAAAAACTTGTTCTTACAACATATATTTATTGAGACCTATTATGTACCAGGCTCTGTGCAACCTTCTGGAAATACAGCAGTGGAAGAATGATTAAATGCATGAACGGGGATCTGGGTGGGGGGCGTGAGGGGTGGGCCTCTGTCCTCCAAAGATGATCTGCATTTGGAGGACCCCACAGACACCTCCTAGGGGGCTGACTGGTCACTTACACTTTGGCACCTGGTGAGGTCACCAGCATTTGGAGCCTCCTGAGTGTCCAGAGCTGTCCAGAGTCCCAGCCCCTAACCCAGGCTGCAGGTTAGCATTTAGAATGGGGAGGTTCCTCTTTGCCACCTAGAATGGTCATGGCCCTGTCTAGGGGGTCCCCTAGATACACAAACCCCAAATCACAGGAAGAATTAGGAGAAGGGAAGGAGATTGCTTTGAGGACCAGTAATCAAGCGCCTACCCAGACTTGGCTTTTTGTCCATGTTATTTTGAGTCTTTGGCTGATAAGTGTTATTAGCTCCTGTTCCAGATCAGGAAGCTGAGGCTCAGAGAGGTGTGAGGACTCACACTGGGTAACACAGCCAGTGAATTATGGAGCCATGTCTTAAATTCAGTGATGCGGCTTCAAGTTCAGGGCTTGATCCAGTCTGCCTATATCTTCCCTTCAGCTCTGAGGGCTCCTCAGAGGTCCTGGGCCCAGGGCTCACTAGAGGATAGACATTTTCCTCCCCTGAAGGGCTTGAGGGGGCTGGCTGCTCCCAGAGGCAGTTGCTAAGCCCAGGCCCAAGTCCACACTGGAAAAGGGACCCACCACTCACCTAACAGTTTCCACATGCCAGAGCACTACATACACTAGAGAAGTTTCTCTTGAATCCTCACAACCCTAAGAAGTTGGGAATGTTATACTCATTTTACAGATGAGGAAACTGAGTCTTAAAGAGAGGAAGTAGTTTGCCATGGGTCATACAGCTGGGAGACACTGGTCTGGTCTAATCCCCCAAAGTCCCCATCACAGCAATGATGAGGCCAGCCCAGATCAATGTTTCTTGAATGCCTGTGCCAGGCAGTCTGGGCTGGGTGCCAAAGACATCGTGATGAACCAGATTGGTCCAAGTTCTTGAGGAGCTCCTTAAGGAGAGAGATATTCTTAATATACAAGGAGAGGACTGCCTTATGGACCAGGAGGGACCAAGGATCTTCAGGGGCCAGGAGAGAGTATTAACTTAAAAGGAAAGCAGGGAAGGCTTCTGGGAGGAGGTGATACCTGAGTTAATTAGTATTGACAGTCAGGTGGGAATTAGTCAAATGAGGCAAAAAGGACAGAGGGAAAAAGGAATCATTGGCCTGAGGCCTGGGAGAGCATATTGTCTATGTGGAGGAGAAGGAAGGGAGGCAGAGTAGGGTGGCAGGGAGGGATGGGAGGGGTTGCTACAAGCTCTGGGCTGTGACAGTGGGAGCAGGAAAAATAGGATTGGATTTGAAAGACTGCTCTGAGCATGCAAAAGAAGTCAGGGCTGCGGAGGGCTTTCTGCATTCAACAAACACATATTGAGCATCTACTAACTGCCAGGTCCTATGCTAGGTCCTGGGGACACAGCTGTGGACAGGATGACAAGGTCCCTCCCCTATGGATCTCATGTTCCAGTGGGAGAGATGGGCAAGAAACAAGGGAGCTAACGACAGTACAATATCTTCGGAGACTCACATGGCTCTGGCAAAAATGGGGGAATATGGTTGAGAATGGCTGAGTGGGAAAATGTTAGGTAGTGTGGTCTGAGGGGGCGACATCTGAACTAAGAAGGAAAGGGGGGCAGGCACAACACACATCCCAGGAAGGGTGCTCCAGCCACAGGAGCCGCAAGTGCAAAGGCCCTGGAGCAGAAGCAGGCTTGGCATGGTCAGGAAACTTAAAGAAGCCAGTGAGACTGGGGCTTCATGGGGAAGAAAGAGGAAATAAAGGTGACTAGGATCAATAGCACAGGGCCTGAGGGAGTGGAATGGAGCTTAGATTTATTCCACTTGCAGTGGAAACTTTCAAAAAGAGATGTGATATGATCTGATTTACATTTTAAAAGGGTCACTTCACCTGCTCCAGTGTGTAAGCCAGACTGCAGAAAACCAGGCCGAGTGACCTGTGAGGAAGCAAGGAGGCTGCTGCAGTCACCAGCCCAGAAAAGATGGGTCTTGGCCTGGGTAGTGGCAAGGGACAAGGAGAGAAGTTGATGGAGGGTTTGGGGAAAGTTTTGTAGGAGGAGCTGATGGATGAGATGTGATGAGTGAGGAGAGAGGAGGTGAAGAGGGAACAGGGGAGGGGTCAGCTCACCAAAGTCTGGATTCTAAACCAAAACACCTGGCTGGGTGTCGCTGGGCCAGTTACTCCACCTCTCTGAGCCTCAAATGCCTCCTCTTGAAAAGAAAGATAATATCCACACCACAGAGTGGTGGAAGAGATAGTGGGGAGTGGAGAAGAGGAGCAAGAGAGAAAGAAGGGGGGGAGGGAGGAGGAGGGGGAAAGGAGGGGAGGAGGGAAGAGGTAGAGGAGAGGTCTGAGTAAAGACCTTCTAAATGGGTAAAAGAGACCTCCTCCAATTTCTTCAGTTCTTCAGAGTCTACAAAGGAACTGACTCCCATCTGACAGTGCTCAGAGAGGTTGAGAATCTTGCCCAATGTCACACAGCTAGTCAGTAGCATCTCTATGCCTCAAATTACCTCAAATCGTGGACCCCAGATTTGCCTTTGGAGACAGATTCTCAGCTACAAACCACAGTCACTAAGATCCCTCAGGAGCAGTGGGGCTAGAGGCTCTGTTTTAGGGGGTCCAGATGCAGGGAGGGGGTGGAGGATGCGAAGGCTGCTGGAGTAAAACTCCTTCCCCACCAGGGAGGGGTGGAAGGACGGGAGGCTGAGAATCAGACGACGCTTAGATTCAAACCTTAGCTCAGTCCCTGACTGGCTGGGTGACCTCAGGTACCACCATCTAATGTGAGGGTCTAGGGTCAAGAGCCCACCCACCTCCCACATCCCAGGGTCTCCCTCAGCCTGAAAACAACATGGCTCTGCAGAACCAGAGCATGGCCAGCAGAGGGCGCCCACCTGGGCCATAGTGCTGCCCAGAACAGGAAAGGCTCCGGGACTGGGGGGACCCAGAGCCCTAGCTGGGGAGGCCGCCCTGCCTCCCGCTTTGGTCCCTCTGCCTGGGTGCCAGGAGGCCAACTCCCAGGTGAGCAGATCACAGACGCAGCAGCCAGGCAGAGTCTGAATCTTGCTGCCGTGCCTCTCTGAGCCTCAGTTTCCTCATCCATAAATGGGCCTAACGATAGTGCCTGCCTCACAGGGTTCTGTGAGGAGTCAATGATGATCAAGCGCAAAAGGGCTGAGTACACAGGAGCTGCTATTTTTATTAGCACTGGTGGCAGTTGTATCTTAAAGTGCCTGACACAAAGGGTATCTAATCAGTGCTGCTATGACGGCAGTGATGAGGAGAACGATGCAGCACTCAGTCACTGGTTATCTTGAATTTCCTAAACGGGGAGCATCCAGTGCCTACCAACTTGGGATGCCTCCAGTTACAGGGAGCTCACTCCCTCCCCAGCAGCCCATTTTCACTGTCACATCATCTTTTTGCTGAAAGCTGCCTCCTGCAAGACAGCCCACCTCCCAGCTTCCTATTCAGGATGATTCAGTTGGCCCAGCCTCCAGCCTCAGGCCCCCTCATTTCCCCAAGTTTTGCCTGAGAGGCCCGAGAGGTCGAGAAGCCAGGACCCTGGCAGCTGGATTTCTGTCTCCGGAGGAAGGGCAGGGAGCTCACAAGTGAACCCAGATGGCTTTACCAGCAGGAAATTCCCAGTGGGTCTTTCTCTGGCTGTTCAAAGTTCCTTTTCTGCTGACTCGGAGAAATCAGTGGAAGGAAAGCCCTCGCGGTCCTCTGGGCTTCCCTTCACTCCTCAGTCTCAAGAATGGCTGGAGGCCAGAGAGGGAACCCAGTGCCCAGAGCCACAAGTCCAGGAACCCTGGCATCCTAGCTGGGAGGCCTCAGCTCTGGCTCTACCTGCTGCCAGGCACCCCCATCTGTATTTGTGGGTCCCGGGGTGAGTGCTCTTGAGTCTGGCACCAAGGGATCTGTCGCGGAGAGCAGGAGCCAAACAGTCCTCGGCTCAAATCTTGGCTACTGTGTGACCTCAGGCAAATCACTCTACCTCTCTGAGCCTGTTTCCTCACCAGGCACCTCTCTCAGAGTGGTGTGGGGAGTATAGGAGATGTTATATGTGAAAAGGAAAATGCAGTACTGAGCACATAGTAAGTATCTATAGATGTATTATTATAAAGTGGAAGTCATTCATTTCCCCAAAACCCTCCCCCTGCCTGAGTGGGCCAGGGTTGCTGTGAGAGTGGATCGTGTCAGGCAGGGTGATGTCCTGACCCACTTCTCGGCTAGTGGGCACATTGTACATGTGCCTTCATGTGCAAGGGGGAGTGGGTGTGCACACACATGCACTGGATGTGCATGCATGTGCAAGGGTGTGCGTGGGTATGCGTGCGTGTACCTCAGGCTGTCCATCCCAGGGATTCCCAGGGCACATGCATACCTGCCAGTACCTGTGCGGTATCCCTGCACTGATTCAGGAGGCCCCCCTGTTCGCTGTTACTATGGAAACAAAGAGGCAATCCCCAGCTTCGGGAAGAGCCTAAGGTGCCAGAAACGAGAGCTGACCCAGTCTTCCCAGCAAGAAAGACAGATCCAGAGCATGAGGGCCTTGGGATGTGGCAACCTCAGCCTCTGGGGGTTGGGTTCTGGGACTCTGAGTCCCTCTGAATCCTCTAGGAAGTTCTCACTTCTCTAAGGCATCCCAGCCCACTGGAAAGAGCTCAGGAAATGGAGCCGGGTCCCATCTTGAATCTGGCTCTAACCCCATGCACAGGCTCAGGCAGGGAACTCGATCTCTTGTGCCTGTTTCCTCTTCTATAAAATGGGGATAATCGCAGGTGCCAGCGGAATCTTTGAGCTGGAATGTTACCTTTCCTCTCGCTGGGGCCCTGCCCTCAAGGCTGTATGAGTGTAGACCCCAGAGCCCTGGACTGTCACAGAGTAGCCTCCTTCACGTGCACGACCCTCCCAGTGTCTCATGGATCGCTCACAGCAACTCTGGGAGGGAAGCTTTTCCCAGTAGTAGAACCGGGGCTCTAGGAGGACAAAGCTGGCCAGTGGTGGGGTCAGGTCTGCTGGGAGGAGAGTCACACTGGCCACGGGTGCTGGGTGCAGTCTTCAGCCTGGGCAACCCCCTAGGGCAGAGCTGGGCTGCTGGAAGACTTCTGGGAAGCAGATCCCAGTGGAGGAAGAACCATCTTTTAAAAATCTTGACTCTTGGGACTTCCCTGGTGGTCCAGTGGTTAGGATTCCTCACTTCCAAAGCAAGGGTCCCGGGTTCGATCCCTGGCTGGGGAACTGAGATCCCACATGCCATGCGGCACAGCCAAAACTTTTTGAAAAAATAATTAATTAATTAAGAAAAGAAATCTTGACTCTTTAGATTTTGACTCAAGTCTCAAATGTCCTGCATGCAGGTTGTAATACATCCAGGCAGAATTGCTTATGAAGTCACAAGTGAACACTCAGCCTCTTGCCCTTAATTCCACTTCCAAGAGTGACCATTCTATTTGCTGTGAACCCAGCAACAAATTTCAGACAGTCAGAGATGGACCAGGAGAAGCGAACCAGCAATGGAAATGAGTGAGAAAGATCTGAATGCTTATCTGTCAGGAAAGCTGCCACAGAATGGGTCACTTATGACTTGGGGAGGGGACAAAAGGGTGCCCTGGCAGGGTGACCTCAAGCAAGTGACTGTTTCTCCCTGGCTGAGCTGGAGGCCCTTCCAGCTAGGAGTTGCTTTAACCAGCAGAGGGATTATTGTGCAGACAAGGGTTGGCTGGTACGTGATCCCAGCTGCCTGCTTCACTTCACCCCACCCCCAACTAGGTTAAAACCCATATGCAGCGTTATGGGGGTCGGGGAGCCCCCTTTCCCCAGCCTTTACTCTGGATCTCTTCTCTTGGTGTAGGAGATCCCAGCAGTCTGGTAGAGGATTGCTGGCTGGTGGGGAGTTGTTGAAGGAAGGTGGACGGGAAGAGCTGAGATGGGAAGCTAGGGTTGGGGTCTGTCATGGAGAGCCTGGAATGTCCACTTACTTTGGTAGGCAGTGGAGAGCCATGGAAGGTTATTAAGCAGGGAGGAAGGGGATTAGATTTAGAGAAACTGAAGGCAGGCGCTGTAAAAGGGCCGGAGCTGTCACACAGGGCCAATCCAATGAGGACGTGGGGAAGGGGAGGCGGCAAGGAGAGCGGAGGTCGGGCCTGAGAGATGTACCCAGTAGACACGCTGACTTGGAAAGGAAGCAGGTGTGGGGATGAGGAGAAGGGAGGGGTCCTGGATGGTGGATCTCGGGCCTGTTTGGTGATGGAGGGGTACTCAGGCACAGGGCAGGCTGTGGTGGAAGGTGATGACTTGGATACTGACTGGCTTGAGTCTGAGGTGTCTGTGGGTTTGTGCGAGCAAGTCCAGAAAGCAGCTGGAAATGCAAGTTTTGCAGAGAAGGAGCCAGAGGGTCAGAGGGGTTGTTGTTGCTAACTTTCCCAAGTCTGGGAAGGGGCCACATCAAGATCCGAGCCTGGGTCTATTGCCCTCCGAAGTCCGTTCCTCCATAGTGAGGGACCGGCAAAGACACGGCCCCTTTCTCTCTCCCTGGGGGTCCTGGATTCTGGGCTGGGCAGAGTCATCAGCTGCTGTTACTCGGGAGGGAGGTGGTGCTCTTCAGCTGCTTTCACCCAGGAGGATCCCCCTGCTGCAGAGCCCGGCAGCCGCAGGGGCTCTTGCGGCGGGATCTCCAAGCCCCGACTGCTGCTCTGCAGAGGGACACTGTCCAACCAGCCCCGGCCTTCCTGATCCTCCTACAGCAGGGAGGCCCTATTAGCAGCCTGGAGTGCCCAGTGCCCTGAACTTTACAGGCTCCATCTCACTTAATCCTCACAAGCCCCTTCCAGGGAGGTGCTAATATTATAGTTTCCATTTTACAGATGGAGAAACCGACCAGACCTTCTGCAAGTGAAGGGCCTTGCCCCCCTCCACCACGGGGGTGGGTGGTGGGACAGGGTTTGGCCCTGCTCAGTGGGAGCTGAGCCCCATCTGTAAAGTGAGGCTTGCTCTGAGGGATGCCAGCCCTACCGCAACACGCCCATGCCCGCCACTGACTTCAGGTCTGCGTTCCCAGCTCCCAGGACTTACCCACCCTCCCCACCCTCCCCTCTTTCTGTTCCTCTCAGCCCAGCTCCCTCGGGAACAGCCAGGCCCACCCCCTCCCCCTCCCGGCTGTGCTCCTGGCAGCTCTGCCGCCCTGGGCTCTGGTCCGGGGGTGGTCCCCGGCAGTGAGGGAGGTGAGCAGAAGCTGGGATCAGTTGGGCTAAGACGCTGGGCATTCAGAGACCCCCAGGTCTCCACCTCTGGGTCCATTGTGCTCCAGGCTGGGGTGGGCAGGGCCCTTTGGAAAGGGGTGGCTTGAGGTTTTAATCACTTTATCAATGTTTGTTTGTGTAATTCAGCCCTGAGATGCTTTTCCCTCCATCTGTCCCCACCATCTGCTCCCATCAGGATTTTCCAAACCATTTGGGACCTAAGAGGGAGGCTGGGGGCTGTGCCTCTGAGGGGGATGGGGAGGGGCTACGTCCACCTACCTCACTGAGAGGTTCCAGAGAGGGGCCTGGGCTCCTGAGTCACATGGAACTGGGTTCAAATTCTGGCTCTGTCACTCTCTTGCTGTATTACCTCAGACAGGTGACTTCACTTCTCTGGGCCTCAGTCTTCACATCTGTAAAATGGCATTCACATTACTGCCTCCTCAGGATTAGTTTGGATCAAAGGAGGTGACATAGGCAAAGCACTCTGCACACAGTAGGTGCTCAAGAGCTATGCAGTCCCCTCTCCACTCATCCCTCGCTTGATTCTCTCAATAACTCGCTTCTGCATTTCTCTCCCTCCTAGACATGCCTCAGTCTGGGTTGCGGGGGGGGCGCTGAGTATCATCAGCAAGGGCACCCCTCACCTCCACCCCTGCAACAGGCCTTCACAGAATCCAAATCTGCAGGGCTCCGGGGCCACTGGGATCTCATCTATGTAAAACTCACATCCCCACACTCCCCCAGGGGCCAGTGAGGCAGTAAGTGAGGCCTGTCTGGTCTGTGCTCTGGTTAGGGTTTTTGATAGGGGATGTCAGATCACCCAGGTCACCTGTCTAACCTTTCTCCTCACAAAGGGGAAGAGACTTGCTCCAGGTTGTTCAAAGTGAGGGACCCAGGCCTCCTGACAACTGCCCTCTGCCCCCCTTTTCTGGGCTATACCTCGTGGGCCAATGGCCTTGGGGTACAGTATGGGGAGGCCCAAGCCTTCCCCTTTGGCTCAGGTTGGCTCCCAGTGCTTCTTAGGCCCCCAGGAGAGGAGAGGTGGCTGATGGGAAGTAATCAGCAGAGCTCCCAGAGCCAAAACTCTGCCCTGTCCCCACCATCCACCCTCCTCATCTGAGGTATGGAAAGTCAAAGGGATGTGGGGTACCCAGGGTGAGGATAAGACATAGCCTTGTCTTCAGAAGCCCCATCTATTGGGGAGACAGAAATGCAGACTGGGGGTCCTGAGGGCAGGGCATCAGAGTCACTCGCACAGAGAAGAAGAACAGTGGGGTGGGGGAAGTAGGCTCCCCTGAGGCTGAACCAAGGAGTCAGCCCACAGGAGGTGAAGCTGGCGGGGGAGGGGGGAAAGCAGGAGGAAGCAGAGTGGCTGAGCAGTCCCCCGTGAGGGAAAACTGAGACCCCACAAGGATGGAGAGGAGGATCCAGATCTGGCTGGGAAGATTCTCAGGCTGCTGGCAGGGTGTAGAGGTAAGAGGAGGAGGGTGAGGAGGACCCAAGGGCAGGTCCCTCTCCCAGCCCCAAGCCGAGCCGGCCGGCCTTCCAGACCTGGGGGGAGAGGGGCGGGAGCTTGTCACTCAAGGGGCCTGAGCGGCAAGTCTCTCCCCACCCCCAGGTCCTCTTGCAGGAGGCAGCTGGGAACCACCCACACACGTCTGGCGCCTCCCTGGGGGTCCCAACACCAGAGCCAAGGTACAGAGAGGAACTAATGTTCTGGAGGGTCCAGCTGCCCTCACCCACAACGGCCTGGCTCCCCAGTTTCTCCAGTTGAGACTCCCCGCTTGTCCTCTAGCAGGAGAGACTAAGGCTGGATTTGGACTACCTGAGAGGCTTGGTCTGAGAACCTGGAGGTCTGAGCCCTAGGGAGTCATGAGGGTCCTACCTGCTGCCAAGGAAGTGGGAGGAGCTGTCCAGTCAGATGACAAGTTCTGTCAGCTCACCTTCAAAGTAGGTCCAGAAGCCAGACCCATCTCTGCCACCCTGGTCACCTCCTGAGAGGGTCCCCTGATCCCATCCTGGACCCCACTCCTCAAAGTCAGTTGAGGACAGAATATCTGAGTAAGCTTCCAGTCTGCTCAAAGCCCCAAGAGCTTCCCATCTCACCTGGAATAAAATCTAAAGTCCTTGGCATGGTCCTAAGCACTGCCACTATCCCAACCTCTGCACACTGATCTCAACTTTTCCCAAAACACTTATCTAATACATTACAGAACTGACTTGTATATTATATTCATGCCTTACTGTCCACTCCTGTAACCCCACTGCCTAGAACAGTGCTGGGCACAGAACTAATGCTTGATAAACGTTTGTGCAATGAATGGATGAGGACACATGGGTTCAAATCCAAGCCCTCTCGCTCGCTGTCAGACATTGGAAAAATCATTTAACCCCTCTGAACCTCAGTTTTCTCATCTGTGAAGTGGGGACGATAAGGATCAACCTCCCCCCCCCCCCCGACCCCGGAAATACAGAAAGAGCAAAATTCGAGCCCAGAGGTCGGGATTGTTGCTGAGGCTGTGGGAAGGAGGATGCAGCCCCCATCCTGGCAGGAGAAGCTTTGATAGAGTTCAGCGACTCTGGAAAGGGGCTGTCCTGTCTGCAGGCAGGGGGCTTACACACCTCAGAACGCCCCAGGTGGAGATGCTCCCCAGCCCTCACTTATCGCAACCCAGTACAAGCACTGGGGAGGCTGGGGAGGGAGGGAGAGGGCTTCTTGACTGGAGTGGGGGGGGAATGGGAAGAGCAATTTAGATCCACGTTAAGAGGTGGAATTCATTCTGAGAGAGGTCCTGGGCACGAGACCCGGTGTGGCGGGCGGGAAAAGGGGGTGGGGCTCTCTAAGGCAGAGGCGGGGTAGGGGGCGTGTCTGCCCCCCAAGACCTCAGGGACTGGAGGAGTGGGCGCTGCCCCCTCTCTGAAGAGCTCAGTTAGATCCGGAGTTGAGGCGCAGGTGCAGGGAGGGTACATATCGAGGCGCCCAAGATCCGATTTCCGCCCTCCTTGTGACTTGCGGCTCCAAGCCCAGGTAGGGATGGGGGAGGCAGGCGGGTGGAGCTGTCGGGGGTTGTCCCCGGCTTAGGAAAGAGGTGTCTGGGCACTGACTATCCCCACCGTCCACCGTATTCGGGCTACCTGAGTCGAGAGGTTGAGGAGATGGGGACCTCTGCCTTCCTCCCCAGGCGGGGTGCTCCCTCGGGATGGGGGCCGGAGAGGTGAGGGCGTCCCCTTCCCTCTCCCGGGCAGGGGCGGGGGCGGAGCCTAACCCTTTGCTCCACGCACTATCAGGGCTCTAGGGCAGAGGGAGGAACGGGGACCCCCCCCCAGAGGAGGGGCACCGGGCTAACGCTGCGGGGCGTCTCCCTTGCAGTCCCGCCCCCCGCCCCCCGCCCGCCCCTCCGGCCGCCTCTGCCGCCGCGCGCTGCAGCAGCGCCGCCTTCCCTGCGCAGTCGGTGTCTCCGCGTCGCTGGGTGAGTGGGGGCTGCTCGGCCGGGGCCAGGGGGTGCGAGGAAGGGGCATCCCGGAGGTAGGGGGCCACGTCCAGGGCTCCCCAGCCCCGCCACTCCCGGGCCTCCCAGGAATTTTCCCTCCGGGGACTCAGGGAGTGGGGCTCCCGCCGGGAAACGCCTGGCGCTCTCCAGGGTCCTGACCGCCGAGTGGCCAGCCTGGGGAGTCGCGTTCCGGCCGCCTCCGGACGCCCCCTCCAAGAAGGGCCACGCGCCTGGCGCTCCCCGAGTGCTGAAAGGGTTTAGGCGGGGGCCAGGGCGAGAGCTGGGGAGAGGACTGGAGAGGGTCCCCGAGGCGGGTTTCTCAGACCGAGCTTAGGTCCTTCCCATTTTGGGGACGGGGTCTTTGCGGAGACAGCAGAATCTATTACCTCCCTCGTTTCCAGTTCTTCCAACTGGGGGCAGGGGGACGGACTCAGAGGGTGGCAGGGGGGAGGGGGCACTAGAAGATCTCTCCTGCCCAGCGCGTCTCTCTGCCTCCGCCCAGATGACCCAGTTCCTTGGACCTTGAGGAGGGGACTAAGGGACACATTCGGCCACCCCGGCTCCAGGCATTTCCTCAGTGCCCTCCCACACACTTGTTCAGTGGATCCTCAGCCTGGGGCAAAAAAGGTTGATTTAGAAAGGAAGGGAACCAACTTACAGAAACATGCATGTGACACACTGCTGAGGACACACACAGGTCCCCCAAATGGCCACACAGGTACATGCCCCTCACACTGTAATGGGTGCATACCTAGTCACACACACATATATGCACATGCACAGATATAAATTGAAATACATGGGGAGACAAATGCAAGGCAGAAGCCAGGGACACACGCATACATGAGCACATGCACTTACACACGCTCACCCACATGTGCACATGCACACACAAGGAATAACCCCCTCACTCTGTCTCACAGCTGGGGGGAGACTCACCTACACACATCCCTACATCCCTGTCCAGACCACCTGGCTGTCTCCTTTCCAATACCTTCCCCTCAGCCCTCCACAGTCTAACCTCCTGCACTGAGGGGACCTTTCTGAACTAGATGAAAGGTAAGTGTTGGGGGAGGGTTGACTGGCTAGAGGTCTCCCTGGAAGAGGGGGCTGTCATAAGCCTGAGAAGGGCTGCAGCTCCCTCTCCTGGCACCTGGCAGCACCCCTGGGTAAAGAAAGAAAGATGGCAAAGGTGTCTGAGGGTCCCACGTGCAGCTGGCCATGTGAGAGGTGTAGGCATGGGAGCTGGCTTGTGATGGCATGTGTGAGACATGTGGGGTTGTGGGCTGGTGTGTCTCGATGCACAGGGTATGGGAGTTGTGCGTGCATGGTGCTGTGTCAGTACATGTGAGTTGTGGAACAGAAGGAATGTTGTCGTGTGTGCAGGCACGGTGACCCTGGGTGGGTGTGTGCTGGTATGTGAGTGGCATGGGATCCATGTGTGAATTTGGTGAGCTGTGTAGCATAACATGTGTCAGTATGTATTCATTTGTTTACTGTTGGCATCTGGACACATGTAAATCTTTTAAATTTGTTTAACACTTAGGTAGCACTTATATGTGCAGGCATCTTTCTAAGTGCTTCATATGTATTAACTAATTTAATCCTCACAACAATAATGAGGTAGGTACTATTACCCCCACTTTACAGATGAGGCAGAGAGAGTTTAAGGAACTTGCCCAAGGTCACATAGCTGGTAAGAAGCAGAGCTGGGATTCAAACCCATGTGATCTGGCTCTGGAGCCCAGGCTAACACCTACCTTATTCTGCCTCTTGTCAAGCACACATGGTGGGAGGCAGAACAGGTCAGTGTTTGGATTGCAGGTGTATTTTGTGTGAGCAGGTGTATGTGAGGCAGTAAGGGGGCAGGGGGTAGGAGGGAGGAAGACCAGAGGGCCTTTCTGCACTTCCCTTGGCAACTCTGGGAGTTAGCCCTGCCACTTCATGGCTATGTGACCTGAAGCAGGTCACCTCAGTTCCTTGAGCCTACCTTTTCATCTGTAAAATGGGCTAATTCTCAGGCTTCACTTTGTGAGGGTGAAATGGTATACCCTGGGAAGGCTCAGTGGCTGGCACTGAGAAGGGCCTCAGTAAAGGTGAGCCCCCTTCTCTTCCTCTGTCTCCAGGTCTGTTCCCTGGGGAAGTAGAAGGTCTGGGGAAATGGTGTGGAGCTGACACAGTGGCAGGGTGCCTGGGTATATGTAAGCTGTGTGATCTTGGGCCAGCTCCTCTCTCTCACTGGGTCAAAAGAGAGGCTGGAGTGGCCGGTGTCTGGAGTGTTGTCAAGGGGCCAGGAGTGCCTGACCACTCCTCTTTGTCCCTTGACCCCCTCGGGGACCCAGGTGGGACTTGGCTCGGTGGCCATGGGCAAGCAGAACAGCAAGCTGCGGCCCGAGATGCTGCAGGACCTGCGGGAGAATACAGAGTTCTCAGAGCTGGAGCTGCAGGAGTGGTACAAGGGCTTCCTCAAGGACTGCCCCACGGGCATCCTCAACGTGGATGAGTTCAAGAAGATCTACGCCAACTTCTTCCCCTACGGTGACGCCTCCAAGTTCGCGGAGCATGTCTTCCGCACCTTTGACACCAACAGCGATGGCACCATCGACTTCCGGGAGTTCATCATCGCGCTGAGTGTGACCTCACGTGGCCGCCTGGAGCAGAAGCTCATGTGGGCCTTCAGCATGTACGACCTGGATGGCAACGGCTATATCAGCCGTGAGGAGATGCTGGAGATCGTGCAGGTGGGCCCCTGGGCCCCTCAGAATGGCAGGCACAGGGCCCAGCAGCTTGCACCTGCTAGCCCTCTTTACCCTCTCAACAGCCCTTGTGGGTAGGCAAGTGGCAGGTGCTATTCTTACGACCCATTTAAAGAAGTCTTTAATAGGAAGTAATTTCCAATTTAAAGTTGAGAAAACTTCCACATACCCTTTACCCATCTTCACCAATGAACATTTTACCACATTTGCTTTATCATCGTGTGTGTGTGTGTGTGTGTGTAATGTTTTGTTGTTCTGAACATGACCCTCTACCCCTGAATACATCAGGACAGATTTCCTAAGAACAAGGACATTCTCTTACATAACCCGCCCCGGATTATCAAAGTCAGGACATTTAACATAGAAACAATGCTATTATCTAACTTACAGACCATATTGAATTCTGCCAACTGTCTCAATAAGGTTCTTTATAGCGTTTTTTGCTCTGGTCTAGGATCACACGTTGCATTTAGTCATCCTATCTCTTTAGACCACTTTAATCTGTAACAGTTCCTCAGCCTTTCTTTGTCTTTCAAGACTTGACATTTCTGCAGAGTACAGGCCAGTTATGTTTCACTGATCCTCATTTACTCATGAGGAAACGGATGCTCAGAGAGGTAAAGACACTTGCCCGACATCACACAGCCTGTGAATGGGCCACCTGGCTCTGTCACCCACATTCCATCTGGATACCCAGCCACCTTCCAACTAATTGATTGAGAGCCCACTAAGAGCCTAGTACTGTGAGACGCTTATACCCATGAGCTCAGTGCATCCTTACAACAACCCCATAAGGCTCAGAGAGGTGAAGTGGCTTGCCCAAGGTCACACAGCATCTAAGTGGAGTCAGTTTCAACTTGGTCAACACTCAGAGCTGTCTCTTAAAAGGGGTCTGACTTCCAGTTCTGGAGTTGGCTTCAACTCCTCGGTTGCTCATCTGTAAAACGGGGATGGTGAGGCTAATCTCACAGGGAGACTTAAGAACCTGATAGGAATGTCCTTTCTTAGAACAAATTTAAGCATAGTACGTTGGCTTTATTTCAGAAACCTTCCAGAGTGCCCATCCCCTCAGCAGCATTGAGGTCCATCAGGGATCTGGTCCTATTTTACCTACCAGTTCCTTGTTCACTTTTTTCCTAAGCCTTTGTTTCTTCACCTATAAAGTGAGGGTGTTAACCCCTTCTTCTTCCAAGGTTATTGTGGGTATAAAGCAGGATAAAGACTCTAGTAGATGGCCTGGCATATAACTGGCACTCAGTAAACATTAGTGATTGTCAGTTATTATTTTCTCCTCTGCACGTTCTCTGCTCCAGCCAGAATGGCCTTTTCAACATCCTCGGAATGTGCCACTTTGTACAGGCTCTTGCTCCCTTTCCTTCTGCCTCTCTGAATTCTTTCTCTTCTCGTCCCTCAGCTCTGCTGTCTGCTCCCCCTCCCAACTCATCCAGCCACTAGTGGACTCTTGACTTTGGCTTCTGGGTCTGCTCTCTCCAGCTAGAGTAGAATGGGCTGCCTTAGGATGTGGTGCTCTCCCTATGTCTCTCACTAGGGAAAAGACTTAATGATTATCAATGGCTCCCATGGGCCAGGCCTTAACTCTCTAGTTGATGGATAGTGGGGGTTTCTGGGGGTGCTGGTGGAAGGGTTGGGGTAGCCAGGGTGGTGGAAGATCACTCAGGGATTGGGCAGCAGCTGGATACCAACTAATCTGTATGGATGTTCATGTTTACCACTTAAGTGTGGTTGCCTGGTGTATACTGGTAAATGTCAGCCTTGCTGGAAGCTCCAAACCCAGGGCATTGGTCAAGCCAGTACCATTCTTTGGGCATCCTTGGGACCCCTGCCTGGCTGGCCTCTGCTATCTAAGCACTGGGTTCCTTTACAGCAACCCAGAGGCTCCAAACGACCGGTGCAGACAGAACTCTGCAAACCCTAGTGACCGATTAATTACAAGTCGGCTCCACTGAAACAATGAGCGAGCAGTAATTCCAGACAATTAATTAGGAGGCCCAGGAGAAGGGCTGTCACAGGGGAGCAGTTACTCTCTAAGTCACTTGCTCAGTCCTTCTCAGGATGGAGCCCTGTGCCAGGTGGTGGGCACACTGGAAGGGAAGAGACCTCACCTCAGCCTCTTGGAGCTCCCACTCTGCTGGGAGAGACAATTGTGCAGGCCACACTGACCAGCTCGGTGACAGGGGTATAAAGGTGACATCTGGGAGTCCAGGGGATTGAAGGGCAGGGAAGACCTGAGGCTGTGGTGGTTGAGTAATGGTTATACTATGATTATGTTTACTGACCACTTACTCTAGCCAGCTATACACAGTATCTCATTTAATACTCTAGACAGTCCAAATGAGGAAGATATGATTACCCCCATTTTACAGATGAGGAAACTGAGGTTAAGTACTTGTCCAAGGCTACAGAACAAGTGATTAGTGGAACCAGGCCACCTTACTTCGTATACCCTGCTTTGAGGGGTCATTAGCACTCCACAAGCATCTATCCAGTGGCTAAGAGGCAGCAATTTCTAATCTGGTGTCTGCCATCAATTTCCTTTCTGAGCCTCAATTTATTATCTGGAAAATGGGGATCTCAGTACCTGCTTTTCAGGGCTATTGCAAGGGTGAGAATAATGTATGTAAAGGACCTTGCACATAGTGGGTGTCTGTAAATGGTAGTTAGTATTATTGTTCCAGGCAGAGGCTGTAAACACTGGGAGACCTGAAAGGCACAGGGGTATTTGGTTATGGCAGAATCACCTACTAGGGGAGGCCTGATGGTGGAGAGGTCAGCAGGGACCAGAGTGTGAAATGCCTTGAATGCCAAGGGCCAAATGTTTGGACTTGATAACAGAGGGCAGTGGGAGGTGCCAGTGGCTTTTAAACAGGGGAGTCCCTGTCAGATTCCAGGCACTGTGCTAAATTCTGTGGATCTGGGCACTAGCTAGATGTCCATGGTCCTTATCTGTATGCTGGGACCGAGGAGCAATCCTACAAATGCATAATTACTTCCGGAGAGTTGCCCCCAAAGGAGGCTCTGGGGCAGCATATGGGCCCTGACCCAGCCTGGATCAGAGAAGGCCTCCCTAAGAATGCGCCATGTAAGCTGAGCACCAAGGAGGAGTGGGAGGCAGCAGAAGGAGCGTGGGGCAGCATCCAGAAGGAGCTGGGTGCACGGCAGGCCCGGAGGGAGGCCTGTGTATGTTGGGAACGAGGGGGCGGCCCCTGGGCTGGGGACGTGGCGGTGGAGATCTGTGTTTGTAAAGAGGTCTCAGAGGCAGCGTTGGGGACAGACCCTAGAGAGGCCGGAAGAGACCACTGCGGAGGCCAAAGCCGGATCTGAGGCTAGGGAAGTTTATGGGATGGGAGAAGGAAGGCTTCTTGGAGGAGGTGTCAGTAGCAAAAAGCTGGCAGATTGAGGCGACGGGTCTGGTCCTTGAGCTCCGGGGCGCCGGAACCCAGCCCACAGGCCAAGTCCTTTGTGCTCTGTGTACGCTTAGCGCAAAAACCCTCCTTCGAGTCGCCTCCGAAGCTCTTGCATCTGGCAGCAGCCGTCCTCGGCCCAGCACAGCCGAGGCTGTCCTCGCCCCGGGCAGGTACTCACGTGCGTTTATTTGCATAATATCCCCCGCCCCCTGTGGACCCAGCTGCCTCAGTCCCTCCAGCTCTCAGGGCAGCTCTACGCCTCCTGCCGGCCACAGTAGCATCGCAGCCCAGTGTCATCCCCTTCGCCCAGCGTCCCCTGTCGGTCATCGAGGGCGGGCCGCCCGGAGCCCCGAAGTTTCTGAGAAGCAGCTCTTTCAACCTGGGACTTAACTGGGAACCTGGGGCGTCCGGCACAAGCTCCTTGGCCGGGCGTTTCAGGCCCTTCTCCCTCTGGGCCCCGATGTCCTCCAACATCTCTTCTGACCCCCTGCATTCAGCCATCCCTAAGTTCTCGGCGTCCACTCAGGGCTGCCCGCTCTGGGGCCTTTGTACATGCAGATCCTTCTGCCTGCAATTCCTTTCCCACCGAGCGCTCCAAGGGAACTTGTTCAGGGCTCTCTCCAATAGCCCCCTCTTCTGGAAACCTTCTCAGTCTCAGAACTTCCCAGTTCCCCCATTCCTCCGTCACCCCCTCTCCGCCTCACCTTGGCGGGAGCGGCGATCGTCAGCGCACCTGGGGGCGTTTTTGGAAAGTTGGGGGTGGAGGGATCAGGCAGGCTCCCCCTCACTTCCTCCCCACCCGCCCCCCAGGCCATTTACAAGATGGTTTCGTCCGTGATGAAGATGCCGGAGGACGAGTCGACCCCGGAAAAGAGGACTGAGAAGATCTTCCGCCAAATGGACACAAACAACGACGGTGAGGAGGCAGGGGCGGGGCGGGACAGGGCGGGACGGGGCGGGAGCTACTCCCCCTCCCTCTCCCGCGGCTCGGTTCTGCAGCCCCCTCGCTTTGCTGCCGTCTTCTCCTCCGTCACTGTTCCCCTCACCCCGCAGGCAAGCTGTCCTTGGAGGAGTTCATCCGCGGGGCCAAAAGCGACCCGTCCATCGTGCGTCTGCTGCAGTGCGACCCCAGCAGCGCCTCCCAGTTCTGAGCGAGGAGCCAGGTTTCCCCTCCCTGCCTTCACTGGCCCTCTCCCGGCTCTCAGCTTCCTCGCCCTTGTGTCTGTCCAGGCTGGGGGTCAGATTGCCACCCCCAGGGTCTGCACTCTGAGGGGCCTATGGAGAAAGGAACCCTGCAGCCCCCCCCCCCCAAGGCCCAAGCCAGCAAGTCGTTGACACCCCCCATCCGGGAGGCAATATCTCCCTTCGGCAATGATAAAGACACAGGCTCTGGCTTGGTCTGCCTCTCAGTCAGCCCTCCCTTACCTAGCTATCAGAACGTCAGCCATTCCCCCTCCCCCACCCCCGCACACACCCAGCCACGAGGCCAGACTTCCCTCCGCCAACCACGGGGCAAGCTTCCCTGCCTCCACCCCAACCCTTGTAGATCTCAGCCTTGGTGGAGTTGGGAATCATGCCTGTCTTTTTATTTGGAGCGGAGAGAAGGATTCCAGAGGTTTGGGGGCTTGAGGAGAAACCTTCCTTGAGCCATCCTTCCCTGCAGGAGGGCCTCAACCTTGCCTGTTCCTGCCCTTGTTGTCCCGGAGGCCATGATGCAAAAGGAAAACCTCCTGCTTCCAGCCCCCCAGCTGTGAGTCCCATGAACCCCCGCCTGCGTTTCAGCATTTTGATGAACACAGACCCACGGACCCCTCTGTGTGTCTTGTCTCTCTCAGATACACACACAGGCCCACAGACAGATGGGCAGACACACCTAGAGCGCCACCCACAGTGTCCTGTGTGGGAGAGCAGCACAGGCCCCCGGCCGAGTCCCCTCCCCCGCTGCATGCATCCACGTGGAGCATCTCTGTTCTTTTTAATATCTTCAGAATAAAGTCTCGTTTCAGTGCAGCGGGCTGGGTGGCTGGAGGAGAGGGGTGAAAGACCCACCCGGGTCCTGGAGTGGCATTGAGCCCTCTTGGCTGGCTCCAGGAATCCTGGCCTGATCACGGTGCAGACTTGGCTGGAGGGCCCCAGTGGCCACGGGGCTTGGGTGAGGCAACAGCTGTCAAAGGGTCATCAGCCCAGAGCTAGTGCAGCTCTGCAGGTCGTGGTCCTCCACAGGCTCTGGGCTCTCCCACATCTGTGGAGATGTCAGAGGCTGCCAGCCCACTGGGTCTGGGTCTTCTCCTCCAGGACATCCAGAAAGTGGGAGGAGTCGGGGGCTGGGGTGATCTTTGGGTGAAGGGACATCATTACTCTCCACTAAGCAAGAGTCAGGCCATACCCTTGGAGTGCCCCCAATTCCAGCCCAGATACCTCTCCCCCTCCCCAAGACTCATCCTGGGCCTTGGGAGAGCCAAGTGTCAGCTGTATGACTTAGCTGGGAGATCTGAGTTCTCTGAGCCTCCAAGTCTCTCCTTTTGGTCCTGGGGAGAACACTATTGCCCCAGGTTTCAAGGTGGGGGCCCTTTACAGAGGGGTGGGGACAGATCAGCCTGAGCTCCCCAGCAGGGGCTCCCAGGAAGTATGAAGAGTCAGGGCTTGGGGGAGTGGCAGGCCTTACCATGTGATGGCTGCTCTTCCCCAACCAGGGCCTCAGTTCCAGCAACTGGTGGGTGATCTGGGCGCTGCGGACAGCAAACACACTCTCTGCCATGCAGAACAGTAACGAGATGCCCCAGAGACACAGGCTGGAGCTCTGTAGGGGGACAGGGGGCAGTGATGGCTGCCTGGGGTTGGGGAGTGGAGGGCAGGATTCCAAGAACGCTTCCCACCTCTGATGAGCACCTCGCTGCCCTCCCACCCCATCCCAGGCCTAAGCACTTACGTAAATGCGAGTGGGGTCGAAGGGACAGTCGGGCGCCAGTGCCAGTAGTTCGGGGTCCCCAAAAGTACAGGCGGCCAGCAGTGCCTGGCCCTGGGTGGCAAAGGTCACAGCAATCGAGGCCAAGAGGCCGAGAGCACAGGTCAGAGAGAGAAGAGCACAGGCCACACTCGAGCTAAACACCGTCCAGCGCTGGATGGAGGAGGCCACTGGTCAGTGGACATCAGGCTTGGCCCCATGGGCAGCTCTGGCCCCCATGGGGTCAGCCTCACCCCCTCCAAGCAGGCCAGGCCTTTGGGGGTGGCTGCTGCCCCTATCCGCACAGCCCCATCCCAGGAGGTACCACATACCAGAGGGATGCTGGGGAGGTAGCGTGATAACACGATGACTGCAATGCCTGAGGTGATGACCTGTGGAGGAGGCTCAAGTCAGCTCTGACCCCCTACTGGAGGAGAGTGGGCAGGGGGTCAGGGCCACTCTCCAGCAAAGATTCCACCAACACCAACTCTAGCCCTCCAAACCCACACCCCCTGCTTAGCTTGGGTTTCATTACCTCCATCTGCATGGGGACACTGCCTCTTCATGGTCCAGCCCTGAAGTGACGTTTCTAAAACACAGTCACTCCCTGCCTACAACCTTCCATGACTCCCCACTGCCTACAGCTGCATTTCTCAAGCAGGGACCTGTGTATCCCAGGGCCACAGAGCCATGTCACAGGATATATATGACATGTTTCCCTGGAGTGGAAAAGATTTTGGAAGAAACTCAGTAACTCAACTGGCAAGGAACTAAAAACAAAATTGTTACTTTAAAATAAACCAGGATACTTTATGGCGTAGAATTCAAAATCCCTAGGAGTATTTTTAACTATCGCAGGCTCTCAGTGACCTGGCCCCTGTCCCATCAGTTTCTCAACTCCACCCTGGGCCAGGCTCTTTCCTCATCGCCCTGGATACAGACACCCACACAGAGCCTGGGCTTGATGCCGCCTACACAGCGCCTTCTCAGGAAGGCCTTTCCTGTTCCTCTTTACCTGCGTGGGTTCTCCCTCCTGCAGGCCCCCCTAACCACCCCCAGCCCCAAGAGGCGGGCCCACCTCACTGTTAAGCCCACCAGCTGCCCTCTGGATCTTCTGGGTTCCACTCAGATGGGCTCCCTCCTTCAGTTCCCTCACTTTACCAGGCACGGGCTGGACCCGCGGGAGGCAGGTGAGATGATAGGGGGCCCAGCAACGTCTGTAATTCACTGTGCAGCCACTAGTTAAGTGCCTCAAACTCTCTGGGCTAAGCCCGCTCAGCAGGAATGAGCTCAGGGAAAGGACACTGGCTTTGGTGTCAGCCACAGATTGTTTCACATCCAGGTTGGCTTCTTTGTATCAGCAAGAGGTTGGGTGAATCCCTGAGTCAGCTTCCCCCTCTGTAAAGTGGGGAAAATCATGGTCCCGTGTTGCAGGGAGCTGTGGGGATTAACTGAGGAAATAAGAGCACAGCTGAAGTGGTCCAGCCCAGAGCCCATCCGTGGTGGACCTCCTAACCCTGAGCTCACTGCCTTGCCTGCCTTCCTCACAAGGTTGGTGAGACGAATAAACAACAATAATAGTAACCCCAAGGGACACTGCACATATCTGTACAGCCGAGCTCTGTCCCACTGACTGAGGCTCTCCTGCTTGCCGGGGCCCATGATCCTTGCTTTAGGGCCAGCAGGCTGTCTGAGCTTCATTTTGCAGGGGAGGGAACAGGCTTAGAGAGAGAAAGAAATCCCTCAGCTAGGCGGTGGCAGGGATGGAACTCAGACACTGATGTGCAGATGTTCCCCAAAGGCTGTAGCCACCTCTTCTGACAGTTGGGAAAGGGCTTTACAAACTTGAGAATACCAGGCCCCTTCTTCATGTATTCATCAAACAGGTACTGACATCCAGCCATAACCATGTCTACCATTTATTGAGCACTTATAGTCCGGGCCTAATGCTAAACTCCTGCCAAATTGTTTTTTGTGTGTGTGTGTGTGGTACACGGGCCTCTCACTGTTGTGGCCTCTCCCACTGCGGAGCACAGGCTCCGGACACGCAGGCTCAGCGTCCATGGCTCACGGGCCCAGCCGCTCCACGGCATGTGGGATCTTCCCGGAC
Organism: Aethalodelphis obliquidens; assembly: GCF_003676395.1. Taxonomy (NCBI): domain Eukaryota; kingdom Metazoa; phylum Chordata; class Mammalia; order Artiodactyla; family Delphinidae; genus Aethalodelphis; species Aethalodelphis obliquidens. The sequence continues at coordinate 26,972,034 of NW_020837953.1, read as the reverse complement.
CGGGGCACGAACCCGTGTCCCCTGCATCGGCAGGTGGACTCTCAACTACTGCGCCACCAGGGAAGCCCCCAAATTGGTTTTTTCAGTGTCTCCAGAGCAGACCTTATCCATTCCCACCTCCACACCTTTGCATTTGCCATTCTCCGTACTTGAAAGCCATCCCAGCTTCCTCTCCTACCAGCTGGCCCCAGCAGGCTTCATACCCAGGTTATGGTAATTGCAGCCTATCTTTGAACTCCTATTCATCCATCAATATCCACCTCTGGGGCCTCCACCTCTGTGAACCCTCCCAAGCTGAGCTGATGCTCCTTCCTTCTGGCCAACAGTGCCTTGACTATTTCCCTATTGTAATGATAATCCAAGCTCACAATAGTGAGTTAACCACGTGCTAGGCACTGTGCTCAGCACTTTATGTGGATGATCTCATTCAGTAATCATCAGGATCTTCTCAGATGGACACTGTTACCGTCCCCATTTTATAGATGAGGAAGCTGAGGCAAAGGGAGGTTGGGTGACTGGTGCCGTTGGTAAGTGGCGGAACAGGGGTTAGTACTTGGGGCTCTCTGCCTGCCCACCCCAGGCTGTGGGTGGGGACTCATCGAAGACCCTTCCAGCCCCTTCCAGCCCCCTCTTGCCAGCCACCCTCCCAGCCTGGCCATACCACGATGGCGGAAGTGACAGAGAGGATGTTGACCACAGAGTAATGCAGAGCCACAGCATCGTTGGGGGCTGCCACATAGCGCAGCACCGTGCCGTGGAGGAGAGCGGCTGCGATGAAGCTCACGTGGCCCAGCACCACCAGCACCAGCCCCGTCTTCATCAGCACCTTCCGGAAGTCACCCACACTCAGGCCACCTGTGAGGGACAGCCATGTCAGGGCCATGGGTAGGGCTTATCCTGCTGGGCAGAGGAGAAAACTGAGGCAGGAGTGATGGACATTGGGTTCTAAATCTATTTCTGGATAACTCAAGGCCAGTAACTTGCCTTCTCTGTGCCTCAGTTTCCTCATCAGGAAAAGGGGTTCACAGTGCTTTCATGAGAGTCCTTGGATCTCTAAGGTTGGAAAAGCATACAGGTGGTACTTAATAAAGGGTAGTAGTCCTTGTTAGTGTTCAAGGTCATGCGTGGCACAGTTAGGATTTGAACCCAGGTCTCTAGCTCTAGACCCATGATCCTTCCACTAAGCTTTGCATCCACTGATTTTTTTCATCCATACATTTGTTACATCAATGTTCACTGAGTGCCTGCTCCATGCCAGGCCCTGAGGTACCACAGAGAGCTTGATGGGCACTGCCCAGGCCCCAAGGAGCCCCTAGTTCACTGGGCAGGGATCAGGTTCTATTTAGGATTCAGTTTGGTGTAAAGGGCCTGGCACACAGTAGATACTCAATTCACAATTGCTGAACTGACTCCAGCAAAATACTCAAACTTCTGAGTCTTCATTTCCCCATCTGTAAAATGGGAAGAATAACCCTTGTTTCCCAGTGGGGAAGGAGGGTCTCATGAGGACATGGATGGGAAAGTGGGGCATACCCGGGGGGTGCTGGGAAAAGTGAGCTCTTGGTGCAGGGCCACTAGGCAGGGCCACGGCAAGGTGCGGGAGGCTGAGGTCAAAAGAACATCAGGGACTCATATGCAAATCCTCTCCGAGTGTCCAAGTGGCTACTCGGTCCCTATCTGCACACCCCCAGGATCAGGAGCCCTCCTTCCGGCTGTTCCAGATCTGCTCTTTGGAATGTCCCCTTTGGGTCCTGGCTCTGCACCATGCTGGCCCCTTAGGCCCACCAGCCCCCTCACTCTATCCAGCTCTGTGAGACTGGAAGACTGGCCTGGCGCCTAGAACTAAACAGCCCCCCCTTCTTCCTTTAGCTGCTCCTTGTGGGACCTGTGAGTCCTTTCCTAGACCTCAGTGTCCCCATCTGTGGCAGCAAGGATTGGGTCATATTTCATATATGGGAGTTTTGCAGCCAGAGAGAAAGAGAGAGAGAAAGGAAGGAATCCCTAGACTGGATGTCCCTGGGGGCGCTGCGCCCAGAGGAAGCCCCCGGGAGCAGAGAGGGCTGGGGCTACTCAGTCACACAGACCCTCTGTGCGACTTTGCACCAGCCTCTCTCCTTTTTGGGCCCTGGCTTCCCCATATGTAAAATGGGAAGGGGTTGGTCTAGCCGGTCTCTGAGATCCTCGGAGCCTTCAGGAGTCTCTGGAGCTGTACCAGATGGAGGAGAAGCAGAGGGCAGACGATGGGCTGGACAGGCACCGTGGGACTGGATGGCATCATGAAGATTAACAGCTGGCCAAACAGGAAGGGGCATGGCAGCTTTGTCCCACGGGCCTGACCCACTTCACCCCATCCACCCACCTACCTGGCCACCCAGACACCACTCGGCTCAGGGCTGGGCTCATGAACAACAGCCTCCCAGGACCAAGACTTTGGTCAAACTGGAGGTACAGTGGCAGCGTGGGGCTGTGCCTGGAGCACTGGACAGAGTCTCAGAGCAGTCCCTGGCTCAGGATGGTTCTAGGCCGTGGTGCTCCCTCGCCACTTTACAGATGAGGAAACCGAGGCTCACAAGTTCTCTTGGCTAGAGGGTAGGGACTCCCCAGGTCTGTCTGATGCCCAAGAGCAGCATCATTGTGTCCAGGGAGTGAGAGGAAGGGGCACATCAGTCCCACTCCTCTGTCTGGATCATGTTTGCCAGTGGCCCTTCTCACCTGGCTCGGTTTGGGGGAGTGGAGGGTATGGGAGCCGGAGCCCTTTGGGAGGCTGAGGAAGCCGAGGGCAGGCAGCCTCTGGTTCGCAATGCCCTCCCTGTGCTCTCCCTTCTGCGGGATGTGGAGGTTGGCTGCTCTCCTCCCACCTGGGGGTCCCTCCTCCGCAAGAAAGGAGAGTGGGGGGCAGTGGGGGCGGGCGAGAGGCGAGAGGTGCTACCCCACATCGGAAGATACCAGAAGCCCTCCTCTCGCCAGCTCAGTGCTGAGGAAACTGAGGCCCAGAGCAGAAAGTGAAGGCGGCCTGGACCCCGGGGTTCCGGGCGCCCACGACAGTGCTCCGCCCCTGCCAGAGGATCTGGGGCGGGTTCGGGCCTCCCGGGCCGTCCCCCCGCGGCTCACCCAGGCGCAGACACATCTCGGCTCCCGGGCGGGGTCTCCGCGGCGGCTTCAGCGGGGCTCCAGACGCTGCGGGCGGCCGGTCGGCCCCACTCCCATACTGGTCCGCAGCCGCCGAGCGCCCAGCAGAGCCCGCGCCGCGCCCACTTCCCGCCTCGAGCCCGGAGCGCCCGGCCGGCCTCCCTTCCCGTCACCCCCTGGGCGGCCCGGCCCCGTGAGGGCCCCGGCGGCTCGTTTGCATCCCGGGCCGGTCCGACCGGCTGGGCAGCCCTTCCTGGCCCGCCCGGCTGAGTCACAGCGCTGGCCTCACCCACCCGCCTCGATGCCGGCCGGCACCCGGCCAGCAACCCCCCGCAGCCCACCCCGCTCCAGTGATGCCCATTTTACAGATAGAAACTGAGGCCTAGAGGAGCTGCGATCTTCCGGGCTAGGGAGTGAGACGGGGGGCCTGATGCGTGGTTGTCACGACCTGGTGGGCAGCTGGACAGGAAAGCCCCGGGGTGAGAGCTGGGAATCCACTTCTTTCTAGAGAATGGGGAAGTGCAACAGTGGGTGGTGAAAGAGCACTACCTAGGGAGCCAGGCTCTGTCCTTGACCTGCGCCTTGACCTCAGGTTTCCTCCCTGCCGTGGCCTGAGGGTCTTCGGCCGCAGGCTGAGCAAGGTGCTTTACTTGTGGGGGTGGGGATGGGGGGTGTCTCTGTTCCCTTCTCAGAAAATCAGGGATAATAATTCCTGTCCCCTAAAGTCATGGTGAGATACAAAAATGAGGTAAGAAAATGCTTTGAAAACCCTCTAGAGTATCTTTGCAAAGTGCAGACTTAGCAGGAGCATGTAACAAGAGCTTTACTATTCCTGGCTATTGGTTACTGTGCCCCTTTAATGTGCCAGAATGACCCTTTGTTTCATCCTCAACATGTAGAAATGGACTCACACAAGAGTGTCCAGCGGAAGGGGTGGAGTATGGGTCTCAGGGCCCTTTCTCTAATGTGGCCGTGTTGTGGCTGCCAGCCTGGGCTCTTGGCCCTCAGGCAGGACTCTGGGAGGCACTTCCGTGGTATCTGGGCAGCATCAATTCACAGTCTGCACCCCCTACCCCACTGGTCAGTGGCCTTGAGGGTAGGGGCTGGCTTGATGCATCTAACACCAGCTGTCCACTGAATGCGTGTGCCTTGTGTGTGGGGCACACAACTTACTGATGACCAAGTCCACCTCCCAAGGGCTGCCCTGGAGAGCACGTGTGGTCACTGCAAAGCCAATGTCAAATCTCATGCATGTGCGTGCACGTGGCTTCTCTGTCAGTGTCAGGCTGTCCCCTTGACACTGACCCCAACCAGGGCAGTCTGGAATTAGGCTGGGAACCCAGACCTTTTAAATGTCTTTGCTTTCAGATGAATAAATGAGGGTTCTCTCTTTCTATCTTTAGAACAATACTGAGAGTTAAAGATTATTACCCCATTTTACAGATGAGAAAATGGAGGCCCAGAAAGGTAAAGGAGCTTTTCAAAGAGCACACAGCATGTATCATTGGTAGAGCTGAGACTTGAATCCAGATCTGTTTAACTGTGAAGGCTGCTCCTGAGTGTGGTGGGCGACAGGGGAGCCATAGTCTTCAGGGAGTGGGCCTACTCTCTGGGGCCTCTGAGGAGGGAATGGCCCACCTGTTTCTCTTCTGACACAGTTTCCCGGCCATGGCCCAGCCTAAGCGCCCTGAAGTTATTGCCATTTCTCTTTGCTTATTGCCAAGTGACCAAAGTCCATTCTTCTGGGTTGTCCAGTGTCCCTTGCCTGCGCCTCACCCTTCTGCACACTGGCTAGGGTTCTGGGGTTCTGGAAAGAACCCCAGGCTACAGCACTAGCTCCTTGTGCTCTACTAACTCACTGTGACACCCTGGCAGCTCACAGCCCTTCCCCAGACCTCAGTTTCCCCATCTGTCAAATGGAGATAGTGATCGCCTTCCCAGATTTCTGAGCCATAAAAAGACTTGAGAGATGTGAGAGTTGGTTGAAACCTAGCCAGAGAAATACAAATAGAAATTCTCTCTCTTCCTGGAACACTTAACAACCAGGTGTGGTCCAGTACACTTAAATCGGACTCTGGGTCTTCCCAGGGCATGGCCTCCCCGCCGGGCTGCTCAGCTGGGAAGGAGGTTCAGGCTTCCAGTCTTTGTGCAAGTCCTCTTCACCTGAGAAAGGCTTTTTCCTCCCTGACTATTAGAATACTTCCTCCCTCTAAGTAGAACAATCACACACGGACCCTACCATATTCAATTTTGTGTCTTTCCATACACATACATAAAACGAAAGGCCAAGTGATCATGCTGAGAGGAGGAGGTGGTTGAAGGGGACTTAGGCATATTTACAATGACAAATTCTACATGGTGTGAATGGGGAGTTTGTTATTCTTTGTATATTTTCTATCTTTTACATTTCTTTCTTTCTTAAGTATAGAGAAGAAATCAGAACTACTCATAATCCTCCCTATCCCCACGGATAATCAGCATTCACATTTTGGAGGGTTTTTTCCTATGTGCGTATGTAATTTTCTCCTCTGAGACTCTTGACTCCCGGCCTTACGCTGCCACCCCTTCTCATCACCTTGATCTGTTGCCCTCTCTGCCATCCCCTTCCATCTATCAAGGACTTGGGTTTCCAGATTTTGGTGAGGCAGTCATTCCAAATTGTCCTGCTCATCCATGTGAAGGACCCTCCAATACTCTTCCTTGACCTTCTCAGTGACCTTCATCATGACCCCAGCCATCCTGTCCGGGTTCATGCCTTGAACGGTCCCCTCTGAAATCCCACCCCTGAGCATCCCACAAAGACTTCTCTTGCACCATGCTGGTCTTTTGACTCCCATGGCCTCATCCTCTGACTTCCCAGAGGCCGCCAGCCCATTCTCCTTTCTTCTGTTCAGTTAACCCCCTCCTGGCTTCTTTACCACCAAGCCTACATCACAAGGTGGAGCATCTGAAGGCCAGCTCACTTGTCCAGGAGAGAAATGAGAAATGTAGGGGACTTGGACCAGGATGGTGGCTATGAAGATGGAAAGAAGAGGGGAGATTTGAGATATGTGATTAGTATGCATGTTAAAATTTGGAAAGCACTGTTCTAAATCCACTCACCTTGCTCTCTCTCCCAGTCACTCCTACAGCTCCACATGGACCACACTTCATTCCTCACCCTCTTCCTTTCTGCCAAGTCTTTCCCGTCAGCCAATAAACATACCCAAGTCTCTTCTATCCCAAAAAAACACACCTTCCCTTGGCTCCCTTTACATTTCTACTTACTGCTTTTGTACTTCCCTTCCCTTCCCCTCCAAACTTCTGAAATGAGTTATCTTTACATGCTGTTTCCATCTTCTCAACTACCACCCCCTCCACACTCCACAGCAGTGCGGTTCAGCCCTCCGCTGGAAGAGCCCTCTTCTAGGTCACCAGTGACTTCTGACCACACTGAATCCAATGAAGCATTTCAGTTCCTAACTTATTATTATCAGCCACTCTCTCCGTACTCCCGTAACACACCTCCTTCCCGGTTTTCCTCCTGCCTCTGGCTGTTCCTTCTCAGTCTCCATTGTAGACTTTTTGTCAACAGCTCAACCTTTAAATACTGGTATTCCTCTGTATCCTTGCTGCTTCCTTTATGGGTCCCTTTATTGGTTCCTTTATGGGTTCCTTTATTGGTTAATTCATGTAGTCTCATGGTCCCCCTTTCATATGATGATTCTCCCAGACTAGACAGCTCCCCTGAGGATCAGACTTAAATATCCAATGATCTTACCTCTCCACCTGGGTGTCCAGTCACCTCAAGCTCAACATGTACCAACTTTTACCCCCTACTGCTTCTTGTGTATTTTCTATCTCAGTGGGTTGGCATCATGAGGTACCCAAGCCAAAAACCTGGGAGTCATTCTTTCCTCTTTCCTCTCTTTCTACATAAAGTCAATCGTCAAGTCCTGCCGATTTACATCATAGATATTCCTGTAACTAGTGCTTCCTCTGTCTCTGCGACTATTGTCCTTGTTCATGCAGCATCTCTTTCCCCCAATTGGTTTTTCATACTACTGAGTAATCTTCCTAAAGTATAAATCAGATCACATCACTCTTCTGCTTAAAATCAGTAACATAAAAGAAATTTAAGAAGACATAACTAAATGGAAAGACATCCTGTGTTCATGGATTGTAAGCCTTAATATTGTTAGGATGGCAATTCTCCCCAAAATCCAAGCTGTCTTTTTTTTTTTTTGGCAGAAATTGACAAGCTGATCATAAAATTCATATGGAAGTGCAAAAGACTCAGAATAAGCCAAAACAATCTTGAAAAAGAAACAGGGACTTCCCGGGTGGTACGGTGGTTAAGAATCCACCTGCCAATGCAGGGGACATGGGTTCGATCCCCTGTCTGGGAAGATCCCACATGCCACGGAGCAACTAAGCCCTGGCACCACAACTACTGAGCCTGCGAGCCACAACTACTGAGCCCGTGCACCGCAACTACTGAAGCCTGCACGCCTAGAGCCTCTGCTCCGCAAGGGGAAGCCGCTACAATGAGAAGCCCACGCTCTGCAACGAAGAGTAGCCCCCACTAGCCGCAACTAGAGAAAGCCCGCACACAGCAATGAAGACCCAACACAGTGGGTCTTTCTGAGGCACTTATCCGTGTTCCAGGCTCTCAGTGCTTTATGCATATTAACTCATTTAATCTTCACAATAACAATAGTACCATTGTTATTCCTCATTTTACATCTGAGGAACTGAGGCACGAAAGAATTTGCCCAAGATCACAAAGCTAGACAGGGTTAGAGCTATGACTTGAATCCAGGCAACATGACCTCTGAGCTTATGTATTTACAGCTTTGCTAAGAGAGATAGTCTGTAGCCAGCAATCCAAGCTGATGCAGAGTCTGACGGTCACATGCTTTGCAAGACTGAAAAAGCTCATCTATTCATGTCAAAGCTAAAGTGAGTGGGAATAAAGGCAGGGAGGTAGGAAGCACAACCCCTCCCAAACCCTTCCTACCTGTTCCCACTAAGAGGACAGTGACCCTATGTAAAGAACCTTCCACTGGGATGCAGCCTAGAGGTCAAGGACAGTCAGCTGTACCTTCCCCCCATGCCTGGTGTTCACAATTGCCTCAAGGCAGAGGTGAAGCTGGAGGCCCTGAGCTGAGGACTGGGAGGTCCTGCTGCTAAGACCATGCATGGTAGTTTTCAACTACCCATTCTAAGGTCAAACCCTTGATCTTGTCATCTTCAGTAACTATACTACGTCTAAGACCTTACGTTTCAGCACCCTACTCCCTGACACCTATCTCCTATCTTTCCAGATTACTTTCTCTATTACCTTCTCAATTCTTCAGCTTCTTAAGAGCCTCCACTCTCTTGATGCTTCATGATGGCATGCCTAAGAATTTGGGCAAACGTCTTTTTTCCATCTGCACCCTCTTTCTGAGTGATTTCATCCAGTCTCTTGGCTTTTATACTATCAACATGTCAATGATAATGTCAGTAACAACAATATATATCTCCAGCTCTGACCACTCGCTAAGTGCCAAACTTGTGTACCCAAATGCCTCCTTGTCATCTAATGGCCATCTAAACTGAATATACCCAAGAAGAGCCCTTACCTCCACTCCCCTTAATTCATTCTTCCTCCAGTCTTCCCCATCTCAATAAATGGCATCATCATCTACTTAGATGCTCAAGCCAACAGCATAAAACGCATTTCTGATTCCTCCCTTTTTCTCATTCTCTATATTCTCTCCATCAACAAGTCCTGTCGTCCTATCTCCAAAATATATCTTAAAAAGCCTCTTTCCATCTCCACAGTCATTGCATCTAGTAGCCTCCTAACTGGTCCCTCTAATCTACCCCTAAAATCTATTTTCTACACTGCAAAGAGAGTGATATTTCAAAAACATAAATCAGGTCATATCAACACCTCCCTGGGAATTCCCTGGTGGTGCTCTCACTGCCAAGGGCCTGGGTTCAATCCCTGGGCAGGGAACTAAGATCCTGCAAGCCATGCAGCGTGGCCAAAAATAAATTAACAACAAAACAAAATAAACACCTCCCTTTAGTGGCCTATGTAGGGCTTCACCACAGCTTACAATGTCCAACATGCCAAGGTCCCCACTCATCTCTCTGATACCACATCCTACCACTCTCCTCTCAATCCCTGCACTTCAGCCACCTGCTCTTCTTGCTTTTCTTTCAAGGCACTAAAGTATATCTTTGCTCTTGCTGGTCCCTCTGCCTTCAACACTCTGTCCTCAAATCTTTTCTCTGTCTCACTGTCTAAATCAGTGCTGTCTAGTAGAACTTTCTGTAATCATGGAAATGCTCTATACCTGCACGGTCCAATAGGGTGGCCACTAGCCACATGTGGCTACTGAACACTTAAAATGTGGCTAGTATGACTGAGAAACTGAGTTATTTAATTTACACAATTAAAATTTAAAGTTAAATAGGCACAGGGTTTAGTGGACACCATATTGAACCGTGAACGTAAATTACCCCAAAGCCTCTTTCTATTAAATTATCCAGTTTTCTTTTCTTTTTTCCCCTAAGTTTTATTGAGAAATAATTGACATTCATTACTATATAATGTTCAAGGAGTACAGAGTTTTATTTTTCCAAGGTACTTTTCTCTAGGTGAAATAACCTTGTTCACTTATATATTAATTCTCTGCTCTGTCTACAAGAATGTAGGTCATATGAGAGCAGAGAGGCCTTAAGGATCTCATATAAAACTCACTACTCAAAACTCAGGGCCTGGAATGGTGTTAGTTAGGGACATGGTAAATGCATGATACATATTTGTTAACTGATGAATAAAGCATTGGTAGTGGTTCTCCAATTGTGGTCTGCAAACCTCCGAGGATCCCCAAGACTTTACCGGGGAGTCTGTGAAGTCAAAACTATTTTTATCATAATTCTAAGATGTTATTTTCCAGTTTTGATGGTGGAAAAGCAATGGTGGGTCAAACAGCTGTCCCCTTAGCACTTCGAAAAGTAGGGACTCCAGGACACCCTTGTAGTCATTGTATCCGTCACTGCTGTGCACGCACAACAAAAAAAATAAATATACCAGATTCATTTAAGAATGACTTGAAACAGTAAAAATTATTAACTTTATTAACTCTCTACGAGTATACTTCTTTTAAATATTTTGACAGAATGGGAAGAATTCTTCTGTCTGCCTAAGTACCATGGTTGTCTCCAGGAAAAGCAATTGTGCAATTGTTTGAGTTGTAAGATGAACTAGCTGCTTTTTTTCATGAGCACCATTTCTACTTGAAAGAAGGATTGAAAGACATACTGTGGTTATGGAAATGTAGGTTTTTTTGCAGGCATTTTCTCTAAAACGAAGGAAGTTAGCCTGTCAATTCAAGGGAAAAAATTGACAATATTTGCTGCCAAAGATAAAATTTGAGCTTTTGAGTGAAAATTAGGTGTTTGGAAAATTGGTATCCACTGCCGTGAGCTTAGCAGCTTCCCAATATTAAAGACTTTTAGTGGTGACATTAACATATATGACTTTTATATTGTATAATGAAATGTGTCAACATTTGGAAGATCTGTATAACTCAGTGAACCAATCAATACTTTCCAAGTGACCAACACATGCCTGTACAAAATCATGCACAGGTTAAGGATGAATTCAAAGTGCAAGATAGACCAATATATTTTAATGTAATGGAAAGTTGACAGATATGGTTTCAGATTCCACATTGAAACTAAATTTTACAAAACTGTGACTTGTCAAGTTTAGGTAGAGTATCAAAGAGGAATATCCACAATTATCTGAGAATCCTTTTAACATACTCCTCCTTTTCCCAGTTATATATCTGTGTGAGGCTGAATTTTCTTTATGTACTTCAGCCAAAACAACATATCTCAACATATTGAATAAAGAAGCAGATATGGGAATTCTAGCTGCCTTTTATTAAGTCAGACATTAAACAGATTTGCAAAAATGTCAAACAATGTCATTCTTTTCACTCATTTTTTTGATTTGTAAAATGTAATTATTTTTCATTGAAAAGGGTATTATTTACTTTAACATTGATGGGTTTATTATTTTTTAATAAATAATTATTTTTAATTCTTAATTTTAGTTTATAATATTGCAAATATCAATAATGTAATCCACATAAACAAAAGCTCTTTCAGGTCTTCAATTTTTCAGAGTGTACAGGGATCCTGAGACCAAAAACTTTGGGAAACGCTGCTACAGATAAACAAAGTTAATCAGCCCCTAATACCTTGGTGCATTGATGAAGGGAACACAAGGTAATTATAAATAAGCAATCCCATTTGAACAGGAGAGGAGGGGAAAAATCACCCAGTGGTCCGTGGTGTGTATTGTATCCTTCAGAGTGAGAACAGCAAGGATTCCCTGCTTTGATAAAATGAGGCCAGTCTCGCTGCTCTGCCAGGTTGGGGGAATCTCATCTAACCATTGTAACTGTGGCCGCATCTTAGAAGAATTTTGAGGATTTCCGATTGGTATTGTTTGGGGCCAAGACATTGCCCCAGGGGTTGATCAATTACAGGATTCCACGTGCCAGGATTGGGGTTTCTCTCACAGAACCACTCCCTTAAAAGCTGTGTAAGTTTTCTGGCTATTCACATTTGGATAACTCCATGAATTAATAACCAAGTCAGCAGAATGATGAATTATGGTCCCTAAATCTAGACCTTGAGCTTGGTATGCAGGGTCTTAGCAACAGGACCTCCCAGTCCTCAGCTCAGGGCCTCCAGCTTCACCTCTGCCTTGAGGCAATTGTGAACACCAGGCATGGGGGGAAGGCACAGCTGGCTGTCCCTGACCTTTAGGCTGCATCCCAGTGGAAGGCTCTTTACATAGGGTCACTGTCCTCTTAGTGGGAACAGGTAGGAAGGGTTTGGGGGGGTTGTGCTTCCTACCTCCCTGCCTTTATTCCCACTCACTTTAGCTTTGATGTGAACAGATGAGCTTTTTCAATCTTGCAAAGCATGTGACCGTCAGACTCTGCATCAGCTTGGATTGCTGGCTACAGACTATCTCTCTTAGCAAAGCTGTAGGTACATAAGCTCAGAGGTCATGTTGCCTGGATTCAAGTCATAGCTCTAACCCTGTCTAGCTTTGTGTTCTTGGGCAAATTCGTTCACGCCTCAGTTCCTCAAATGTAAAATGGGGAATAACAATGGTACCCATTTCTTTGTGTTATTGTGAAGATTAAATGAGTTAATATGCATAAAGCACTGAGAGCCTGGCACATGATGAGTGCCTCAGAAATGTTAGCTTTTATTCTTCATTATTCTTTCTGCAAAATTTATGCCTTTGACTCTGAAATCAAGGCTTGGGAAAATAGCCAACACATACAACCCCCTGACAAATTTTTATCAAGTCCCCTAAACATCCCACCTATGTCAGGTACATGGTCTGAGCTTCAGGAGACCCTGGCCTTGAAGCTGCATCTCAGGGAATGCTGACCTAGCCTCCTGGGAATGGAAAATCCCAGGATTTTCCCAACAGTTGGAAAATCCTCACTGTTCTGTACCTCACCTCAACTCAGCCATTTCCACGTGCTAGGGACATCACTGGCAACACTCCACTTCTCATAGTGGTCAGAACTTCAGTTGCAGGTGACAGAATCCTAACAGAAATGGGCTTTGGGTAGCGGGAAGGAATTTGTTGGATGACGTTCTGGGAAAGTTTGGGGGCCTTAGGCGTGGTTAGCTCCCGGCATTAATGTCACATAGGGAGTTCCCTGGTGGTCTAGTGGTTAGGATTCGGTGCTTTCACTGCTGTGGCCCTGGTTCAATCCCTGGTCGGGGAACTGAGATTCTGCCAGCCACGTGGCGTGGCCAAACTACAACAACAACAATAACAAAAAAAAACCCCAATGTCATTTGGTATGCTCAAATGTGCCTCTGTCTCTTGTCTTCTCTCCATTTCTCAGCTCTGCCTTCGTCTGTGCTGGTTTCAGTATCAGGCAGTCTCTGTCCATGTAGTGGAAGATCCATGCTTACAACTTCCCAGCTTTGGAACCTCAGGAGAAAGCAGCCTCTACTCCCCTGGAATTCCAGAAAAGCTTGGGATTGCCTTTAATTTCTCCAGCTGGAGCTGTGTTCTTTAGCCTTGAAACATTCCAGAGTGACGTCACATGTGGCCTCAGGGGACTGAAACTACACCGCCAGGGAAGGGAGGAAAGGCTTGATATTTATCAACCATCTGTTCTGTGGCAGGCATTTTATATCTTCTCATGGTGAAGATTATCCCTTTTGGGGAAGGAGACTAGATCTCATGGTGGTCTCCAACTCCCTCCAAGCTGAGAGCAGAGGGGGTCCTTCTCATGTCCACAGCCAACCCCTCTGCCTGTGCCCTTGATCCCATCCCTCTATCTTCCTAAAGACAAGCACCATCTAATAGCTTCCTTTCTCTTATATTGTCACTCTCTCCATTTCTACCCTATTTTCTCCTGAGCCGCCAAACATGCTTGAATCTCTTGTACTTAAAAAAAACCCAACAAACTCCTCTTCTTAGCAGTACCTCCTTACTTTTCACTCACACCTCAACTAAACGAAATCAGTTTTCTATTGCTGCCATCTTTTGAAACTGCTCTTTCCAGAGTTACCAGTTACTTCCCCTGTGACAAATCCAGCTCTTGGCCAGCCTGACCTGTCTCACATGTTAGCTAACCCTGCTTTCCTTCCTGAAATCCTCACCCCATCATTTCCCTCATTCCCGGTTCTCCTCCTCCGTTTCCTGGCTGCTCCTTCCCTGCACTCACTGGTTAAAGGTTTATGAAAAGAGAAGGCCAATTTCCCTTTCATTCACATCTATGATTTCAAGAAGTGTTTTTTTCATTGGTGATTTTCCATCTCCAGGGCCTGGGTCTGTCTCCGGGTGTCAGTTTCTGTGCCCTGACACAGAGCCTGAACAGAGCAGCTGTCCACATATGGTGGGCAATGAGTGGATTTCCTCAAAGGCTGGTGCCTAAGGAATGACAAAGCAGTATCCAGAGCTGGAACTATATTCCAAGCCACTCACAAAGGCAGACGCACAAATGTAAGAGGAGGGGTGGTTATCCTGCCCTTGCTGGATCCTTGTGATGACAACTCAGGCCTGATAATTCAGCCACAAAGAACCAGCAGTCTTCCCTCTTTGTCACTCTCCACTCATGAAGCCCTCTCCCTCATGTCTGCATGAGTGGGAAGAGCACGAATTCCAGATCTGGGTTTGCGGCCTGCTTCTTTTTTGACCAGGCTTCGATCTCCAGAAAATCAGTGGCCATGGCTGGGTATGTTCCTAGCTTCCTCAGGTGCTCAGACGACTTTCAGGAATGGGGGCGAATGGTACGGACTCAGAGGATGTGGGGTACCAGGGGAAGCCATCTCAGGGGCCCCAAGCAGGTCCCTGGAGAACAGGAACAATGTTCTGGCAACATGCTCTGGATGTGCTCCTAGCACTTACGTCTCTCATACCAGACGGCCTCACACGGGTGCGTGGCCTCCATCACATCCATGTTGTTCACAGCAGCATTTGGCCTGGGCTGGCCTCATTGGATTTACGTGACCTAGATCCTGCTGATTTTATGAAGCAAGATCAGCTCAGGTCTGCTGGCCCTGGGAGATGGGAGAGGGAGGTGCAGGTTCTCAGCTTCACGGTTTTTGTGTCTTCCTCACTGTGTCTCCATTTCCTTCCTTCATTTGAGAAATGAAGGGATTGGCACAAAGGTGTGTCCAAATTTGACTTTCCAGGAATTTATTATTATAGTTGGGCTGCACATCAGCTCTAGCAAAATGACATGTCACATCCTTGCTCGAAGTTTTCAAGTTGTGCTGTCTACTAGTCAGGGATCAGTTGCAGGAAACAGAAACCACTCTATTTTAAGCAGAAAAGGATTTGATACAGGGAATCAGAGGTTTAAACAAAATAGTTGGGAGGGCTGGAGGAGTGGGCTCCAGGAATGACTTACAGAACAAGACCCCAGAATAGCTGCTAACTGGCACAATCATGAAGGTGATGAGTCAGGAGGCTGCTACTAGAATTCTTGCATTAAAGAACACACCAAGTAAAAAGACAACCCATGGAATGTGAGAAAGTATTTACAAATCATATATCTGTTAAGGAACTTATAACCAGAATCTATAAAGAAGTCTTTATAACTCAACCATAAAAAAGGCAACCCAAGTTAAAAATGAGCAAAGGATTTGACTAGGTATTTCTTCAAAGAAGATATACAAATAGCCAAAGAGTACATGAAAATGATGCTCAACATAATTAGTCATTAGGGAAATGTAAATCAAAGCCACAATGAGGTACCACTTTATGCCCAGTAGGATGACTATAATGAAAAAGACACAATACCAAGTGTTGACAAGGATGTGGAGAAATTGGTACCCTTGTGTATTGCTGGTAGGTAAAATGGTATAGCCTCTATGGAAAGAGGATGGTAGTTCCTCAAAAAATTAAACATAAAATTTCCATATGATCCAGTAACTCCGCTTCTGGGGTATATACCCAAAAGAACTGAAACCAGGGACTTGAAGATATCTGTATACCAATATTCATAGCAGCATTAATCACAATAGCCAAAAAGTAGAAACAATCTAAATATCCATCAACTGACGGATGGATAAACAAAATGTAATATATCCATACAAAATCCTTACAATATTCAATGGAATATTATGAATCCAAAAAAAAGGAATGAAGTACTGATACATGCTACAATGTGGATGAACCTTGAAAACCTTATGCCGAGTGAAAGAGGTCATATACAAAAGTCATTTTGTATGATTATACAAAATGTCCAGAATAGGTAAATTCCATAGAGAAAGTAGATTAGTGGTTGTCAGGGCTGGAGGGAGGGGGGAAATGCGACTGACTGATAATAGGTTTCTTTCAGGGGTTGATGGCAATCATCTGGAATTAGAGAGTAGTGATAGTTGCACAACTTTGTGAATATATCTAAAATCTACTGAGTTGCACACTTTAAAATGGTGAATTTCAGGACTTCCCTAGCAGTCCAGTGGTTAAGACTCTGCACTTCCACTGCATGGGGACACAGGTTCGATCCCTGGTCAGGGAAGTAAGATCCTGCATGCCTCACGGTGCATCCAAAAAAAAAAAGTAAAATGGTGAATTTCATGTTATGTGAGTTATATCTCCATAAAGAAATAAGATGGTTAGAAAACACACACACCATGTGGCTGCAATCTAAGGACCAGGGATCAGAAATCTACCTCTGCTGCTGCCACCACTGCTTTTCAACCTCATGAAACTAGTGCTTGGACATTGGAATGCTGCTGAAGTAACTCAAGGTTGCCACAAACATGAAGCAACAACCACACAGCTGGAAGATGGCCTTTGCCTTATTTTCTCCTCCCAACTCTTATATAAACGGATGCAATTTATAAACCCTAATTTGCATGCAGAATGTTAACTGCAAGGGATTCTGGGAAGTGTAGCATTTAACTCTGGCCTTGGCACTATGAGAAAGATATTGGAATGGATGCTGACAAGCAATTCACCACATCTACACAATTTCACCCTCCCTAAAAGGAGAGATCCAAAATCTCATTAGTCATGTATCCAGCTCTGGGTGATACTCATTCCAGTTCAGTTACGATCCTGTCTCAACAACCTGTAACCTAATGATTAACTGATCAACTTACCAACACACCTTATGATACTAGGGAAAATGTGGGAGGGGAAGAAATGGGATGATATCTATAAATATATACATACCAGAGCAAGGGAAAAATATGAAACACTAATATAGTCCTCATCTCTCCACCTTTCAGGAATTACTTATATTCATAAATATCTTTCTCTACTACTTATGAAGTTCATTTTCACAGCCAGTATCTCAGCCAGATGAGGCTCTTTATCTGGTGTGGTGACCCAAATCTTCATTCCTAAAGGAATTAAGCCTTCCCTGGAATAGCTTTTTATCCTTGACTCCTGCATACAGCAGTACTAGAAGTAGCCCTTTAAGCCCTTTAAGTTCCAGGCACACTCCTTCCTGCCCCCACTGAGCAACAACAAACTTACCTCCCTTGATAATCAGGATCAATCTCTCCATCTAACACAACTGCCCCCTTTTAGGCTATTGGTTCAGTGGATGAAGAGCCAAAATTGGCCAAAAAACTTCCAGTTCAGTGGACTCATTGTTATGTGCCCTGGTGGAAGTACTTCTCCTCTGGGTATTGAGACTTCTAAACTAACAAAGACCAAAGTCACAGGGGCAAGAAGCAAAACTTTTGTGAATGGGTTATATATAGGTCACTGTTTCAGAACATACCTCATCCTATAGGACAGAACTTCACTGCATGAGATGCTGTCTTCCAATAGCGCCATTTGACAGTTGGGTGAGGCCAGCTGCTTTGGATGATCCCATGGGTCTTAGCCCATTGCCTCACTTGATGAGAGGCAGTGTTGTGTGGAATACTACATGATGAATAGACATTCAGTAAGTTCATGGATAGTAACAATGATGATGATGATGAGCATGATAATAATAAATGAAATAAATGATGCTAGCTAATACATATAGCTCTTACTACAGGCCAGGCACTGTCATATGTATTCATTTAATCCTCATAGTCCCAAATGAAGAAACGGAGACAGAAAGGTTAAATAATTTGCCCAAGGTCATAAGCTACTTAAATAAATGGTGGAGTTAGAATTCCTACTCAGGCATTCTGGCTCTGTTGTCTGTCCTCTTAACCACTATGCTTCTCAAAGTGAACATATAGTCAAATTTAGAATAATGGGGGGATGGATGTCTTTGCCCTGATAATTGTTATTTTTCTCATTTAAAGTTTTTTTCTTTATGAATATTTTAGGCTTGGCATACATGGAAACAATTCATATCTCGAGTGTCTTTTCCAGTGAGGACAAATCCCTGCCTTCTCTGTGACGGGAGGGCTCTGATCTGATATTAAGTGCCCAGCTGCTCCCTCCAGAGCATGGAGCAGGGCTCAGCTGTAAGCCAACATCAGCTTCTCAAAAGAATTGCCACTGCCAAAAATATCCTGGCTTGACTCTGAAATCTGATGGCCCTGTGCTGTTTTTCTCTTATGGATGTTTGCCACAGTGTGTGTACAGTAGCCTCAGTTGCCAAGGGATTTTGCACACCACTGGATCTGCTAGGTCATAAAATTCTAAGTGCTTACATTGCAGCCTGTACCAACTGGTGACCATTCTCTTTCTCTGGGCCCATCAAAGCTAGTAGCCCTTGTGGGTTACTTAGAAAACGGGTCAGTGCAGCATAATCAAATGGGGTATGCTACCTCCCAAATCAAGAAATCCACCAAATGCCCAGAATTTTTCTTAGTGGTGGGGGGTATACAGTGCAACAGCTCATCGATCACTTTAGATAAACTGCCATCCTCCAGACTCCTGCTCTGGATCCCGAAAAATTTCATGGAGCTGAAAGTTCCCTTAAGCTTCTGCAGGGACTATCCCCTATCCTCCAGAACACATGTATTTTACCAAGGCATTTAGATACCTGCTACTTCTTGCTTATTATGTCCAAAAACATGCCATCACATACAGAGTGATGTTCTGGGAAATATGAAATGATTGAAGTGCCTGCACATTAGATTTCAGCAGAGCTGGAGAGGTGATACCACCCAGAGGGAGGACAGTAAGCGGTACTGTTGACCTCGACAGGTAAAAGTAATCTGCTTTTCATGTTTTCTGCTATTTGGGCTAGAGAAAAAAAGCATATTCCAGGCCAGTAGTTGCATGGCTGCAGGTGCTGGGGCAGGTGTTGACTTGCTTCAAAGTGATTATATCTGAAATAACAGCTACATAGCAAGTCTTCTACCGGGCAAATAATTTAAATGTAGATATGATAGGGATCACCACTGTGGAACTTCTCAGTCTTGGATGGTGGCGGTAATATTTATCATGCCCTCAGGGATGCACTATTTCTTCTGGCTTATGATTCTGGTGTAGGACTGTGCAAGGGGCTTTCCTCAGCTCTTCTTACCACAATAGCTTTCACTCTACCGGTCAATGTGAAGATTCTGCCAGGTGCCAAATACATCTATTACAATTGTGCTTACAGGAACTGGGAAATAACCACACACAGGATGAATATGTGAGATAGATACAGGCCAAGATTCCTTTTAAGTTACATGATCCCTGTGTATTAGTTTGCTAGGTGTGCCATAACAAAGTACCGTAAATTGGCTGGCTTAAGCATTACAAATTTATTGTCTCACAGTTCTGGAGACTAGAAGTCCAAGATCAAGGTGTTGACAGGGTTGGTTCCTGCCGAGGGCTGTAAGGGAGAACCTGTTCCATGCCTCTCCCCTAGCTTCTGATGGTTTGCTGGCAATCTTTGGCATTCATTGGCTTCTGCTGCATCATCCCAATCTCTGCCTTCATCTTCACATGACATTCTCCCTGTATGAGTGACTCTTTGTCTAAATTTCCCCTTTTTATATGGCACCAATCATATTGGATTAGGGGCCCACCCTACTCTGGTATAACCTCATCTTAATTACATCTGCAACAACCCAATTTCCAAATAAGGTAACATTCTGAGGTATTGGGGATTAGGACTCCAACATGTGAATTTTCAACCCATAACACCCCAAAGGCTTTTTTTTTTTTTTTTTTTGCGGTACGCGGGCCTCTCCCTATTGTGGCCTCTCCCTATTGTGGCCTCTCCCGTTGCGAAGCACAGGCTCCGGACGCGCAGGCTCAGCGGCCATGGCTCATGGGCCCAGCCGCTCCGCGGCATGTGGGATCTTCCCGGACCGGGGCACGAACCCGTGTTCTCTGCATCGGCAGGCGGACTCTCAACCACTGCGCCACCAGGGAAGCCCCAAAGGCTTCTATTTTTAACTAGTGGTCCACAAAGACCTTTTAGGTCCCTTGAGATTAGTACTGGCTTAGGGTCGGTTTCCAAGTATTCGCTAAAGGCCTGGGTATTTCCATTTCCCTAAGCACAGGAACATAGTTAATTGACTTAAGATTCCTTTGGGGAAGATTAGAAAACTTACAATTTAGTTATGGTAATATTGCTGGGTGCTTTCTCCAGGGTACTCAGCATTCCTTTATTCAAGGGCTTTGGGTCTGAGAATTTAGTGAGTGTCCATAACTCTCCATTTTGGTGACTTAAAACAGGCCTCTCTTTGCCAGACCTGGAGTTTTGCTTTGTATATACAAACCAAGTATTCCTGCTCTGTTGCCTTGGTACTGCCCCTTGGCCCCTGCCACTCCAGGATCTCCGTCATACCTACTGATATCAGGGATTCCATTTCAATGGCAGCATCTCTTAGCTTCACTTCCGACTATAGAGAATTTACATTACAGCACTTTCAAAGTAAGGTGTTCCCTTTATCTATGTACTTTCCAATTCCTTTGTGAAAGGAATGTCCTCTGAGCAATTTTAGAGGGCAAAATTAGGAGATGAGTAGGTCACACATATGATAAATCTATACCGACACTTCTATCTTCATGTTTCTGGATTCATCTTCTAATGCTATACTAAGGAATTTTTAGCATTTCAATTTGAGTGTAGACCACTGTTAAGTCCAGGTTTCATCCAACCAACCAGCTAAGAGCTACTCTTAGCTGCTAAAGTCAGTATACTGATTCCAGAATCTCTAGAATGCCCATATTAATAAGTTCAACCCAAATGAAAATAAAATTGTTCTTTTCTTCCTGGTCTAATACCTTTAGAATCCAGTCCACACACATTCCTCAGGTTTCTGCTGATTCAAATTAGCAAAATCTCACAATTCTGTAACCTTTCTTTCTCTCAGGTCAGATTTTGTGGTTGCCTTTCTGAAGCATACTGGGATCTGACTCTAGTCACAGATTTGGTAGCAATAAGGGGTAGTGGGTGGGACATGAGAAGTACATGAGAAGGGACACAAAAGTCTTCCCTTTCAAGGCAACTACCGCAGGTAAGTTGCCCTATCAACGGGGGAAGACAGGACCAGCCCTATCAACGGGGGGAGGACAGGACCAGCCCTATCAACGGGGGGAGGAGAGAGGAGGGCTGCTTCTGCTGGTAAGAGAAGTTAAGTGGAGTCTGTGGGTTCAGAACACTAGGATTTACCCAAATCTACTCACATGTCCCCATTTCACATCTTACTCTTTCCTAAACAACATCGTAACTTTTATATAAGAGACCTGGTAAGCTAAGAATTTAACTTATGTCGTAATTCAACAACCCAGAATCCCTCCTTGATTTTCATGTACATCAGCCTTGTGGCTACAAGAGACAGCTTTGAGCTGAAAATTTTAAACTCTTGAGGCTTTCATTTTCTTTCTTTAATCTCTCTAGCATAAGCCACCCCCATTTAAGTCTTCATTTCTTACACGATGGTCTGTTGTGGCTGCCACTTGGTCTATCAAAGTCTTTTATCCAAAAGACAATTCATTTAATGTGACCACAGATGTAAGTCATCTTTGCCTACTACCTTACCATTTTCAATGGCAACTAGATTCTCATTTCCTTCAAATCCAACTTAGTCATAACTAATCAAGAATCCCATCTTTGAGGGACTATTGTCTATAACCAAATTTGGAACCAAATACTGTATCAGTTAGGGTTCAGTAACTGCAGAAAACAAAACCCTTCCACCTATTTTAAGCAGAAAAGAATTCAATACACATAAATTAGGTGCTTACAAAGGAGTTGGAAAGCTGGGCAAGTGGGCTCTAGGCTGGACCTCCAGGAAAGACTCCCAGATCGGTCCAGTATGGGAGCCACTACCTCTGCCACCATCAGGAAGATGAAGAACCAGGAGGCCAGCATAGGCTGACTACAAGAACATGTATCACTGACGGTTATTTGTGGATCAGGAGTCCCTTCAACATCCACACAACTATTGATGGATATTAGAATACCACTGGAGGGAAACCTAAGGGCTTTATACTTTTGCAAGAACAACAAAGTTGCTGAAGATGACCCCTGAATCACTTCCTCCTTCCATATCCTTGTTTGTGCATCTGGCAAAATAAATTACATTTACAACCTTGGTTTCAAGGAAGTGTGAGACATGTAGTTTTAACTTTCCAGCCTCTAGAGTATAAGACAGTACATTAGAGAGAGGTCAGAATGAATAAGTACCCATTTAGCACTTCCACAAATTTCTTTCCATTGGCCCATCTAAGTAGGACTGGTGACCAGACATGTCTTCTCCCAGTTTTAGCCACTTTTAAATTTGAACACAACACCCCATCTGTCTGGCTTTGAAGATTACCTCTCTTCCTGGCCTCAGAGTAACCTAAAATGTCATTGTCTTCAGAGTTGTTTTGATAATCTACACAATCTTGTCCTCAGCCACCTCTTCAACCTGATCTACTACTCTCCTTGGTCCACTCTGTTCTAGCCATTTAGGCCTCTATGCTGTGTGTGTGTTTAAACAGACTAAGGATGCTCCACCAAAGGACCTTCATACTTTATTTTTCATGTCTGGTATGTTCTTGCCCTAGAAATCCACATGGTTCTTTCTCACTCCATCAAGACTCTAATAAAATGTACCTTTAACTCCATCAAGACTCTAGTAAAATGTACCTTTATCAGAGAGGCCCATAGTACCCACCTAAAGCAGCTCTCTTTTCCACTTTCCCTGCTTTTCTTCATCACACTTATCCTCATCCAGATTATACATCTGATCGTCTTTTCCCACTAGAGTGTGACTTTCACAGGAACAAGAATTTTGTGTTTTCCTTATTGCTGCATCCTGTACCTGAAACGTAGTAGGTATTTCAGAATGAATGAACGCTGTACAAGTAAGAAATTAAACTTTCCCCATTTTCTAAACTGAGAATCAACTTTTCCCATGCATTACTCATGTTCTCCTCCAGGTGGTGCTGACGGGCCTTTTCATCTAATGTCTAGGAGATACAACCGTGTTGCAAGGGATTAGAATAAGCTTAGTTTTTTCATAGCCTCTGGTCTAGAGCTCTGGGCTTTTTTTAGATGGCACCCATAATCTCCCTTAACTTATTTCTTCTTATTCCTGCAGGAGAAAAAAAAATATGGGCCTTTAACAAAAGCGTTTTCAGTACGCCATCTCACTTAATCTTTACAACTCCATAATTAGGATTATGATCCCCATTTTGGCTAAGTGTAAACACACTCAGAGTACGTAGCCCAACTCTCGCAGCAGTAAGAACTGGAACCTAGATAAAAATACAGGTTTGGCTGCAAACTCCTGCCCCTCCAAAAGACTTCCTTGATTTTATCCAAGTTAATTGCTCTCTTCATGCTTCTTCAAGAGAAATACAAGTCTTGAGTTGATAATTTGCATTTCAGAGATTTCCATACAGTCTGCCCCTTTTCCCAACAAGTTCCCTTTTTCACACAAAGACACCCTCTTGGTCATTCTTCTAGAGACCCAAAGTCCACTAACAGCACCTCCTGTCCCAGGTGCAGGGTAATGTGCTAAGTCTGGTTGCAGTGCCCAAGAGATAAGAATCTTCCAAGATGGCTGTTGTCCAGACTCATCATCCTCATCGTAGTAAAGCACAGGTCAGGAAGACAAAGAGCAGGTGCATCTGTGAAAGGAAACAGAAAGCCATCTGGTCCTCAGGGAAAGGATGTTTTCAATTCTTCCTCTGGGCCCAGGGTTAAAGTGACACAGAAGTTTGGCACTGGAAGCTCCTTAAATACTGTCTGAGAGTTGGGGATATTAGCGGCATGAGAGAGTAACTGACTCACACAGTCACAGAGTAAATTACTGCCAGATTTGGAATCTCAGATCAGGTTTCATAAATCTTTTAATTTTTCTGCTATACTATGTATGAGCTTTGATTTCTAAGGCCATTATTCTAGACAGAGCCAAAACCCCAAGTAGCACTAACTTAGCTCAATTCTGACAAAATTATAAGATCAGATAAAATTAAATATGTTGTGATTTTGATGACATGCCTCCTCTCTCCTTTCATTACAAATCCTAGTCAGATTCCTTAGTCCCTCTTACTTAAACTAGATTGGCAAAACTAGAGAGTTTTTTGGAACAGGGAATGTATACACGGGAGCATAACAAACACCTAGGATATTGCTTGGTGATTATGCAGAATAGGTACATTTCTTTATCCAGTAAGAATACTCTGTTCCCCAACTTATAACCATGCAACATTCACTGGGATTTCTGAAGAGCCACTGGAACTGATACCCCTTCCCTCCTCTGAAGCACGTTTCTAATAGTGACTATAATGCAGAAAGGGGTAAATAAAGCTTTAATAGGAAAACTGCACAGCTGCCTCTAGAGGGCAAACAAGGCTCATTTTAATCTCCAGCTTCTCTATCTGGCTGACTCAGCTAATTCTTCAGTCTGACTACACAGTCCAAGTCAAGCTTGGCTTTGCTTCCTGTCATACTAGGAGTCATTGGTTTACAGATGACTCCACTGCAGTCTGGTTAGAATACCATCCTTCTTCCCTGGGATTAGGAAAGCTTAGATCTAGAGACTGTTAAAGATGTAGTGGTCTGTTTCAAACACTCGGCTCTGGAGAACTATCCAAGCCAAGGAAAATGAGAGGAGTTGAATTACGACAGAAATCTTTATTAAAATGTGTCCTGCAGTAATATGTTAGCATACATACAATATACACACATACATCTGTACACTCTTTGACACACCTCACAGATTGCCACCATCAGTTTAACCAATAAATTAAAACTAAAAAAGGGGGGGGGGGCAAAGGGGATGGGGGGTGGAACCAAGGGCAAAGTTTCCATGTTTCCTCTGTTAAGAAATTGCAAATTTCTCAGAATTTCCCTGGGGAAAACCTGTGACCAGAAAATCTTTGAAATACAATATGTAAATCCCTGCCCCCCCCCCAAAAGATTCCAAAAGATGCAGTTACAAGTGTGCTTCTCAGAACAGGAGCATTTATTCCACTTCATACTCTGGCTTCTGCATCTTCCGGCTTCAAGACAGTCGTCCCCTCAGCTGGGGCAGAGAGGTTCATATGGGCACTTGGGCTCGGTGCACCTGGGGCTCTGGGTGTTGAGGGGCAGGCTGCGGCTTGGGAGTGAGGGGAGCCACACTCATCCGAGGTGATGTCTGGCACATCGTCGGACTGCGTATCAGAGCTCTCCAGGTCACTGCGGATGCTCTCGGGCTGGGCCAGGCTGATGTCCCAAGGTCTGCTGGCCTGGCAGTCTTTCTGTTCACAGCTTTGGTGTTTGCAGGGGGGATCCTCTTCATTGCTGCCACCGCCACCACCACCTTCTTCTTCATTCTCCACCATCTGTGAGTGAACATGGAGTGAGTCCTCCGTGCTGCTTCCACTCACCAGCTGATAGTGGCTTGGTTTGGCTTCAATGTCCACTTGGATTTCCATATTGTTGCATTCTCTGTGGAGACAAAATCCACTTTGCTGAATCATGCATGGGTCATGCTATACCTGTTGGTAAAAGCAGTTTGTGGGTTCAGGATTAGAAAGTCCGAAAATATAGGTAAATAGTAGAATAGAGCTCACTTTTAGAGAAAATAAAATTTAACCTAACACTCAAATAAGATGGAGAAGAACAATTAGATCTTTTTGTTGATTTAAAATACGCACACAAACATCTCTGCCAATTTCTGTATTTCTTTATATTTTAACTTTCATTGGATTATAGTTGATTTACAATGTTGTGTTAGTTTCTGCTGTACAGCAAAATGAAATCAGTTATACATATGTATACATATATCCACTCTTTTTTAGATTCTTTTCCCATATAGGTCATTACAGAGTATTGAGAAGAGTTCCCTGTGCTATACAGTAGGTCCTTATTAGTTATTCTGCCAATTTCTTTAAACAACTAAAAATGAGCTTCCAAAATTCAACTAAGGTTCGGAGCCTCACACTATCTAACTCAAAATATGAAAGTGAAAGAAGAGTCACAGCTTTTTACTTCTCTGCCACAATTAGAAGAAACCAGAATCTCTCCAGTAGGGAGTGCTGCAGTCACACCATACCAGATACACTAGCTTCTCAAATATAAAGAGAAATAGGCTACAGAAGCCACATCAAGCAAAGAGCAACATGAGAGCAGAAACCATAGAGCTACATACATACATCAATGGACACCAATCTAGCTCTTCAGTTCCATGTGAATAATTACACTGTTGCAATAGCCAAGAAAAGAAAAGGAAATAGAAAAGGAAGAAAGAACCTCTAAAAATCAAGTGCTAACAAGAAAAATCAATCAAGAGATGCCAAATACTCCCATACCAAGAACTTGCTCAATGAATTTACAGGGTATACACACTATGTATCACACTAGATGGTACACAGAGCCCTAACATGAGGCATTGAGCTTCTAAGGCCAAAACCCAACCAAAAAAATGCAACCTCTCCTAGGCTTCTGACTGTTCACATACCTGTCCTGTGGGTTGTAGGAACTGATTATGGAACCGGCCATAGCACGAGTGCTTGCGTTGTCACTAATTGCACCAAGACTGGCTGTGTCTTTGGGGAAAATTTCCTTTTGGACATCGGCTTGGACTTCTAACCTGTGTAAAGAGGGGACGTTTAAGTTAATGTGAGACCTGGGTATTCCGAGACAGTCTGCTTCCTGGCACATACCTCTTCCATTATTCTCTTGCAAATTGAGTTGATCTGATCTTCTCCAAATGTCAAATAGCTCAAACAGATGCCCACACATCTTCTCTCTTAAATTTATCTACTGAAATCGTCCCCTCCTTTCCATCCCCACTGCTACTGTTTAACTTCAGGCCCTCAACAGCTCCCGAGTGGGTAACTGCAATTGGGTTCTCTTTCCAGTAGCCCTAAGTCCAAGTCAAACAACTTCCAGATCAGTGCCAATGTGGACAAAAACCTGATCACTCTAACAGCCCTCTCTTGGCTCCCTCTTGCCAACAGGCATTTAAGGTCTACTGATTTGCCTCCAAGCTCTCTCTCCAGTTCCATCTCTCACCATAGGTCCTAAATCATAATCACCCTGAATTTTTTTCTTTCCTTACGCACCTATACACATTTTATACCCCTATGACTTTGCATATGCTAGTCCCTCTCTCTGGAAGTTTCCTTTCTCTATGTGACAAACTCATACTCAGTCCTTAACAACAAAGGAAGTATCATCTCCCTTCATTCTTCTATCAAACCAGTCACTTCCTGCTAAGTGCTCCCACAGCACCTACCTATTTATTAAATCAATTTATGCATCTCTTTCTCAGTCATCTGTGAGCTCCAAAAAAGGAGAGACCACACCTCATTCACACTTTACCCTCCATGTCTTGCACATACTAGGAACTTAAACATTTAGCAATCAAATTACCCCCAGCCTACGAGCTTAAAGGACATAATAAGAGTCAACCTCTGACAAGAGCAGCAAAGTTTCCCAATGGTGTCTCAGAGGACCCATAGCTTTTCCTTTCTTGACTCCAATATCATTTGGTTGCACACTTAAGTATTTCCTCATAATGGTTTCACAGTCAAACCCATCTGACTCATTCACTTCCTATAAAAGGCTTTCACAGTACTGGAACAGCTGGACTGCCTAAGTTGCAGTTTCAGCAAGTCAGTCTTCAATTATGTCTGCTTATTTACAGGGGTGTTGGTTTTAAGAAAGCACAACAGTGAATTCTCCAGCATGTGTGGGCAGGATCCCCTAACAAGAGACAACCAGAGTCATGAAACGCAGACAGGTCAGCAGCAGCCTGCAGCTGCACATTCAATCAACCTCCATCCTGCTGCCTGAGTCTTTGCTCTGCTGCTCCAGCCTTAGATGCCCTTCAAAAATGTGCCATGGCTCAGGAAAATGAGGCAGTGCAATGGAAAGTACATTGAGTCAGAGACCTGGGTCCTAGTTTCAGCTCTGCCATAGAATCACAGTTAGAATTGGAAGAGGCCTTTCACAAAGGCCATCTATCACCTTAGGTGTTTCGCAGATGCTAGTCTGTGCAATGGCTATGCTAAAATCACCTGGGGAACCTTTTCAAAACACAGATCCCTAGGAGATTAGGAGAGAATCTGGGAGATTTTAATTTATTAATTCTGGGATAGGGTGCTGACATCTATTTTGAAAAGGCTCCCAGGTAACTGACAAGCACTCAGGTGTGGGATCCAGTCCATCTGCCATCTGTTGCTTGACTCCTTCTAGGAGCCAAATGGCCCTCTGGTCTCACTTTATAAACACTTCCAGGGATAGACGTAGTCCATCCCTTCTTTGGACTTTATACAGATTTTTCCTATAGTCTCTATAATGAAACAAAATTAGTTTCCCTCTAGCTTCTGCCAAATCGTCTTAATCTATCCCTTGGCATGAGGCAGAACTCTTAATCCTTTTTTCCAGTTCAAGGCCCTTCAGATATCTGAAGGCAAGCATCTCCCCTACCTCCCTACCTTGTTTTGTACCACCTTTACCCCTCCCCAGGGCTCTCTTCTCCAGTGCGTTCAAATAACTGCTTCTCATGTAACATCTGCTATGCTCCTCTGAATATGTTCTGTTTTTTCTAACTGGTAAAACGACCAACCAAGTCATAACCTTTTTAGTCATAAAGCTTTACATATTCTCAACACAAGTTTATAGAATTGATTTACCTTATCTATCAAATGGGAATCAGAATTAGGAAGGTTTTAAGAATAACAGCACCAATAAGCCACAAGATATAGTATAAATGCTGTTCAACTAAAAGCCAGTGATAAGCCTAATGGAGGACACAGTCTTGGGAATTCTACAAAAATGCATGCTTCCCCTTCCTGATGGAGGCAGCCTAACGTAGTAGAGGGAGGATCTGAAGTCAAGATTATCCTTTATTGGGACTTCCCTAGTGGTCCAGTGGCTAAGACTCTGTGCTCCCAATGCAGGGGGCCCAGGTTCGATCCCTGGTCAGGGAACTAGATCCCACACGCATGCCGCAACTAAGAGTTCACATGCTGCAACTAAAGATCCCGTGTGCTGCAGCTAAGACCCGGCGCAGCCAAAATAAATAAATAAATATTTAAAAAAAAAAACAGAGAGAGAGATTTGGCCAGGAACACAGGATTATTGTGTTTAAAAAAAAAAAATTATTCTTTATATGGAGCCACTATGGTGCAGTGGGAAAAAACACAGAACTTTTAAGTTGCTTAACCTTTCTAGCCTATTTTCTAATTGTAAAAGTTAAAACAAAACAAAACAAAAAAACACCATTGATGATTAAATCAAAATGATATGCTATACGAGACATGCCTGGCACAGAGAAATGGCTCAATATGATATGTTACTTCTTATAATTCCAACTGGTTCTGTCAGAAATTGCTTACCTGCTGTACTTTCCCTTGCCACTGGAAAGAATGCCACCACTCAGTGTGCCCCCTGAGAGGGCTGCAAAGCTGGCTGTTTCGCTGTATGGACCTTGCATAACACTGAGTCCATCTGTAGGGCTTCCACTGGTGCTCAATACGCTAGTTAGACCTTCAATGCTACTTTCCCCAATGCTGGGATTCTTGAGGGCTCGCCAGGCATCTGCCACTGGGGATGGAACCAAACATCTCAATTAATGATAGCACAGCATCAAAACAGAGTCTGGCATTTTCCTGCAATGACTCTTCAGAGCAGAGAATATTCATGTAGAAAAATACTCATTTATTCACTTAATGAATAGCTACTACAGGCAGCCACCACATATCCGGTGTTTTAACATATGCTCACATGTAATCTTCCCAGTAACTAGGAACTAATAGCCCCAATTTTAGGTGAGGAAACAAAAGCTTAGAACTAAATGCCTTGTCTGTGGCTAGTCACACAAAACTACAATCTGATTCTAAGTCTCCTATTCTTTCCATTACACTATAGATGTCATCTAATTAAACATGAAAATTTCAAGATACACTTAGGTCGTGTGCTGACTCTAGTAGGAAGTTTGAAAGACCTTTGGGGATCTCTGTGTCCCAGGTTAGTTAATATGGTAAAGTGAAAACAACATCAAAGTATAAGTCAGAAGACTTGCTATAGTTCCAGCTCTGCAGAAGCTCTTAAACACATTTAACAGATGTTGAGACAAAGGCTTAAATAAGTTCCCTTTAACTGGGGATAATAACAGCCCTGGCCCTCTCTCTTCAGAGCTGTTATAAAAGCCAAGTGAAAATAACAACTGTGTAAGTCTTCTGAAAATTATAAAGTACCATGCAGATATAAGACTTTATTATAATTATAATTATGTAATTTACTATTACCAGCATACTTAGAGTTACTTGGAGTCCTACTAGTTTGTACCTTGGAGTCCTACTAGTTTGTACTTTGCCACACAGAGGCAAGTACCAGGGGAATTAACCTAATAACTCTGGAAAAAAGAAATGAAAAGCTAAAAATACTTTACCTCCTATAAAGCTCATTAGCCAATGTAATCCAATGTCAATCTCTCTGTAAAATGTGCTGAATTTTACTGACTTTTATCTTGTGTTCCAAAAATTCAAAGGGAAATTAAAATTCTCCTTTTACCTGTGATTGGGCCATCATCTTCATCAAACTCAATTTTCACTCCCTTTCCATTGGCCGTACTAACTCCACAGCCACCTCCACGACAGAGAGAAATGGGCACAACCCCATAAACATAAGCCAGCATAATAGGGACACCAATACCTGGGGAAGATAAGGAAACATGTCAGCAGGCCATCAGGTTGCAGCTGCCCTGAATTCTCCTTCCCAGGGCTGAACACAGACAAACCACTTTATAAAGGGCCAAGGAAAGACAGAAGATAGCTATGCTAAAGAGGTAGACTGGTCCAACAGAATGATGACTGGACTTGGAATCAGAAAGGCCTGGATTAGAATCCTGTCTCCAATTTACCAGCTGTTATAACCTTGGACATATCTTCCTAGGGTTGCCAATGATCAATGTATATACAGTGCTCAGCACAGTAAATATATGTTGCTTTCATTTTCCCCCTTCCATTCACTGCTGAAGTGCTAATCCAAGAACCAATCAATAATCAAACATTAAATAAGTGACTCCTAGAGTTTAGGATCCCCCCAGAGTGTTAATTCCAAAATCTTGCTGCTGTGGAAGGCAGAATGGCTTAGTTGTTAAAGGCCCAGACTCTGAAGTCAGACTGCCTTAATTCATGTCCCAGCTAAGTGACCTTGGGCAAATTACTGCACCTTTCTGTTACAACTGGGCTGCTGTGAGGATTAAATAAATTAATACAGGCAAAACACTCAGACCTGCTCCTGGCACATGGAGAGTCTCAGAAAATATTATATTATTATTATTCTAAAACAGACCCTCATGCCTTCCAAAATACTGTGAGGCATTAAGCAAATCAAAAGTAATTTTGTTTTGTGGGTTCTGTGGCAAATGAAGAAGGAAGAGAAAAGGTGAAAAACTAGGCCTTAAAGTAATATTTTTTAATTCAATCTTTTTAATGTGCCAGATGGAGTTCTAGGCACTAACTTACGAATGAAAGATCCCAAACTCTGATACTTTAGTGTGGCTGATAATAATAACAGTGCCTAATAAACTCCCAAGGTGGGTCTGACATAAAATGTAGGAGCATCCAGGGTGAAACATCTGGCCGGCTGGCTAAACTGCGAGGCCAGAAAGCTAATGGGAGTGGGTCGTGTAAGGGGAGGAGTCATGGTCCTGGCTAGCTTCTTACCAACACTAACTGCAGCAATAACTGGGGATGCAATGACCGACAGAGTCACTCCTCCTGTGATAGCCAAATTCCTCTTATGTTTGGAGGTTTTCCTTCCCTCATACCTGCTATGAATCTAAGAATAAGAAAGAAAATTCAGGTCAGCAGGTTAGGACATCAATCTTTTTGCTAGGGAGAAAAAGGATAAGTGAATATTCTCTTTTAAGTTATCTATATTAAAACATATTCCCCCATGTCAAAGAGACATCTTTCTCACATTTTAATCTAACTCAGACCAGGACGATATAAACTAATACAGAAAAAGTTAATATAAGAAGAGACAAAGTAACTCAGGGGAGTGAAGTAAGCATTTTATCTTTAAGTCACTGAGACAAACCAGGCCCAGGATGTTAATAAGAACTTTCAGATCTCTTGGGAATTTATGAAAAATCCATTTAAAAAATTAGTTTTATTTAAGAACCAGCTGGTTTTCAGGCAGCTCTGAAACATAAGCTCCTCCCCATTTCCTTCAAACCTTTACCAACAAACCTGAAGATGGAACATGCACAGAACTCAACATATCTTACCTTCCTGCCAACATAAACAGGAATGCCAATGACCATGGCAGGAATGGCAATGCCAGCAATGAGGGATATCCCCACCGGAGCACCAATCAATGTGCCCAGCTGCCAAAGAATTTTCTTCTTACGGCTCCATGGTTTCTTGCCCCAGAATGTACAGCCAGAGGGGCTACAGAGGAAACATGCTGAAGTTAATGTCAATATTACAAATGCAGCTATTGTCATCAGAGAGCTTGATAAGAGCAAGAGCATTCTTTTCTATAGGAGTGATTAATAGTTACAAGAGATTACAAGAAATGAATTTATTACATGAGGGGGAGCAAAGGACAAGGCCAGACTATTAGAGTTCTGGCTCTTTACTTTTTTTTTCTTTTTTCGTAAAGGCAGGCCTCCAGACTTGAAACGAAACCTCTTTTCCATTCTTTTCTGCTGCACTCTGTCCTCTCTAACCCACCAAAACGAACCTACTTCTTTGAGTGATACTACGTGGGATCCTGCATAGTCTATGCACTTGACATCTCATCCATACATACTGTGTCCTGCAGCTAATGAACTCTCTCTGATTTGCATAGTTTTCTTGGCATATGTAGATACTGCAAACCATCTTCCTGGGATAGGATATAAAAAGACTTCATCATACCCTTTATGACAGTTTCATACTCTGAGTTTGGCTACTTTTACACTCAGCCCTTCTGAGTCCAACCACTTTTGTCCACGCCCTTTGTACTGTCTTCTCTACTAGATAAGAGTAAGTAATTTTGAAAGTAGGGATCATGTCTTACGCACCCCTGTGTCCCCAATAATTGGTATACTGTAAGTAATCAAATGTTTGCTAAATTGGAAATGAAAATGTTTCATCCACACGATGAATGTTAAGTTTGTAAATATTAACTCCTTCAGGACAATATTTTAATGACTACTATATCCAAGGAACTGTAAAAAGGTAATACTGGCCTGAAGACTCTTAATATAGTTTAACAAAATTAGACACGTAAATGAAGTAATTAAAAGTCATGATGACGTTTATAGAACATTTAAAGAATGTCAGTAAAGAAGAATGAGGCAGAAAAAACTGGGGGAAGGCATCAGAGATGGAATGACATTTAAAGTGGCCATTGAAGGCTGAATAAGAACTGAACAGCTGAGATAAAAGGGGGTTGCTGGGGGGTGAGGTGATTATAAAGCATTCCAGGTGAAGGAAAGAACATGAAGAAGTACGGAGGTAAGATAACACAGAAGAAACACAGATAATCTGGGACATAGCATTTATGAAAGCAAAATGGAAAAAGGTATATTGGGGCCAGACTGCAGAAAACCTTAAAAGTCATGATAGGGAAACTGAACTATATCTGGAAGGTAATGGAAAACAGTCACTGGAAGTTGCTGAGCTGGAGAAAAACATGATTGGAAGGGTGTTTCAGAGGAACTTTTTTACAGCATAAGCTTCCTTATGCTGTAATGAGAGGACAGACAACGATGGTTCTTTGACATCCTTTTCCCTACATCAGTAAGAGAACAAGACTATAAAAACAACAGACACTTTCTCATCTCACCTGAGGTAATGCAAGTCTGAGATCTCCTTCATACAAAGCCAACAGAATTCACAGCCACACACTGCACAGGTCATATGATTACAGCTTCCATCATTCATCTTGATAATGTAAGCACTGCATCGTGGGCATGGCTTGATGTCATCTGCTAAGTGGGGGAGAAAGAATGGGTAGAAAAATATCCCTAGTTAAACCTCGTTTGATTTTATTATTCCTAGGAGTATGCACAAGAAATGAAGAGGCAGTCAAGAATTCTTGACTGAGGATTCCAAATTGTGCAACCCACTTCACTGGAAGGCTGGCTATGTCTAGACCTCAGGAAATTTCATAAAATGGATCCTGTCTCATACTGAGCTGCCTATCCCCCAATCTGGCATCTTACACAGCACTAGAGCCACACTCTGAGCAAGGAGACTTCCCTAGAGAGAAAGATGGTTCCAAGAAAAATGGAATTTCAGCAGCCAATAGGCTGGCAGAATTAAAAGCACAGTCCTACAGGAAGAACAGTCTGCAGCCTGCATTTGGCTTTAAACTCATTTCTCAGGTACAAGTATCACTGTGATTTGCTGTTAACATAATTCACAGTCCCTTCCCATGATACTTTAAAATTCAAAACCTACAAACAATTGAGTATGCTATATAGCATACACCTGGTAATTTTCACAGCAAGCTAGGAACTATCCTATTACAAAGAGAATTTAGGAGATTATACTGTGCCAGGAAAAAGTGAATGGTAAAATCTTTCCTACTAGCTTCTCTCAAATGACATCAGTGAAATAAAGCACACTTATAAAAGGCAATAAACCCACTGACATTTTAAAAGAGGTTCACTCTGACATGTCAAGGTTGGAACTGAATGTGTGATATTCCTCCTTTTAAGGTTAATCATTAATCCATACTAATATTATTTCCTTTCCTTAAATCTGTACCCTACTTCCAAAACCAGTGATGTATTTAAAGCTAGTAGGAAAACAGTAGTTTTAATACTAAACGTCTTTCTGCTCACAGTGAAAGTTCTGAAAAAGCCCCTAGCTAAAGGACCCAACTGCTCTCCAATCTGAGACACATTACTAAGAAGGTAGAAAGTACAGAATTCAGTTTTGCTTTATTCCAATTTCACCTGGGTTGGACAACCTATAAATGGTCAGAGAGAGAAGCTACATACCAAATACAGTGTTGAAAATATTACCAAATAGTTTCTGCACTTGGGACTTCCCTGGTGGCGCAGTGGTTAAGAATCCGCCTGCCAGTGCAGGGGATACAGGTTCAAGCCCTGGTACGGGAAGATCCCACATGCCGCGGAGCAACTAAGCCTGTGCACCACAAATACTAAGCCTGTGCACCACAAATACTGAGCCTGCGCTCTAGAACCCGTAAGCCACAACTACTGAGCCCGTGTGCCATAACTACTGAAGCCCACGTGCCTAGAGCCTGTGCTCCACAACAAGAGAAGCCACTGAAATGAGAAGGCCGTGCACCGCAACGAAGAGTAGCCCCCGCTCGCCGCAACTAGAGAAAGCCCGAGTGCAGCAACGAAGACCTAATGCAGCCAAAAATAAATAATATAAATAAAAATAAACTTATAAAAACAAACAAAAACCAAATAGTCTCTGCTCTCTAATCCTTGAGTTATACAGGAAGGTAATCTCTCCCAGCTTTGGGCTCACATTATGAAATATCAGTAAAGAGACAAATGAGACAATGCCAACTCATACCTGGTCCAGATTCTTGCCCATAACTGAGACCTGAAGTGTGCTTGGTCCGAACTCGCAATGTCTGCGCCCTCTGCTGACGGGCCATATCGCATGTCTGATTTGGATGCCATATTTGCTTGCAGTGGTAACAGAACTCAGTCTGGCAGCCTTCCCTCTCACAGGTCAGCTTTGGGCAGCTGGCACAGCCATAGGCAATAACAGCATACCTGAGTAAGGAAATAGGAAGAGATATAAGTAAGAGATATAAGTAAGTTAAGACATGCATCAGTCCCAGTGGTACCACTGTGTGGTACCCCCACCACTTCATACGATGCAGAGGAAAGAACACACATATAACAAATAACACATGCACGAGCACACCTAACAAACTTTAAAACATTCTGTGTGAGAAAGTAAATTGTTTCTTGAGATTCTAAAAACTCATATCATTTATCTCCTGAAAAAGTAGGGGAAAATATCATACTTAGCCTGAATTTTTTTTTTTTTTTGGCCACACTGCATGCCATGCAGGATCTTAGTTCCCCGATCAGGGTTCGAACCTGTGCCCCCTGCAGTGGAAGTGTGGAGTCTTAACCATTGGACTTCCAGGGAAGTCCAGCCTGAATTTCTAGCATGTATTCAGTCATAGTTTAAGCTGCTTTAGGAGCAGTTTGTCCCAGTAAGTTTCATAAATAAGGGTACAAAACTATTTCCTTTTGATGATTTGATATACTTAGAGAAAATAGAATTTGTTTATAAAGGATAGAACATTTGTAAAATAAAGTACAACAGCAGAAACTAAAGCAAGTATACTTTTTTAAAATTGCAATTTAGTTGATGTACATTATATAAGTTTCAGGTGTACAACACAGTGATTCACAATTTTTAATGGTTATATTCCATTTATAGTTATAAAATATTGGCTATATTCCCTCTGTTGTACTATATATCCTTGTAACTTATTTATTTTATACATAGTAGTTTGTACCTCTTAATCCCCTACCCCTATCCTGTCCCTTACTCCTTCCC
Source organism: Aethalodelphis obliquidens (assembly GCF_003676395.1). NCBI lineage: Eukaryota > Metazoa > Chordata > Mammalia > Artiodactyla > Delphinidae > Aethalodelphis > Aethalodelphis obliquidens. The sequence continues at coordinate 26,935,523 of NW_020837953.1, read as the reverse complement.
TTGCCCCACTGGTAACTGCTAATTTGTTCTCTATTTCTGTGTGTCTGTTTCTTTTTTATTATATTCACTAGCTTGTTTTATTTTTTAGATTCCACATATAAGTGATATCATCCAGTATTTTTTTTTTCTCTGTCTGACTTATTTCACTGAGCATAATACCCTCCAGGTTCATCCATGTTGCTGCAAATGGAAAAATATTTTTTATGGCTGAGTAGTATTCCATTGTGTATATATACCATATCTTTTTAATCCATTCATCTGTTGATGGACATTTAAGGTTGTTTCCATATCTTGGCAATTGTAAATAATGCTGCCATTGGGGTGCATGTATCTTTTCGAATTTGTGTTGGTCTTTTTTTTCTTTTTTCAGATAAATACCCAAGAGTGGAATTGCTGGGTCATAGGGTAGTTCTATTTTTAATTTTTTGAGAAACCTCTATACTGTTTTTCATAATGGCTGTACCAATTTACATTGCCACCAATGGTGTACGAGGGCTCCCTTTTCTCCTCATCCTTGCCAACATTTGTTACTTGTGGACTTTTTGATGATAGCCATTCTGATAGGTGTGAGGTGATGTCTCACTGTGGTTTTAATTTGCATTTCTCTGATGATTAATGATGTTGAGCATCTTTTCATGTGCCTGTTGGCCATCTGTACGTCTTCTTTGGAGAAATGTCTATTCAGGTCTTCTGCCCATTTTTCAATTGGATCATTTAAAAAATTTTTTTGATGTTGATTTGTATGAGCTGCTTATATATTTTGTTTTTGTTTTTTATTTTTAATTTTTTTTAACATCTTTATTGTAGTATAATTGCTTTACAATGTTGTGTTAGTTTCTGCTGTATAACAAAGTGAATCAGCTATACATATATGTCCCCATATCCCCTCCCTCTTGCGCCTCCCTCCCACCCTCCCTATCCCACCCCTCTAGGTGGTCACAAAGCACTGAGCTCATCTCCCTGTGCTATGCAGCTGCTTCCCACTAGCTATCTATTTTACATTTGGTAGTGTATATATGTCATCGCTACTCTTTCACTTCATCCCAGCTTACCCTTCCCCCTCCCTGTGTCCTCCAGTCCATTCTGTACGTCTGCATCTTTATTCCGCCTGTCCTGCCCCTAGGTTCATCAGAACCATTTTTTTTGAGATTCCATATATATGTGTTAGCATACAGTATTTGTTTTTCTCTTTCTGACTTACTTCACTCTATATGACAGACTCTAGGTACATCCACCTCACTACAAATAACTCAGTTTCGTTTCTTTTTATGGCCGAGTAATATTCCATTGTATATATGTGCCACATCTTCTTTATCCATTCATCTGTTGATGGACACTTAGGTTGCTTCCATGTCCTGGCTATCGTAAACAGTGCTGCAATGAACCGTTGTGGTACATGTCTCTCTCTCTTTATTTTTAATTACCTTTTTTAAAAATTTTAATTTTTTTAAACATCTTTATTGGAGTATAATTGCTTTACAATGGTGTGCTAGTTTCTGCTTTATAACAAAGTGAATCAGCTATACATATACATATATCCCATATCTCTTCCCTCTTGCATCTCCCTCCCACCCTTCCTATCCCACCCCTCTAGGTGGTCACAGAGCACCCAGCTGATCTCCCTGTGCTATGTGGCTGCTTCCCACTAGCTATCTATTTTACATTTGGTAGTATATATAAGTCCATGCCACTCTCTCACTTCGTCCCAGCTTACCCTTCTCCCTCCCTGTGTTCTCAAGTCCATTCTCTACGTCTGCATCTTTATTTCTGTCCTGCCCCTAGGTTCTTCATAACCATTTTTTTTTTTAGATTCCATATATATGTGTTAGCATACGGTATTTGTTTTTCTCTTTCTGACTTACTTCACTCTGTATGACAGACTCTAGGTACAGTCACCTCACTACAAATAACTCAGTTTCGTTTCTTTTTATGGCCGAGTCATAATATTCCATTGTATATATGTGCCACACCTTCTTTATCCATTCATCTGTCGATGGACACTTAGGTTGCTTCCATGTCCTGGCTATTGTAAACAGTGCTGCAATGAACCGTTGTGGTACATGTCTCTTTTTGAATTATGGTTTTCTCAGGGTATATGCCCAGTAGTGGGATTACTAGGTCATATGGTAGTTCTATTTTTAGTTTTTAGTTTTTTTCTTTTTGGCTGCATTGGGTCATCATTGCTGCGTATGGGCTTTCTCTAGTTGCGGCGAGCGGGTGCTACTCTTTGTTGCAGTGCGCGGGCTTACTGCGGTGGCTTCTCTTGTTGCAGAGAAGCACGCGGGCTTCAGTAGTTGCAGTATGCGGGCTCAGCAGTTGTGGCTCACGGGCTCTAGTGTGCAGGCTCAGTAGTTGTGGCACATGGGCTTAGTTGCTCCGCGGCATGTGGGATCTTCCCGGACCAGGACTCGAACCCGTGTCCCCTGTGTTGGCAGGCGGACTCTTAACCACTGTGCCACCAGGGAAGTCCTGTTTTTAGTTTTTTAAGGAACCTCCATACTGTCCTCCATAGTGGCTGTATCAATTTACATTCCCACCAACAGTGCAAGAGGGTTCCCTTTTCTCCACACCCTCTCCCTGCTTATATATTCTGGATATTAACCCCTTATCAGTCGTATCATTAGCAAATATTTTCCCTCATTCAGTAGTTTGTCTCTTTGCTTTGTCAATGGTTTGCTTTGCTGTGCAAAAGCATTTAAGTTTAATTAGGTCCCATTTAGTTTTGCTTTTATTTCCTCTGCTTTAGGAGACAGATCAAAAAAATATTGCTATGATTTATGTCAAAGAGTGTTCTGCGTATGTTTTCTTTTAGGAGTTTTATGATTTCAATACTTTTTCATTTTTAAGTTTCATAGTGAAGCTGGTCTGATGGCAGACTGAGAGACAATGAACATAGATGGGTTCGTGATCAACTTATATTGAAAGCTCATTTTATCTTTCCAAAAAATTATTTTCCCCAATTTGAATGTATACCTTGAAATCTCTTTTCTTGACAGGTTCCAGATCGAAGAATACCACTCATCTATCTTATGAATTAACATAGAATATGGCCATATCTCCCCCCAATCCCTTCTGACACATATTCTTAGTAAAGATGGACAATTCAGAATCTATCAGCACCAGTATCAACTGCTTCTTATAATAATTCATGTTTATTTACCAAGAATTACTTTCCTACAAGCAATCCAATATATTTACAGGGCTTCCCTGGTGGCGCAGTGGTTGAGAGTCCACCTGCCGATGCAGGGGACACAGGTTCGTGCCCCGGTCCGGGAAGATCCCACATGCCACGGAGCGGCTGGGCCCGTGAGCCATGGCCACTGGGCCTGTGCGTCCAGAGTCTGTGCTCCGCAACGGGAGAGGCCACAACAGTGAGAGGCCTGCGTACCGCAAAAAAAAACAAAAACAAAAACAAAAACAAATATATTTACAAACTGTTAGCCTTTCTGACTAATTCTAAAAATGTCAACTAAATGCACAGACTAACAAGTAGACACCTGTTTAAAATAACTCTTTTTTTAAAAAAAAAGTAATTTAAACAAACAAATGAAGAATGGAGGACAGCAGTTGTGAAAGTTCAAACAAATTTTAGACAGGTCAATGAGTTCAGGCTTAGGTGTTGCCATCGGGGCTTTGTCACCTATTCCATGTTCTACTCCAATAGTCAAAGACCTCAAACAGCTTAAACAAAAGACTAATAACATTTTCTTAGATTTATTCTATGGTTTGTTTGCTTATTTGATTGTGCATTAGATGTTCACGATAGCAACTTAAGTTCTCAGGTTCATCATAGATTCTGCAAGCTGATTTGAGAATGACACTGAAATTACCGATGACAAGGTATCATCTATGTTACATAATACAGGCTGTATTAAAACTCTTCTCAGAAAGAGCAAAGTGAGAAGAGGTCAATGTATGAATGCAAATGATTCATACCCTGTAGGAGTTCTGAGCAAATTTATTCCACCTAGTTGTAAAATAACTACTAAAGATAAAAAACGTTTCTCCTGAAGAAAGTGACTTGCTTGCTATTTTGTGTTAAATGAGAAAGGTATTGGATGATCTCAGAAAATTATTAAGTCAACTTCTGACAATACATATTAGATAGACTGCCAGTCAGGAAGCCTTGAGCATTTCATGATCCATTCCTACCTCACATGGTGGGAGTAAATATTTATTAACAGATACTTCTTTTTTTTCAAAGAACATTTGATAGTATTGACAATGTCAATTTTGGGTGTGGAATTTGGTTCCAAGGAAGTAAAATAACCCCAAATACTCAAGACCCCCAGCAACCTATTACCATGACACAGAATTACTCAGGGCACGAGACTTGGCATTCCTGTTTTTGGGTGCCTGGTCTGGGCTCCTTACCCCTGACTCATACTGCATGACACTGAGCTAATTAAAATCTCCAAACTTTAGATTCTATCCCTAAAATGGTAGTATAGGTGCTTGCAGCCTTCGAGTTTTAAAACTAAACATGTTTTAAGTCTAAACATGTTTTAAGTCTAAACATGTTTTGGGACTTCCCTGGTGGTGCAGTGGTTAAGAATCCGCCTGCCAATGCAGGGGACACGAGTTTGAGCCCTGGTCTGGGAAGATCCCACATGCCGCAGAGCAACTAAACCCGTGTGCCACAACTACTGAGCCCGAGTGCCGCAACTACTGAAGCCCGCGCGCCTAGAGCCCGTGCTCCACAACAAGAGAAGCCACCGCAATGAGAAGCCCGTGCACCGCAACAAAGAGTAGCCCCCACTCGTCGCAACTAGAGAAAGCCCGTGCACAGCAACGAAGACCCAATGCAGCCAAAAATAAATGAATAAAATAAATAAATAAATAATAAAAAATAAATTTCTATTAAAAAAACCCAAAACTAAACATATTTTAAAACTGCAGTTGAGGACTTCCCTGGTGGTGCAGTGGTTAAGAATCTGCCTGCCAGTGCAGGGGACACGGGTTTGAGCCCTGGTCTGGGAAGATCCCACATGCCATGGAGCAACTGAGCCTGCTTGCCACAACTACTGAGCCTGCGCGCCACAACTACTGAAGCCCGCATGCCTAGAGCCGTGCTCCGCAACAAGAGAAGCCATCGCAATGCGAAGTTCACGCACTGCAGCAGAGTATCCCCTGCTCGCCGCAGCTGGAGAGAGCTGCGTGCAGCAACGAAGACCCAACACAGCCATAAATAAATAAATATATTTAAAAAAACAAACAAACTGCATTTGAGATCTTGTCCCAAAAGTTATGGTATAGATAAACAGCGTGTTTTGTCCTACTTCTTGGCCTTTGCATATTCTATTCCTTTCAGCCTCGAAACGCCCTCTCCTTACTTCTTGTCCTGGCAAATACTTAGCCATTTAAGAACCAGCTCAAATGTCATCCTCTCTATAAAATCCACTTAACCTCTCCAGGCAGTTGGTTGCCCACTTTGTGTCTGTGCATAATTACTTTACAATACTTAACACATTATATTGTAATTATCTGTTTATATGTATGCTTCCCCAACCAGACTAGAGAAGGAAAAGTATCAACCATCTTTTAATCTCCAGGGTCTAGCACACTGATTCATGCTTAAAATACCTGTGTTGAATGAATGATAGAGACCCTCTCCTGTTTGGGTTTTTTACTTTCCCCAGGTCATTTAGCTCTTCTCCTGGGCCATTACTTTTCCCTAAAGCAATCTTTTAAACTTATCCATGTATCTATTGGCTTTCTTTATGTCAAGTACTATAACTTAATCCTAAAATTCTGTTTAAGCCCCTTTTCGGAGCAAACTCCTAAATTCTGAATAGGGCAATCTTCTACCCCAGGCAGTCAAGAAAAACCCTTCATCCTTGAGACCAAAACTGCCTTGACTATCTTGTTCCCTCTCTTCCATGTCCTACACGGGAGCCTCCTATTCTGCTTTCTTAGTTGAACAGAGCATTCAGGTCTGCTAATTAGAAGCTAAATGGAAGGTGTAGGAAATTGCATGATGCTAAGAACACAGAAGCATCCTTTCCTCCCCCCATTAAGTTCATACAACTTTTATTAATTTTGTTAATTTCCTAACTTGAGAAACATTATAATGTGTGACAAGCCAGACCACAGCATTACCTTACTCCAGCCCTGGGGGAAAAATTCCCAATAGTATGAATTTGATTATGCTCCAACAAACCCTGGGAGTTAAAGGAATGTGTTCCTATATTATGTCTGTACTTCACCGTTCCAGGCCATATAACCATTTACAAACAGACCCTGAGCATATATAAGGGTGGAAAACATGGGCCAAGTTGTCACAGTGAGCCATACTCTTACTATCTTCCTTTTTATTGTGCTAGTTCAAACCCATGTCATCTCTTGACCAGACAACTGCAAGAGACTGCAGTCTCTTTATTCCCTACTCCAATCCAAATTCCAGTTCCAAAAGTTTATCTTTCATGATGTTACTCTTTTGCTTAAAATCCTTCAACAAAAAAGAAAAAAGTCCTTCAAACTTACACTTCTTTGCATGGCATAGATAGACCTATAAATCTGAATCCAATCTACCTTTTCAGATGGATCTCAAGTCACTTCCCAGATCATGTTCCCCATATTGTATATCCAGAGGCTAACCAAACGAGACTCCAGACTTAGTCTTGAATTCTTATACCTCCATGCATTTGCTCATAACATTCTGGTTTAAGACACCTTTTTCTCTACCCTCATCTTTGTTTGTCTGGTATAAATTTCTACTCATATTCTTCAAGCCCTGATCAAATATCACCTCCTCCACGAAGTCTTTATTGACACCATTATGCAAAACCTTTCATCCATCTTCTAAGAACATTTGTATTTTCTTTAGTATATATTACATTGCATTTATAATTATCTTCCTACTTACCTGTCTCCTCTACCAGGCCAAACTCCCTGTCAAGAGGCCCATGTCTAAGTCCTTTTTGTAATACCCAATACTCACCTAAGTTTCAACACCATATGATTTTGAAAAGTGTCTGTTTAATGATTACTTGTCTGTCCTTTCTTGCATACCCTCCTCTTATCTGTTTCTCCTCTCAAAAGTGTGGTGTTTGTATTCTTTATCCCCCGTATCAAAAATTTAACTATTCATCCCATTCTTCTGGGACCTAATCGAAAGATTTTGTTCAGAGTTGTAGAAAAAGTTGGAATATAGATATCCTAGTCTAGAGGAGCTCTCAATTTACTCAGAGCACAAGATTTAGTGTTAAATAAGGACAGTAACAGAAGGCAGGACAGAATAACTATTAAAGGAGTTTAGAGAACTGCAAATAGGGAAAGTTTCAGGTATGCTTTAAAGATGTCATCGAAACGAAACAAAACAAAACATGTTTCCTGGTGATCTCAGTTTACGGAAATTATACCAGACTGAAGATTTGCATATTAGCATTAACAAGATTTACAGTGTATATTAGTATTTTTTAAAGGGTCTAAGGAGCTCAGAAATAGAGTTGCTTTATTTTGTTCAATCCAACATTTCCCAAGCTTATTCAATCATAAAACATTTTTCTTTTCAATAGTAATGCCTATACCTTGGGAAATATTGATGTTGGTGAAAAATAGAAAACAAGATCAAAAGATGGTTGGAGACCATAAAGGGTCTTAAATCATAAGGATAGATCATATAAAGAATAAGTTCTTAAAGACATAAGAAGTCATCTTGTAGGTCAGGTATGAGCAGTTTTAAGCAGGGCAATGATATAAAATGTTCCACTTTAGAATGAGTACTCTGGCAAATATGAGAAAGACATATTGGGCTGTAGGATGATGTAAATGGCGAGGGGCGTTGTAGGGGGAATAAAGAGTTATGAAAATGAAGGTACAGAGCTAAATTAAGAAGAGGTCCAGGGGACTCCCCTGGTGGTCCAGTGGGTAAGACTCCATGCTCCCAATGCAGGGGGCCCGGGTTCGATCCCTGGTTGGGGAACTAGATCCCGCATGCATGCCGTAACTAAGAGTTCGCATGGTGCAACTAAGAGAGTCTGCATGCCGCAACTAAGAAGTCTGCATGTCGCAACGAAGAAACCTGCATGCTGCAACGAAGATCCCGCGTGCTGCAACTAAGACCTGGAGCATCCAAAATAAATAAATAAATAAACATTGTTTTTAAAAGCTCCCCATCTCCACCTTTAGGGCCTCCCTGGTGGCGCAGTGGTTGAGAGTCCGCCTGCCGATGCAGGGGACACGGGTTCATGCCCTGGTCCGGGAGGATCCCACATGCTGTGGAGCAGCTGGGCCTGTGAGCCATGGCTGCTAAGCCTGAGCGTCCGGAGCCTGTGCTCCGCAACGGGAGAGGCCACAACAGTGAGAGGCCCGCGTACCGCAAAAAAAAAAAAAAAAAAAAAAAAAAAGCTCCCCATCTCCACCTTTAAAAAATAAATTAATTAATTATATTTTTTAAAAGAAAGAGAGAGAGAAGAGGTTCAGGAAGGCTTCAGAAAGTGAAAATCCTCCCTCACTGATTGAGAAATCTGTCTTGTTCAGGGAGCTTGCTCTTCCCTCATAAAAGTGTTACGAGACAAACAGAAGCTTCCTGCTTATGGGATAATCCAGTCCAGTTATCTAGGATGGCCAATAAGTGATACTACCTTCTGGGGTCAGGTGGGATGGGGGTCTCTGCAGGAGACAGAGGCAGCAATGAGAGGCTGGAGTGGTGGACCTGCACAAAGAATTTAGGTCAAGACAGCCTTATCTCCTGTTCTTCTGTAAAGAAGATCTGCCCCCTGTATGCCAGGAAATATTCTGTCGTCTCTTTTGCTCACCCCTCAGTCTTCTAGAGATTCTGAAGGGGTTTAAAGATAGGCAACAGGGCACTTGAGAGGAAAACATTACATGTTTACATGATTTGGAGGTTTCTGAAAAGACCTTGTGCTTAAGTAGAGACTCTAAGGGGTAGCATATCAACTGTACCATTTATCAGCTGTGAGACACTGGGTCCCACACTTAAACTTTTCTGAACTGGCTTCTCTTTTATAAAATGAGTTTACCACCATCTACCTGTATGAAACTAAAATGAAATTATTTCTGAATGAAGTTACAGTCTGAAGATTATAAAGGACTATAAAAATGTCAGTTATCTGTATTCTGAGTTAATTTTATCTCATTTGAAAGTATGTTTTAAAGATTACACTTGGTGGGAATTCCCTGGGAATCCAGTGATTAAGACTCGGCACTTTCACTGCCGTGGGCCCGGGTTCCATCCCTGGTCTGGGAACTAAGATCCCACAGTCTCGCACAGCAAAAAAAAAAAAAAAATTGCACTTGGTAATATTGTACTTAATAATACTAATAATAATGTGAATGTTTTCCCATAGAAATCAGTTCCCTTATTTATGAATAAAATAAAATTGTATTTAAGTATGAAAAAAGAAAAATTCAAGATTCTTTTCTCTGTTCCACAAATATCTTATAAACAAATAATGAATCGTTTAACATATAGTATTCTTATTATCGTGAGTGATCACAGTAAAACTAACGATCAGATCACTTATATGCTCCCCTCACCCTGCCAAATACACACATATACACACAGAGAGCAAAAAGGAACTTGATAAATTTGGCTGGCAGAAACTTAATCTGCAGGCAGTAAAGATGGTCAGGTATGAGAAGACACAATTGGGGTCTTAGGCTTCTCTTCTAGTTCTCATCCATGATTTCTACCTGACCCAGAAGAATAGAACAGTTTGATTAAAACGAAACAAGTTATTTTTCTCATGACATTAAAAAGAGGTGGCAAAACCACTGGCCATATCCCCACCTATTTGGGAAGTGACAGAAATTTAAAGTTACTCCCTGTTTATCTCCCTGTTTATCTAACACCTTCAACTGAATTCTCAAAACACTCTGAAAATATCAATTAGGCCTCTCAAGTAAGGAAAGGATTAGGCCTATTTCAGGTAAGAAAAATAAAGTAGGTAATAGGCTGTTAACAGTAAGAATCAGAAGAGAAACCAGATTCTAGCATTTTTGGCTCTCTCAACATTGTCCTTAGGCCACACTTGATGAAATGACCCAACCAGTAGCATCCCCAATAATGTTGATAAGCCTATGCTTTTTTAAAGCTTTTTATGCTTTGAGAGAAAAGAATACTGGCCTTGGTTGGAGTTAAGACCAGTGTTCCAAGCCTGATTCCACCACCCACTAGTTATATGACCCTAAACAAGTCACTCAATTCATTTAAACTTCAGTTTCCTCATCTGTAAAACAAGATCAAATCTATCTTACAATGTTGCAGGGATCAAATTAAATTATGTATGCCTGACACATAGATACTCAGATGCTAGCTTGCTTGCTTTTCCCAGACTTCACCTTCTTTAAACCCACAGATAACACATTTAAAGATTATATTAAAATTGTTAGTTTTTTAACTAATTAAAAAAAACCTCTGGATGGTAGTAATCCAATACTTGGCTAAAATAAGAAATGGCCTAATTTTTTAATAACTTCCAAATCAGTAATGGTTTAGAGTTGTCATCAAGATTGTAAATTAATTCCTGTTCATTTTTATTGACGTGAGCAAAGACAGAGATTGATTTCAGAGAAATAAAAACAAAAAGAGAACTTTTCCAGAAATATAATGAGTGATGCCACATTTCTCAGTTAAAATTCAAGGAAATTCACATCTGAAAAAGGAGTTAATATATTATTCCAAAGTTAACCAAGCAGTGTTCTCTTAAGTAAATATTCCTTTGGTTCAGAAAATAGATCAATAGTGTCTGTAAAACTTCAATACCATGTAAATTAACCCCTTAAGGCTAGGAAGATCACCAGATGTCCAGATATAAGCAAACTTTTCCAAGAGCCTACGAGGTTCTTTCTGATACTTATTAACTGAAAGTGAAAGTGACCTACCATAGTTAAATGCCCCAACCTTTGACCACAACACTTCAAAGTAATTTAGAAACCCCAACTCAGTGAGCTTAAATAACACATCCATCTCTAAACAAGTTTGTCAGAACAGAAAAATAGAATAACTCATCTTACTCCCCTAGATACTCTAAGTCGGCTTCTTTTGAAGGAGACAAATAGCAGAATCATGGAAATCTTAAAAGCCTTGATATATAGGCTACAATTAAGAGCCTTTCTTAACTCCTCTGAAAGAAACGAACACTCAGCTTTTTACTAGGAGTCCCTAGCATCTTTTTGTCCTCAAAACATGACACACAAGAATAAAATGATCTGTCCAAGGTCGCAGAGCAGGTAATGGCACAGTCTGACGCCCCTCTTTGCTGCATGCAATCGTTCATGGGATGTACTGACAGTAACACACAATCAGATTTTAAAAGGTAAGGGTCGGGGGTGGGGGGTGGGGGTCGGGGGCGGTGTCCACTGAATGCTCCAGATAGTGAAATCTGGTAGTATTATGTCTCTGCATCTACTGCCTATTTTCTCACTGACCTTAAAAAGTCGGCATACATGGTGCATCGTCAAGAACTCAAGATCAGAGGAGCTGGGAAACACATTTTCTCCTACCATGTCAACCTCTGGGCATCCTTTTCAGTGCCCCGTTGCTTCTCTGGACAAAGAAAGGGTCTGTCCACTCTGCACCCTGCCCAAGACAGCAGTGTAAGAACCACAGGGGGCCCCCCAATAGCTTGGCACAGAAGACACACCACAATGCCCAGGGTGCCCCCAGAGCGCTGCCTGGGAGCTGTCCTTTCCCGTTAGTGCCATTTCAGTCACCTGCATTCCAACTTTCAGCCGTGGTGGGCAGAAAGAACACCCCTTCTCCTGAAACGCTGCAAAGTATGCCCCTAGCCAAATGGACACACCCCTCCAAAGCGCTGCCCCCTCAGAATGATATTCTCATTCCATCCTTTGCCAGATATCCCCTCCCCATCCTCATTAAGACATATCCCCTACCTCTGGACAGAGGGGCATTCACCCGACCAAAAACGGCCTCTCCCTGCCTCCTGACTTGATGGACAGCTCCCTTCTCACCGACTGCTCAGCCCCCACTTCAAGCCTTCGGGCAGTGGTGGGGTGTTGGGTGCGTTTACCCTACTCTTCTGGGCGTGCGGATGGTTAGCGGTTACCGGCTCTCCGCAGTTGCCGCCTGGCCCTCCCTCCCCCTGGTCATCCCTCACCTCTCCCTCCACGCTGGGACACACACACACACACACACACACACACACACACACACACACACGGTGCGCAAAGGACGGCCCCTGGGGCCGGTGACACGCGGTGACCAGCCCCAGGCCCCAGGTTCCCTCCGCCGCGGCCACCGCCCCCGGGCCACGCCCCCGCTCTCACCCGCAGTCCGGGGCCGGGCACCAGCGACAGTCGGGGTCCGAGGCCAGGTAGCGGCGCAGCATGAACTCCTCGTACTTGTGCATGAGCGGTGGGTCGGCGAGCAGCAGGCGGATGTCGTGCGGGTTCAGTCGCTCGCTGCACTCGGGGCAGCTGATGGGGACCCGGCTCTCGCTGATCTCCAGGCGCAGGTAGTGGCGGAGGCAGTCCCGGCACGAGCGGTGCGGACAACTGAGGAGGCGCGGGGCCCGCTCGGGCGGCAGCCGCACCAGGCACAGAGGACACTCCACCTCCTCCGGGCCCGAGCCGCCGCCCTCCGCCGCCTCCTCATCCTCTAACCCGGGCCCCGCCGTCGCCGCGGCCTCCGCCTCGGCCTCGGCGGCCGGCTCGGCGTGCAGCGCCTCAGGCGGCGGGGCCTGGGCCGCGGCAGGGGCCGGGGCGGGCGGCGGCGGCGCGGCCGGGGGTGGCGGCTCGGCCTGCGGCTTGGCCCGGGCGTGGCGACCGCGGGCCGAGGCGGAGAAGACGCTGTGGAAGGTGAGGCGCCGGCGCCGGCCGCCGCTGCGGCACTTGGGGTCGGGCGCAGCCGCGTGTAGGGATGTAGACCGCGGCGACTCGGAGTCTTTCTCGGAGCCCATGGCCCCCAGAGGCCGAGGAGCGAGGGGCGCCCAGCGCCGCCACAGCGCTCCTCAGTCGGCGTCCCGACCGCCGCCGCCTCAGCCGCCCTCCCAGAGATAGAAACGGAACGGCAGCGACTAAGTGGTTATAAAGCCTCCGCCCCGCGCGCCGCTGCCCACTGCGCAGGCGCCTCGCGAAGACACCTCACAACCCGCGCCGCCCCGCCCGGGTGGGGGCGCTGGGCGGGGCCGAGCTGGGGTGGGGCGTGCTGGGCGTGCTAGAGCGGAGCTCCGCCTCCTCGGGGGTCAGGTGATTCCAGGACCTCCATCTTGAGGAGACGGTAACCCAACTGCTTTTTAGACCTCCTGCTACAATACCTTCTCCCCGACTCCCGTCATCCATAAGGTGGAGTTTTCGGTTTGCCTTTCCTCAAGGATGGGCCGATTGCCACTTGCAGCAAATGATACTTCAGTTACTCCATCTGTAAAAAGCAGATAAGGGTAAATCAGATGGTGACTCCAAGCTGGTCCACCTTCCAACACTTCTTTTGTTGTTGTTTATTAAGCTTTAATTAATAAAGAGTATATTCATTGAGTATCTGTTAAGTGGAGGCATTACTAGATAAGACAGACGGGGTCCCCCTATCTGCAAGAGAATTATAGAACAAAGTCCAAATCCCTTAATCTAACATTCAGTGGTCTCTGTGAGCTAATAAACTATTGCTAGGCCCACCTCCCATTCTTACCTCCCGCTAGCTTCGTTACTTACAATTTGTAGAAGGAAGCCCAGCATTTTTCTGCCTGAAAGTGCCTTTCTTTTGCTGGTTCCCCACTGCTCTGACCGGGGGAAGATCCGGATTCAGACTTACAAATGCGAGGCAAGCAAGCCACTTTAACAGCAATGGGAATGTATCAGTTAGGATTATACTCAGTTGCAAATAACAAAAGAAAAAAAATGACTTACGATAGAAATTTATTTCTCTCTTTGTGAAAACTAAGTCGCAAAGTAGGCAGTTCAAGGCTGCTCTACCATCCTCAGCACTTGGTTTCTAATCGTAAGATCACCTCATTATGGTCCACATTCCAGACAGTGGGGAGGGAAAAGAGAAGAAAGGTACACTATTTTCCTTTTGAGAAGACTACCTGGAAAGTCTGGCACGTTTGTGTTTACATCTCATTAGCCAAAGCATCGTCACATGGCCAAACTGGGACATGTAGTTTTCTAACTGGGCACAATGTGCCCCTAAAAATAGGTGCTCTGTTATTTTTTGTTTTGTTTTTGTTTTGCGGTATGCAGGCCTCTCACTGTTGTGGCCTCTCTCGTTGCGGAGCACAGGCTCCGGGTGCACAGGCTCAGCGGCCATGGCTCACGGGCCCAGCCGCTCCACGGCATGTGGGATCTTCCCGGACCGGGGCACGAACCAATATCCCCTGCATCGGCAGGCGGACTCTCAACCACTGCGCCACCAGGGAAGCCCGGTGCTCTGTTGTTAAAAAGAATGGGGGGAAAAAAAAAAAAAAAAAAAAAAGAATGGTGGAATGAGTACTGGAAGGTAACCAGCTGTCTTTTTCATGGGTGGTATTTAAAACCATGAGAAAGGCCCCCAGGAACAAACCCTGAGAAAGTTCAGACTCATGAGGTAAAACAGTGGAAGAGGAGCCAGCAAAGGAAACTGAGAAGCAGGGGTTGTGAGACAGGAGAAAACTCAAGCCGGCATGATGTCACAGACACCTAGATAAAATGTTTCCAGGGGGGAGTGGTCAATTGTGACAAATCCCGCTGAGAAATGAAGAAAGATAAGAACAGAAATGACCGCTGGATTTGGCAATACCAAAGAGTCCCATAAGGAGGAGAAATGTTTCTCCTCAAGGAGGAAGGAGATTTGATGCTGGATGGCTAAACAACAATTAACTTCTGTATATTGGACAGAGTAGGCTAGGTTTTGCTGTGGTAACAACTCATATCTCAATGCCTTAACACATTGATATATTTTCCCCACTCATACAAAGCCTGCTATGAGGCAAGGCAGTCTCTGGGTCACTCAGAAGTCTGGGCTGTACCACCTCAACCCAAGGCTTTCAGGATTGCCTCAATAGGGGAAAGAGAGCTGGAGGGTTGTGCACCATCAATTCAATACTTCAGCCTGGAAATGACACGTGTTACTTCCACTCACAGACTACTAGGCAGAAAATGTCATACAGGCCCAGTTTAATTGCAAAGGAGGCTGGGAAATGTAGAGGGGGGTGAGGCATGGACTATTTAGTAAGTGATGTTATCTCAGCCACAGTTCCCTATAATCACTGTTGACTTTGTTCTCAGTGCCCAATGTCCTGAGCGGTTGCAGAGCCCCCTTCGAGGAGCTGTGTGCCTGTGATATGGATGAAAGATGGGGGAGAAGTCTGCCTTGTTCCTTGGGTCAGATTATGCTGAAGGAGATGGGGACCCCTGATTCCAGGCAGACCCAGCTGGCTTTGAGATGCCTCCTCTTGTGCAGCTGACAGAAACAGCTGTCAGAATCCTAGCTTGCTGAAAAGCTCAATGCACCGAATGTTTGCTTTTCTTGGCTCTGGTTCCCAAACAAACTCTGCCTCAGCTCAAAGCTGCCACCATCAGTGCTTTGGCAGAAAACTGACCTCTCATAAATGCCACTGGACTTTGCTATGGCCCCATTTCTCCTGGGTTTTGTCTCCTGAATCCATCACCCGTGAATCAAGGGACTAAAGCAATTCCTCCCACTTTTTCCTCTGTGTCTCCACTTGATACAAGCTGAGCAGTGACTCAGGGAGATGACATGAGAGAGAAGGATTCTCACTTATCTATTCACTCATTCAGTAAACATTTATTATACTTACTTTGTGGAAGGCTCTTTGCCAGGCACTATGGTCATAGAGATGAAGCACAGTCCAATAGGGGTTGCAGACAAGAAAGCAGGTCATTGGGATACTAAGTGATAAGGTCATGTACAAAAAGCTGTGACAGGCCAGAGGAGGGCATGGTAAGCCTTGCTGAGGGTGGTGAGGGATGGCTGTTCTGAAGAAGAGCCCTTTGGATTGGGTCTCAAAGGATGAGTTAGAGTTGACAAGTTGTAAGAAAGAGAAAGGACATTCCTAACTGAGGGAGCCTGAAAGAAAGGCATAGCGGTACAAAGGCTGGATCAGCCTGAGGAAGTGTGAGCAACAGGGTGTGACAGGAATAGAGAATGTTTGAAAGCCTGTGTGAGAGAAGAGAAAATGGAAAGGTTCTGTATTGTGACTCCATTGGATGCAAGGAAAAGCAGCGCAACGTAAACTAGCCTAGGCCAAAAAAGTGATTTGGGGCTCATGTAACCCTTTGAGACAAGTACTACAGCTACTGAGCCCTTGGCCATGGGGGATGGGATGCCATGATTGGAACGTATGGCTGGACCAGGGGAAAGGGCAATTCTTATGTTTTCACAAGAAGGGAGGGGTCAAACATGAGCAGGTAAAATATGAAGTGTTCACCAGAGGTAGGCTGGGGCCAGGTCACCAGGAGCCTTGAATGCCAGCCTGAGAACTCCAGCCTTTATTCTGGAGTAGGGCGCTGTGGAGACATTCTGATCAAGGAGAGCCATGTGTACAATGGAGGTGGTCTGGAAAGCCTGCTCTTTCTTTCCTTGAGGCTCTACTTTTAGGCTTTCTCTTGCCTTTCCAGGTTGCTTTGAAAGCTAATTTTGGTCAGATGTCACCTGAATACTGCTGGGCCCCAGCTCCTTCCTCTGGCCTCAGGAGTGATCTACCTGTTGTTACCCCTAATTATTCCCTCTGGATCAGAATGGTGAATGCCACTGGCCTAGTCAGGCTGATCTGGGTGGCCTCCTATCTCCTAGGTTTCCTGGCCCTTCCCCCTCCCTACCTGCCTCAGTGAATGGCCTCCCCATCCACCTGGAAGTCCTCCTGCCTCTGACCTGTCCTCCAAGCCCCATATCCAAGTCTTATTTACTCCAAAGTGCTTATGGAACCTCACTCTGGTTCAGGCCTCAACATCTCTCTTGCCTGGACTTTGGCCCCAGCTCCCCTCAATTGGTGTCTTTTGTGAAATCATCTGCTCATGTCAACCCCTCCACAAAAAACTTTCTACAGTTCCCACTGCCAGCCTCATCTCCTTCCATGCATCTTGCTTCTTTGCAAATGCTAGTCCCTCTGCTTGTAATCCCATGCATAATTCCAGGTTCATTTCCATGGTCACCACCTCCCTTTCTACTTTCAGACTCACCTCCCTCCCTCTCTTGTGTCCCCAGGGCATGATGTAGATAACACCAGTGTCACACCTATTACTAGGATGACCACATGATTTACTGTCCAAACCCAGGACACTTTTGAGAATGAAAGAGAATGCTATTATCAATTGCCCTGGTTCAACAGGTGTCGATCAGTCTGTTCCGGGCAAACGAGAAGGTACGGTTATCCACCTACACCCAACATTGTCATAAAACCTGGCACGTGGTGCTTTCATATCTCTCAGCCCAAGAATGTTATCCCCATTTTTAAGATAAGGAGGTGAAGCCTCAGAGAGAGAAGAGACTTGTGGTCACACAGCCAGAAGGCAGCAAAGCTGGCCCTGGAGGTCAATCATATTTCAAATCCTGAACTCTTCTGACTCTAGAGGTTGGTATGGGCCACCACCCCTGACTCCCCAGTACCTCAGAGTCTTACTGTCTAGGTTAGTCATGTGTGGTCCCCCCTCCCCAGATGTAGGGGGAAGGTAGAAATGCAGTCTTACTCATCTTGTGCACTGGTCCCCCCCAGCACCTGGTGTAGAGAAGGTCTCAGGGTGGGTTTGTTGGATAGATGACTTCTTGAGGCTAGAGCTGTGTGTTTCATCTTAAAATCTGAGCCCCTTTTCCACACCTAGTACAGTACTTGCTGTGCATCTGTTCCTTCAGTTAACACTTATTAAGCACCTACTATGTGCCTGGTACGGTGCTGGTGATACAGCAATGAGCAGAATAGATAAGGTCCCTGTTCTCATGGAGCTCACTTACAGTCCAGTGGAAAAAACTGTACAAAAACAATCACAAATAAACATAGTTACAAATCAGGAAAAACACTGGGTACTGAGTTTTAAGAACTATTTTGGAGGTAAATTTAATAGGTTTTTGTCATAGATTTGATGGAGGACAGTGAGACAGATGGCTTTTGGGCTTCTTGCCTGAAACAGAGATGAAGACAAAAAGAAGGCGCAGTTTGGAGAGAGAAAAATGTCGGTTTGGATTTGTGGAGGCTGGAAGTGTCTGTGGGATTTGTTTTAATCTTTGCCGCCTGGTTAATTGATTTACCCCAAATTGCAACATTGCGGCCAGTAATAGAAACCTGTTTCAGCCAGTCTAAACAAAGCTGGCCTCCAGCTAGCATGGTAGTAAGAGGGGCAGATGTGGGAAGGCGGGAGAGAAGCAGAGAAGGGATGTGCTCACGGAGACAATAATCAGACCTCCCAAGATGCAGTGAGGACCGTGGCGACCAGCCAGGCAGCAGGCTGCGTTACACCCCGCGGAGGGAGCAGCATCCCCACCCTACCCTCCTCCGCAAGAGACCAGCACACCCTGGAGCCCTCGAACGAGGGGAGGGCGCTGCTTCGTGCCTGGAAACCCAAGCAGCCCGGGTGGCTCCGCTGCGGGACCTGCCAATCGGACTGTGCCTAGTGGCGGCACCACGTGACCAGCCTCCCCATCTCCTCCCCTCCTCGCCTTCTGGGGGAGACTGGCATCCCCGCCATCCTGCCACCCCCGCTTTCCCGCCCCCGCCCCTCGCGTGCCGCAGCCGCGCGGGAGTGGGCTCCGGCGAGGGGCCGGGATTCCGCCGCAGTCCGCTGCGGCGCGGGGGAGGGGCGGGGAGGCGAGTGAGCTGCAGCCGCAGCGCACGCAGTGTTTTCCGTCAAGGTCAAGCATACCCACTCCAGGGCAAGGCTGCCTCCGGAATCCGTCCCAGCCATTACTACTGCCGCTGCCACGCAGTCAGGCCACAGCATCCCTGGCCCTCCTGGACCACTGCCCCAGCCTGTCGCTGGGCTTCCTGCAGGGACAGCGGGGGACAGGAGGGTTTCAATCTATCCTGCCCCACGAGCTTCCCAGCCACTTTTGTCTTACGGCACACCTCATGATGTGTCGCCCTGCTTTAAACTCCACACTGGCTCCCAATAGCCCTATAGGAGAGCATTAAGGCCCTTCATAACCAAGTTCCAGCTTAACCCTTTCCAGTCCCACTGCTCTCTTGCACCAGAGACCCAGTCCCTCTGGACCTCTTGCCCATCCAGGAACAGCCATCACTTTCATACTCGTGACTATACTCGCTGTACTTTTTGCCTAGAGTGCCCTTTGCAAACCTAGCACATTAATAGACCCAACTTTATTATAATAAAATTCGATGGGGGGTGGGAACTGCTGCTGAAATGCTTTTCAGCAAAGGTCACAAATTTGAAAGATTACAGGGGTCAAACAGGAGAAATAAATAGGGCCAGTGGGCAGGGGCATAAGAAGAACCTAGCTAGAGGGCAGGGACTCTGCTGTCCATTGAGGCCAGCATGCTTCTTGCGGGGACTGTGGGTCCTATGACGCCAGATATTGTGAGTGTACAGGAAAAGCCACAAATCCAGATTTTTATGTGTAATTGCTCACTTTTTAAATATTGATTTGATTTTTTAAACATCCTGTGGACCAGATGCAGCTCATAGACCCTCAGTGTGTGACCTCTTCTCTTTAGGAAAGAGGATGGCTTTCACTGGGAAAATACTTTGAAAAATTGTTTAAGGTGAAGGTGTGGTCTTGAAGCTCCCAGAGGCAGCTGTTGTGGAGGCAAAAAAGAAGAGGAATTGGATTTGAATTTGTTCTTAAAACGACTCTAGACGTTTTAAGCTACTGAGGACTCAGAGAATCTACCAGAAACTGGAGGCCTGGGTTTGGGAAATGGGTAGGAACCGAGGCGGGGGGAGGGCAGAGGCAGTAGAAAGCCAGCCAGGACACCTACCCACCAGCATCAACTGCTGTGAATGATGGCAAACATTTCCTCATTCATGGGGTCTACATGAAGGCCAGGGAGGGGCCCTGTTGTACTTGGACTTGCAGGGGGTGAGGGAGAGTGTGAGGGGGTGACTGGAGACGGGAGGGGAAGCCAGCCCCCCAACCCCTAAGGCTTCACACAGTGGGATAATGCCTGGAAGGGAAATTGGAGAGCTCCTTAGGAAGAGAGAGTAGAGACAGTAGCCATATGGCAGATATCCATGGCCAGGAGACAGGAGCTGGCCACAGCTGAGGGGGTGGGAACAGTGTAGAGGGAAGCAGAAGAGCTGCTGATGCTGTCTTGGGAACCAGTGTATTTTTAGTTCACCCTGAGGTCTTTTGTAATTGTGATGTGGTCTCTTCCTCTGTCTCCCATTCCTGGAAATCTTCAAAAAAGTCTTCTATACTCACTGAAGCTGCCCCGACTGGGGTGTTTGTGAAAATGGCTGAAGGGGCCAAGCTTTACATCTGTTTTGGCATAGTGCTGATCAAAGACAGTACAGGCTGAATCAGGAGCTGGACCACGAGATATCAAATCTCCCAAGAATTGGGGCTTCCCTGGTGGCGCAGTGGTTGGGAGTCCGCCTGCTGATGCAGGGGACACGGGTTCGTGCCCCGGTCTGGGAAGATCCCACATGCCGCAGAGCTGCTAGGCCCGTGAGTCATGGCCGCTGAGCCTGCGCGTCCGGAGCCTGTGCTCCGCAACAGGAGAGGCCACAACATTGAGAAGCCAGCGTACTGCAAAAAAAAAAAAAAAAAAAAAAAAAATCTCCCAAGAATTCGCAGTCATTTTGGTGAGGGTTTTGGAATGAGTGCTTGGGCTCATCCCATGATCTCAAGGGGTCAGGAGGCCCCTGGCTGACATCTAGGTTACAGTAATAAAGAACCAGCTATAATTTACTAAGTGCTTACTTGTGCCAGACATTGTGCAAATACATATATTACCTCTGTTATCCCCACAGTGAGTGTATGAGAGAGATATTATTATCATAATCCCCATTTTACAGATGAAGAAATTAAAGCCCAGAGAGGTGCAGTAACTTGCCCAAAGCCACAGAGATAGAAAATAGTGGACTGGACTCACTCTCCAGCCGATTGCCCCCAGCAGAAGAAATAATCATCTTCTCTGGAGTTTTCCTGGACAGCACTTACTATGTAGAGTTATAATTATTAACTTGCATGTCTGTCCTTCCCACTCATCTATAAGGGGACAGGAGCCAAGCTGCTAATTTCAAGTGCCTGGCTCACAGTGGGTATTGAGTACATGTTAAATCAATTAGTTTAAGGAAGGCCAAAAGCAGCACCTCAAGTCTCAGGTCTTTGTGCCCTTGGACAAGTCATTCACCCTCTCTAGGCCTCAGTTTTCTTGTCTGTGGAATGGGAATTATAGATCTCACAGGATTATCGTGAGATTTAAATGAGACCAGGTCATGGAATTTCTGTAAATTTCCATTCAACCAGCAGCTGTTGTTGCTGCTATAAAGATGATGATGATGATGACGACAATGACATGACGATGCCTGAGAAAGGAGCAGGGGAAAGAAACCAGGATCCAGAAATTCCGGAACTGTATCAGTTCAAACAGGGAGGCCCAGCCAGTGTGCGGCGTTTCCAAGACTACTGTGTCTTCATTCATTCATCATTGCTGGAACACCTACTATGTGCCATCGCTTGATCATTCAAAACTCCGCAGAACAGAAACTCAAATTATCCTCATTTTTCAAGTGAAAACAATGAGGTAAGATATATGACGTGACTTCCTCAAAGGGAACCCAGCGACAGTGGCAGAGGCAGCATTTGAACCTAGATCTGTGTGGTCCTAAAATCCTTGATCTTTCTGCTTTTGATTCCACAGCTTCTTCAATCTTCACTCAATTCACCAGAACATTTATCAAGCATCAACTAAGTGCTAGGCCTTCTGCATGGGTAGGGGATACAAGGCCCAGACTGAAAGCCATTTCTAGGTCAAGCTGGTGAGGCAGGCAACTCAGCGGACATTTCCAATTCAGTGTGATAAGCTCTGTGCTATGTGAAGTGTGGGTGATACGAGAGTGTGCCATTGCCTTAGACTTGCCTTTCTCTTGGGTCTGTGGACCCCAGGTACATCTCAAACTTGCCAAGTGGTTCCCTTCAAGTCCACCTCTCTGGGGTGGAGGGGGTTTTTCAGTGGGGACCAAACAATAACCAACAGTCCTCTCCATAAGAAACCCTCCCAGGGCTTCCCTGATGGTGCAGTGGTTAAGAATCTGCCTGCCAATGCTGGGGACATGGGTTCGAGCCCTGGCCCAGGAAGATCCTACATGCCGCGGAGCAACTAAGCCCATGCACCACAACTACTGAGCTTATGCTCTAGAGCCCTCGAGCCACAACTGCTGAGCCTGCATGCTGCAACTACTGAAGCCCATGCGCCTAGAGCCCGTACTCTGCAACAAGAGAAGCCAGTGCAGTGAGAAGCCCGTGCACTGCAACAAAGAGTAGCCCCGACTCACCGCAACTAGAGAAAGCCCGCGCGCAGCAACAAAGACCCAACGCAGCTAAAAAAATAAATCAGTAAAATAAATAAATTAAGAATTTAAGAAAAAAGAAAAGAAATCCCTTCCAACCAGCCTCTCCTCTCTCTTCATCTCTGTCTCTGTTTCTCTCACAGACACACACACACTCCATGATGACCAGAGGTGGGTGATGGGGTAATGCTGGTAGAACTGGTTTCTCCATCCTTTGGCATGCTCTGCCTGGGTGGTCCATGGTTCATGGCATTTGTTATCTGCCAAAACAACAGGGACATCCTGTTACACATTCATTAAAAAGAAATCAGGGAGGAAAGTCACCCAATCAATAGTGATTATCTCTGGGTGGTGAAGTTATGTGTAATACCTATTTCCTTCTTTTTACTTCTTTGCTTAAAATTTTTTTTCTAGCATGGATTTATTACTTTTGTAATCAGTAAAACTATTTTAACAGTTATTTGTGGCCTCACAGATGTGGGAGAAGGTCTATGAGAAGCAGTCTCAGAAGGGGCTTTGTCCTGAGCACAGCAGGACTGGACAAGGCAGCACACAGGAGAGGTGAGGAAGTGAGAGGTCATCGAGGATTAAAAACAAAAGCCACCATTCCTGAAGGCTTGCTCTGAGCCTAGGTCCTTCCTGGCCTTGATGTGTGTTTCTCAGTTAACCCTCAAAACCAGTTTAGGAGATAAGCTATTATTTCACAGCTGAGGAAACCAAGGGCCCATTTTATAGAAAAAGAAACCAAGACTCAGAGAGGGTCCATTACATGCCTAGGAACGCACAGCTAGAAAGTGATGGAGGCAGGACTTGAATCCAGGTCTGTGTGTTTTTAACTTATGGACTTAGTGGCTATTCCAAGGCCTCCCGGTTGCACAGGGCTTACGTATTCCCAGCTCCTCACACATACTCATTGATACTAGTACAATGCAGAGGGGCAGGTGAGATAAAGATCGTTGTCCCATTTTCCAAAATGAGAAAATTAAGACCACAGAGGAGATTTGCTCAGCACGGAGCTGAGAAGTGGTAGCACTCCTAGAATCCTCCTTTCTCTCTTCTGCTACCTTCTTCTGCCTACTGCAGGGGCTTCCTTTGTGAAACAAATGACTCAAGGTAAAGTGCTGGCTGGACTTCCCCTTTCTCAAAACACAGGAAGTCTGTGTTGTTTGCCTTTGTGAGAGAATAATTTCAGGTCAGTTACAATACAGGCCACATAGAGGATTGGGTCCTGGGGTGGGGGTGGCAGGCAGGGCTCCCTGCGACCTGGGCTGCCTGGAGACACCTGTATTTTTTCCTTCCTGAGGTTCGTGTCAGTGTGTCTGCCCAGGCTTGAAGTCACACCCCAGATAGCTGACAGAACTATTATGGAATTTAGAAAAATGAGCCCATGAGGAGAGAAGGGGGGGACCCTTCAATAACAATAATAGTAAGAGTGATGATGATGACGGCAGCCCACATTTATGGTACAATAACCTTTGTACCAGGCACTGTGCTCAGTGGCTTACACATGTGAACTCATCTGAGCCTCGTTAACAGCCCTAGGAAGAAGATTCTATAGCTTTGGAACCAAATAAAATTGAATTCTAATCACAGCCATGCTGCTTCCCAGCTGTGTGACCTCAGGGACATTATGGACATTCATTCAACGAATATTTTTGAGCCCCTACTATGTGCCATACTTTGTTCAGTGAACAGAACAAAGATCCGCACTCTCACGGTGCTTAACGAGGGAAAGCAGACAACTTGTAAACATAATAAGTAAGTTATGTGGGAAGGTGATAAGGGCTAAGCAGGGTAAGGAGGTCAGGGAGTGCTGAAGGTGGAGGAGGAGAAGAAGGATGCAGCGGTTAAGCGGTGGTGTCAGGGAAGCGAGCCTGCAGAGCATCCCTGGTGCGTGCTGCCCTATCCGTGCCGTGTACTTGCACTCTGGGGGTGTTGTTTTTCGCTGTATAGCCTCTCAGCCTGATTCTCTGGCCCTTTTCTGCGAGGTGACCTTTGCAATTGAGAAAGCTAACTGATCCAGTGCTGAGTGCCCACTTCTAGGCCTGGTACTTTACATTCATTTTTTCATTTGCTCCTTATCCAGACGTGAGAGGTAGAAATGATGAATCCCACTTTATAGATGAGGCAACCAACTCAGAGAGGTGGAGTGACCTAAGGTCACATAGCCAATGAGTGGCAGAGCCAGGGTTTGGGCCCAGGTGTGTCTCCAGATTACTCCCTTAAGGTGCCTCTCAGTGGTGATGAAAAGGCCCCGGCAGGCTTTTCTCCTCCAGCACTTGCTGCTGTGTGTGCTGACAGCCCACAGCTCAGCTCTGCCTAGAGAGAAGGAGTCATGTAAATCTGTCCCTAAGCTAGAAAGATAGACAAGTTTGGGCTGCCTGGGAGGACCTCTAGGACCTGGAAGGGAACTGACTGTGCCTCGCCTGGGTCAGTGCTTCAGAAGGAGAAGCCTTTCTCCCTACCGCCCCATAAGCCAGAGACTTTTCTCTCTGAGATCTGAGCCCAGTTGTCACTGGGTGGCCTGATTCCCATGGAAGTGTGGAGATAGAAAACATCTGGGGCTGCTGCAGTTGCCAGGCAACAACCAACTACTCACTCACTTGACCAAGTCTTGGATCTGCGTCATTTTTTCATTTGCTCCTTATCCAGACCTGAGAGGTAGATATGATGAACCCCATTTTACAGATGAGGGAACCAACTCAGAGAGGTGGAGTGACCTGACTAAGCTCACATAGCCTTAGAGATTCTTGGATGCTGTCAGAGATTCTTGGATCTGAGACCTGGAGACTTCAATTCTGGTTCTGATTTTCTGTGTGGTCTTGGGCAAGTCCCTACCCCTTTCTGGGACTCAGTTTCCTATCCCTTGTATCAAGAGCAGTCAGACTGTCTAAGCTGCAATATGAATAGACACCAGGTGGTCAGAATCAAAGTGGGGCAGGGCCAGAGGCTCAGGGGCTGGTCATAGGTGAGGGAAGACTCAGTCCTCCTCCTTTCCATCCTGTCCCAGCCTGTCCTGGCCCTGGTTACCAGCTGAGGGCAAGGGACATTTCCCTTCCCACCCTGAACTATTTCAGGCTACCCAGACTCCATCCCAGGCCTACTCCTGCAGCTCAGTCTGGGAATCATCTTTGTACTCACAAGTTAGTGCAGCCACCGCCCACCCGTCATAACTCCCTGTGGGGAGTTTCCTCAGTTCCTGCCAAATGCAGCCACCCAGTTCTGGGTGTTTCCCTGAACACCCATCAGAGGACCTTCTGACGCTGTTTGCCGAGATTGCACTGGTGGTAAACCCTGAGGGTGGTGCATTCTGCAGAAATCAGCAGAGTTAACTCGTTCCACTTCACAACCATAACAAAAAATGACCACAGCTGCAACAGCAACAAATGCTTTATGTCCCTGATCTCATTTAATCCTCGTACAATCCACAGGGATGGGAACAAAGGCCTCATCTGTAAAACAGTTGAGGAAATGGAGCCTGAGAGAGGTGAAATGACTTGCCCCAGGTCCCAGTAAATGGTGGAGTCAGGACTCCCACTCAGAGCTGGTGCCAGTCTGGGATTTCAAACCACTGTAGGGCACTATTTCTCCATAGTCCCAGAGGGACTGTGTCAGGGCTGGAAGGGCTCAACCCACTTTACAGATGGACAGATCAAGGCCCAGAGAGACCTGACTTGTCCAAGATCACACAGCAAGTTGATGTCAGAACAGATTCTAGGACCACTCCCTGCAAAGCTTCACCACACTGTTCCAGAGAACAAAAAGTGCCCCAGGCATGAAGAAGAAACCCCAAATCTTAAGAAATCCCCAGCATTTTCTAGGAAGTAGAACTGTGCCTAGGGTTCACAGACAAGAACCTCTTAAAGGTCTCAGCGTTAGGGCAGAGAGTCCCAGGGTATCTTTGGGCAGCAAGGGGACTGTGGGTGTCACTCTCTTGGGTCTACAGAGGAGGTCTCAACTCTAGCCACTTACTGAGGTAGTTTGCATGCCTGGAATATTCTCCCGGTCAGTCCTCTTTGCTGGTTAATGTTCACCTGTCCCCCTGTCCTGCAGGTGTCAGTTCAATGTCACTTCCTCTGGGAGGACCTCCATGGGACCCCGTGTTCTTCCAACCGTAGTTTCTCATGGGTTCAGCTCTTTTCCATAATAATACTGCCCACAGTTTGCCCTGTGGATTCATATCCGAGGCATATTTAAATAATACGACCATATCCTCCAACCACTGACCTCCAAAGATGCAGCTCCAGAATTTGTATTATCCTCATAAAAACAAACTAATCTTTTAACATGCACTAAGATGATACATGCGTAATATAAAAGCAGATTGGAATCACCCTGCAGGTGCCAGGAGCACTCCCAAATTCTCTGCCCAACCTCAATTCATCCCTAGAGATGGGGTCTTTTTCTTAAAGGCAGAGCAGCTTCAATGTACAGATATCTCAAGACAGCCTTTCCTTTAGTTATTCCCTTCAGCTGAGTTCTCAGACCCAAGCATGCAAAAGAATTATTGTGCATTATAGGTAATTTAAGGGCTTTCAAATGTAATTTTGAATGATATATCCTTTCCTCCTGGGTGCTGACTTTAGAACTGAACCCCCTTCTGAGACACCCACACTATAATTATGAATTATGGTCCCACCCCCAGACCAGAAGCCCCATGAAGATCCATTTGGCTTACCTTTCATACCCATGTCTGGCACCAAGCTGGGCCCAGAGCAGGTACTCAGTAAATGTTTATTGAGGAAATGAATCACCTTTGCTTACTTGTGGAAGTAAGCCCAGAAGTGGTCTGGGTGGGTCTAGGTGGCTCCAGGTACTCTCACTCTTTGAGGCTGGATGCCACTGAGGCCACCGTATGCACCTGCTCCCCTGCATGCACAAGGCAGAAGCAGTGTGAGTGTGAACGTGGATGCGTGTGTATTTATTGGCTCACACATTTATGGAACAACTAGAGGCAGTTTTCTATTTTTGGCACATATTCATACCAGTTTCCTATAGCTTCTGTAACAAATTACAATAAATTTAGTGGCTTAAAACAAGACAATTTTATTATCTTATAGTTGGAGGTCAGAAGTCCAAAATGGGTCTTGCAGGGCTAAAATGGGTCTTGCAGGGGTTAAAATCAAGGTGTTGGCAGGGCTTGCATTTCTTCTGGAGGCTTTAGGAAAGAATCTGTTTCCTTGCTTTTTCATCTTCTAAAGCTGCATCCCTTGGCTTGTGGCCCTTCCTCCATCTTCAAAGGTAGCAGCGAAGCATCTTCCAGTCTCTCTCTGTGCTTGCCTTCTCTCTTATAAGCACCCTTGTGACTATATTGGGCCCACCCTGATAACCCAGGATGATCTCCCCATTTTAAGTTTCTTGATGTAGACACATCTGTGAAATCCCTTTTGCCATATAAGGTAACATTCACAGGTTCTGGGGATTAGGACCTGGTATCATTG
This sequence comes from Aethalodelphis obliquidens, assembly GCF_003676395.1. Classification (NCBI taxonomy): domain Eukaryota; kingdom Metazoa; phylum Chordata; class Mammalia; order Artiodactyla; family Delphinidae; genus Aethalodelphis; species Aethalodelphis obliquidens. The sequence goes on along the minus strand of NW_020837953.1, from coordinate 26,907,702 downwards.
GGTGGCCATTATTCAGCCTACCCTGCTCTATCGAACAAGATGCTCAATACGTGTTTGGTCAATTGCATCCTAAGAAAGGGAAGAACGACTGCCCCAGCAGAGAGCCCCCAACACGAGATCCTGAAGCTGTAAGAACTGAGAAATGCTGGGCAAGGTATAATCCAAAGCCCCTCCCACACGGAGGGAAGAACTGAATCATCACTCCCGCCTCCCCCGCAAGGCTTTGCTTTTTCTCGTCTCTGGAATACTGGTGACTCCTGCCCAGCCTCTTCCAGGATCAAAATTTTTATTTCTTTAATAACTTGAAGGAAAAATTTACAGGTTTACTACCAAATAAGAAAATCTTCTTTAAAAAATGTTATTGAAGTATAGTTGATTTACAATGTTATGTTAATTTCAAACAATAGAATCTTGATTTCTATTTATTAGTTACCTGAAAAAAAGAACTGATTGTTTTGGTTAAGTCTGAAATTTGAGTCAGAAAAACCTGGATTCAAATCTAGGCTCTGCCACTTGCTAGCTGTAAGCAGTAATTTTACCTCTGTGAGGAACATCGGATGTGTCTTGTTTTGTTTGTTTTTTGATCTGTAAAACGGGGCTGATAACAGAACCTCTACTGTAAGGCAGTTGTGACAAATGTATATTGTGGTTCTCAAAGTGTGGTTCCCAGACCAGCTGCGTTTAATCACCTGTGAATTAGCCCCACCCCTGACATACTGAATCAGAAACTCTTGGGGTGGGACCCAGCAATCTGTGTGGCAAGAGGCCTTCCAGAGGATTCTAGTGTAGCTAAAATTTGAAAGTCACTGGTATATATATCACCAGGCTCTTTATGCCTAACTCTCTCTCTCTCTCTATATATATATATAGTTATATTATAAACATTATATTTTATATTATATGATTATATTATACAACACACCATATATAATAACTGACATAATTTATATTATATATTGTATATAATTACATGTATTACAATGTATATTACATATAATGTACTAGGCATAAAGAGCCTGGCACACAATAGGCACTCAACAAACAATTCTCATTATTGTTATCACTATTGTTTACTATTGATAGTTCCAGCGTATTCCCTCTGAGATGTTGAGTTGGGGATGTATCTCTCTCCCGTCATATCTGACTAACATTGTACATATTAGGGAGGTCTCCTAATGCGATCTATGACCCACACAGCTACCCTTTAATGAGGTGGTCTTCCAGCCTCTCCTTGCTCACTATTTCTCCAGACAAGTTAAGCCCCCTGGTTGCCCTGCTCATACCTGCACGCCAATTGTGTGTGTATTGTGAAGACCTCTCCCCAGGTGCCTCTTCTCCAAGATCCCTCAACTGTGCTTAGGTCTCTCCCCAGCTGCAGGGCAGCTCTCCAGCTTGCCTGAGGCTCAGATGAGGTCTGACCAGCCCTGAGGCGGCAGGGGAGGTTTCCTTCTCCAATCTGGGGCCCCCGTTTCTACTTGTCTGCCCAGTGTTTGGCAGTTACTTCACTGAGATGACTCACCCTTGTCTGAGGTCAACCAATACCCCCAAGCCTTTTTCTCAGGAACTGCCTGAGCTCTGGTGGTTCAGGTCATTGAGTCCTTGACGAGTGCAATTCATTTCTTAAAAATAGCATTTACTTTCGAATTACAAAGGTAATTCATGCTTGATGCAGTAAGTTAGGAAAACACAGAGGGAAAATAATCACTGAAAATGGTTATTTTTAAAAGGACTGATTTTCAAAAAATGATACTATATTTTTGTAATCAAGGAAGAAAAAAACCCCACAGTCAAGCAATTTCCATTTCTGGGGGAAGAAAAAGAATAGGAGAAAACAAAACTAATCTGCCATAGGGAAATTTTGAATTCTAACATATACAGACATCTCGTCTCATACATAATTCAAATGCATAACAATGTAAACTCACCTCCCAGAGACTACCTTTGCTAATATTTTGGGTATAGCCTCCAGGCCTTTATAGTTAACATTTGGTATTTTTAAACTTAAATCTAGGTCTAAACTTGGAGATAGACCTGGTTCAGATTCTGGCTTTTTTGAAATTTATTGGTTGTATCACTTTGGACAATTTATGTAAACTCTTGAAGCCTCAGTCTCCTCATGTGTAAAATGAAGGTGATAATATCTACTTCCCAAGACTGTAGTAAAGATGAAAAGCAATGGAAATAAAACCGACAGTAAGAACCTGCAAAGAGCTTATATTTGGGTTGTTACTATTATTAACTTCACCTGGCCATCTATTGCTCCTTTCCTGATCCAGGTCAGATGCCACTCCCCTTTGTAGCCTTGCCTGGCTGCTCACACTTGAGGCTCCCTCCCCGTCTTGTTGCTGTCCTGCGCCCATCCTTCTGTTATAGCATCAGACACACGCTGCTGTGCCCCTTACACTATTTTTTTTTTTAATTAATTTATTTATTTTTGGCTGTCTTGGGTGTTCATGCTCCGCAAGGGCTTTCTCTAGTTGTGGTCAGAGGCACCTACTCTTCGTTGTGGTGCGCGGACTTCTCATTGCAGCTTCTCGTTGCGGAGCACGGGCTCTAGGCAGGCGGGCCTCAGTAGTTGTGGCGCAGGGGCCCAGTTGCTCTGCGGCATGTGGGGTCTTCCCATACCAGGGATCTACCCCATGACCCCTGCATTGGCAGGTGGATTCTTAACCACTGCACCATCAGGGAAGTCCCTCCTTACACTCTTAAACTCCTCCAGAGCAGAGACCATGTCCACCTTGTTCATTTCTGTGTCCCCAGAGTCCAGCAAAAGGCGTGACCCAGTGTGGCTGTCCGGAGAAGTCTAGTGAGAGAATTAGAAGGTTCTGGGATAAGAATTTGCTGATGGAGTGCACGAATGAACATCAGGGAGGTTGAATGCATGAATGGATGAGTGTATGAATGAGTCAGTAGCAGCAGGCATCGCCCACCAGCCAGACCCTCTTTCTCCTATGAGGAGCGAACCTTTCACCTCCCAAGGTGGGCCTCCTCAGGTAGAGGGGCGGGGCTCCCGCCTGGCCCCGCTGGGACGAGAGGCTCTGCCCCTTACACCTGGCGCACCGCTGGGGGCGGAGCCTTTCAAGTCCTCTGGTGCTTGGGGTGCAGGGGGCGGGGCGGGGTCAGGGCTGGAGGGGTCAGGGAAGCTAGAGGGGGCTGAAGGAACTGCCCGCGCCAAAGGGGGCGGGGCGAGAATCTCTGCAGATGAAAAGGTTTCCGCAGGCACAGCTCCCATAGTCTGCGGCGGCACCGGAGGCATGAGCTCTGGAAGGGCTCCCCGCCTAGAGAGCCGAGAAGCTGAGGCCTTAAGGGATGGGAGGCGGCAGCCCTGGTGTCAGGGTGCAAGCCTGGCAGGTGCTTCCCGCCGCCAAGTCTGACCCCAGCCAGTTAGTTAGTTCGCTTGCCGTGTGACCTTCCCTAAGTCAGGTCTCCTTTCCCGCTACGGTTTCCCCAACCCCGGGGGACCCTTCCGCTTTGGCGCTCTGCGAAGCTTAACTCTTTCCCAGGCAACCTCCAACATAACCTCCGAAAGCTAAACAAACTCAGAACGTGATCCTCGACACTACTGAGCAGACCCTTAGGAGGAGAAGGTTGCTCAGTCAGAGGGAAAAGTCGTTACTCAGAGCTCTTTCCTGCTTTCAGTTTCCTTACCTGTAAAAGGGCCATTGATAATAACTATTCCCACCCCCATGGGATGGCTGTGAGGATTAAGTGAGCTGTTGTGTGTGATGTCTGATGGCTTTGCAACAATGGGAGCGTGTTAGTCTGAGGCTAACCCAGCACACACCCTCAGTTGTGGCAGTAGCAGAGGCAAGGGGGCCTCCTGGGACATTCCTGAGCCTGGTGTGGCTACAGCTAGAGCAGCTAGTCTGGGTCCTCCATGTTGACAGCCTGGCTGGCCTCAGAGCCTGTGGCGAAGGGAGTTTTTAGAGAAGGAAATGGTTGTGGTGAGACAGGGTGATGGAGCAACTTCTCTCAGAGATCTGGGTGGAAAGCCCCTCGCTCCTGGTGTGCTTTCATGGTGGGATGTGGGGCAGGCACTGGGGCCCAGCCCATCCTCCATCACCGCCAGAAAGTACCTGGTGTTCGCCAAGTGGTGTGATAGGGTAGCAACATGTCTTAGCTCGTGGAGCCTCAGGCCAGCCCCTTGCCATCTCCGGGCCTCAGAACCTTCCTCTCCACAGAGAGGTTTCCCGTGGTCGCCCAGAGGCTGGTCCCACCACCAGTCGAGCCTCTATTATGCCAGTCCAAGGGACAGCCCAGGGAAATAGTTGGAGTTAGATCCTGATTTTCTGGGTGACATGGGAGGTTGTTCGTCCTCCCTGGATCTCAGTACGGAGGGTAAGATTGCATCTGGCTCCACAGTGGCATTATCTAGAACCGAAGATATAGTGGCCAAGACAAATATTTTGTAAACTCTGGGCTTGGGGACCTTAGAAAGGCCCAGTTCTGTGGAGAGATGAGAAAATACCTAGGACAGTTGGAGGGCTTGACCACTATTTACTGAACAGCTTGGAGAAGACCCAACCTTCCTGTGTTTCTACTTCTTCATGGGCAAAATGGGGGTATTCCCCTCTGGGCCTCTCGTTCTTTCTCTGTAAAGTAGGAGGGGGATGGGCTCCAAGTGATTCTCTTCCCAGCTGTGACCCTGGGCACACACGTCACCTCTCAGCGTCTTAGTTTCTCATCTGCCCAATGTGCATTTACCCCTCCCCACTCTCAGGGTTGCGGAGCTCAAATGAGGTGAATGGGGAAGAAAGTGGATGCTGATGTGGGCACAGCCTGGCTTCATTTCCCCCTACTCCCTGAGGAATCTGAGGGTGCTATTCCCATGGTGCTTGCTGGAAGTGCCCTTTGGAATCATCTCTCCGAGGATCTGCTTACCGACCTTCAGTGGCCCTCCACTGCCCCGAGGGAATCAAGGACTAACCTCATCCTCCATTCAAAACCCTCTACCACTCATACCTAATTCTTGCCGCTCTCCAAGACACACCAACAGCCTTCCCCAAACAAGCCTCTTACTTTTCCTTCTCCAGAACTTTACTCATGAGTTCAAGGTCCCAACTGTTCTTGTCATCTTCCCTCTAGATCTGCACTTCTTCCAACTGTCCTTAAAATTAGAGAAGGATACCCCCATGTACCCAGAAGCTGAAGCCTGGAAACTGCGATGTATTATCCTCAACCCCTTGACTCTTACCACCCACATTTATACTAGCCTCATGTAGCTTCTGTTCTCTGTGTCTCTCACAGGTACCTCAGGACCTTGTGGAACATGTGGGGACACTACTGAATAGCCCCACACCTTCTCTACGCTAGGCCCTGTACTCACACTGGAGGCCCAGAGGTGGGTCCATTTTTATTCCTTAGAGGCTCCAGGCTGGTGGGGAAAGTGTCACTTAAGCACACTCCTGGACTTGCCTATCCAATCCCTTTACCATTTAAGCCCCTGCACAATAGAAAACAGTGAGACGTATAAACATGGGTTGACAAGAACTGGATTCGCTGAGTAGGAAAGCCCTTTGGACCTCTGTTTTGCCATCTGCATAATGGTGTGGAATTGATTTGAAGAAGGGAAGTTTGGGGGCTTTTCCAGTTCCAGCAATCTTGAAAACAATGGCTCTCCAGGCCAGGGAGCGGGGCGGGGGGTGGGGGTGCTGGGGACGGGAGACCGAGGAGGCATAGCTGCTCAGATGCCTGACTAGGGCGGAGCAGGTTCTGCTCCAGCTGGGCAGTTTCTCTGAAGCCCCAACCCCCTTGTCCTCACCTTGCCTCCCAGGAGAGTGTAAAACCCTTTGTAAAGCCTTGCCTGAAACAGAGAGGCTGTTGTTTAGTCCTTCCTTCCCCAAGTCCTGCTGGGTTATCTGACTGGCCCACGGCCTAACCTGGCTGGTGACTGGCTGCTTCCTTCCAGCTGGCGTGGGGTTGGAGACCAGGCTGGGGAAGGAGAGCCCTGGATCTCTGCCCAGAGGCTGCCGCAGCCACGGGTTCTCGAGTCAGATAGTCCTGGCTTGGAACCCCAGCTCTACCACTATTTAGCTGTGAGGCTGTGATAATTTTGTGTGTCAAATTGACTGCTCACAGAGTGTCCAGATAGCTTCAGACTCGGACTGGAACTAAACCATCCACTCTCCTGGGCCTCCAGTTTGCCGACTCACCCTGCAGATCCTGGGGCTCGCTGGCCTCCATAACGCATAAGCCAATTCTTTATAAAAAAATCTCTTTTATATACATGTGTGTATATATTATATACGTATATTTATTATACATATATGTATAATAAATCTTTTATAGGTATAATATAAATATATATAAAATATAAGTGCATACATACATATAAGTGTGGAGATATACATCGCTCTTATTAGTTCTGTTTTCCTGACAAATACAGGGGCTTTGGGCAATTTGCTTGCTCACGCTGAGCCTCTATTTTGAAATTTGTAAAAAAAAACCGAATAACCGTTTCTTGCATAAGTACCACTTGCCTGCTTTAGAACTCCCATTATTCACTGAAAAGGACTCCAAATCTTGGTAAGCACTGCAGCGCTCTTCTTTGCCCCACCCTGGCCGGCCTTGCCAAGGCTCCTTTGCCCCATCGCTGACTGCACTCTCCGGCTCTAGCTGGACACCGTCGTTCCCTCTCCAGGCCCCCCTGCCTTTGCACCAGCTGTTCCTGTCTTTGAAATGCATGTCTTCCCTTTTGTCTACTTGGTAAATTCTCACACATCCCTCAGGGCCCATCTCCAAGGTGTCCTCCGCTCAGGGCCTTCCCCTTCTTCCTTAGGAGTTGTCCGTGCCCTCACAGTGCCCGGCACATCCCTTGGCCGGCACACTAGTCATGCCATGTTGAGGTTGTGGGTCTGTGTGTCTGTGTAGCCAGACCGTGAGCCCCTCAGAGGCACGACTCCAAACCACCCATCTCTGTACGGAGCAGAGTGGTGATTTCCCCTTCTTTGTGTTGGTTCAACATTTTTCAGTTTACGAAGCACTTTCAGATCCATGATTTCACTTAAACTCACCGCAATGCAGGGAAGGAGGCAGAGCCAGGATTAAGGTCTCCGGTTCATCCTATCTCCCCAGACAAGGCTTTTTTAGAGAGAAGAACTCAGGTGGGGAGTGGGGATTGGTTCTTTGGCTTCTAAGGCCTGCAGCTCAGCAGAGGCTGGAAAGGCAAGGCCAGCTGGGTTGGGGGAGGGTGGGCGGAGGATGGGCAGAGGGTGCAAGGGCAGATGGAGGCCACAGGAGAGGGTCAGGTCTGATTCTTGATGTGTCCCTCTCTGTGGGGATTTGGTCAGCTCTTTTTATTTCTCCATCTTCAATCTCTTTTGCTCCATAAGATGAAGCTCTTAGGGCCAATGTGGAACACATAAGATAATCAACGAGTGAGTGCTCTGGGAATGAAAGGGACTGAAGCAACTCCATAGATACACAGCAAATATATACACACAAATATATTCAAACCCTCAACTGTTCCCATGTTTCTGACAAGTGATCTGTTATTGTTTGAACCCCCTCCCCGGGGTCCACAGTATCCAAAGACCCCTCATTAGAACCCCCAAAAGATATTCTCTGTAATGACCTACAGGTCTTCACACTGGGACCCAGAGTCCCCTGAATGGGAATGAGACCCCCTTGGGGTCCAAAGATACCCATCCCACTTCAGGGCTTGAGGGCCCAGTGCTCAAGGGCTTAGAGCTTCCTACAGTTCACAGGTCTTTCTGAGGGTGGTGTCCACATCCCCTAGAGGCCTGTCCAGCCCTTGCTTATGCTCCATTTCATTCAAAAGCCGTCTGTTTGCAACATCAAGGGCAGAAAGAACCATGGTCTGAGTGTTTGCTCTGAGCGCTGGGCTACCAGTAAGGGGTTCCTGGGCACCCTCTTGGGCAGCTCTCATGTCCCTCAGGGAAGTTGTTTCCCAGGAAAGTCCCTTGGGTGTCTGTCATCCCAGGGATGGTCTGGTCCAAGGCAATGCTGGGAAAGACAGCAGTGATTTTCCTCCATGATCTCACCGGGTATCTCAGAGCCCAGACATGTGGGTTCTTGTCCTAGCTCTGACTCGCTGTGTGGAAGTGGGTGAGTCATTTGGACTTCCTAGGTTTCAGTTTGCCTCTAAATGGGCAGGTGGGCCCTACCTCAGGGAGGATCCAGCAAGATCAAAGATATGGAAATTCTTTGCTGCTGACATTTGAATAATGTGAGAAAATTACTGATGGGAGGGGACTGTGAGACGCTGGGCCTGGAGTCAGATCCCCCTTGTGGCCAGATGACCTGGGACAAGTCATCTGGGACTTGGTAACATTCTTCCCCTGATGCTTCACTGAGTAAACCAGCAACTCTGCATCCTCAGGCTCGGATTGCGACATCACTTCCTCAGGAATGCCTTCTCTGTCTCCCAGAGAGGTCAGCTCCCTATTATAAAGTTCTCCAGCTACGTATATTTTTCTAAACAACCCAAACAATGGTAAATCATTAATTAGTGGCATGCTCACCTGTTTAGCATTTGTCCTCCCAGCCAGACCGTAGGCTCCTTGCAGGCATCCTGTCTGGCCTGTTCTCCAGAGGTCAACATGGTGACTGACCCACAGGTGCTCAGTAACTGTTTCTGCATCGCCTGGAGGCTGGCTTCTTTGAGCCTCAGCTACCTCACTGGACTACTGGAGAAACTCAGAAGCCAGAGGATGAAGCGCACAAGGATGAGGTGTTTGGGATGAATGGGCAGCTCTGTGAAGGGCTTTATCTCAGACTGGAGGGGATGGAGTGCCCCGAACAGGAAGGCAGGATGGCCTTTGGCCTCGGGAAGGGAGGAGGTGGTATGGGCCACCTGGGACTCCAGAGGCTCCTGGCCCTCCCAGCTGCCCACAAAGCCTGTGTGTGGGCCCTGCTCTTCCTAGCTGAGGAGACTTCAGCTGTGCCTTGGCAATTTGGTGCTCAGTGTGGCCCCTTGCTGCCTCCCACCTGCCCGTTCAGCCCCATTCCTCGAACACATACACACTGCCGTCTCCACCGCCTGCCACATGGCTCTCACCCTTTCCTCAACAGACCCAGGCTTTTCTGCCTCCAGGTCTTTGCATAGGTTGTTCCCTCAACAGGAACGCATCACCCCTGCTTCTCCACCTGGAAGATGCAAGACACAGTCCAGCTCTGTGGACTTCCTATCTGGAGGCCTTCCAGGTCATTGCAGGCAGAGTCAGTTGCTTCCTCCTTGGAGCCCCACAGACCCCTCCATGGGTACCCTTCTCTCTATGCAGTGCAGTACCTACCACACTGGGCTGTGATTGGTTTTCCTGTCTGTGCCCCAACCCCACAACTGACTGGGAACTACTTGGAGGCAGGGATCAGCTCAGCCCTGCTCTGTGGCTTAGGTACACAGCACAGGGCCCGGCACCAAGGAGAGATCCTAAATAACGTGGGGCCTGGCTTTCCTGGAAGGAGAGACGACTTTGTGGTACTCCCAGTGCCCTGCCCATCACAGGCCATATAAGGAAGGAAGGTCAAGGACAGGGGCAAGCTTATTCATTCACCCTCCAGGAAACTGAGGCCCATGGAGGGGTAGGGATTTGCCCAAGATCCCATAACACATCAGTGGCCAAGCTGGACCCAAACCCAGGGGTCCTGATGCCTGGTCCCCGTTTATGGGCTGTAGCAGCCTTGCACAGTGTCCTGGCTTTAAGCCAGGGTGCCTGGAGGCCCCTGGGGCCCAGGCCCTGCAGCTGCCCACTCCACACTGGCTCAGCCCTTCTGGCTGGGCTCTCAGCCAACTGCAGCACGAGGCTCCGGATGCCTCTGCCAAAGGTCGCTGTCAGCAATTTGGGGAGGTGGCCAGGTCCTCTGAGTGGCTAAGTCACAGCAAGGCCTGGACTATGGGCTCTGGGGATGGCCTTCCAGCTGGACAGTGTCCTCCTTGCCAACCTGGTTAGAACTTGATTAAACCTGAGGTAAGAGTCCGAAGGGCACAGAGCAGAGCCTGGCACTGAATATGCACTCAACAAACACTCGTTAGCATAGCATTATTATTATTACTATGATGATAGTGAGAACCCATATAGCACAGAGACTAAAAGCACGGGCCCTGAAGTGTGCCAGCCAGGGTGCAAATCCAGGCTTCACCACTTACCAAGTAAAGCAAGGTACTTAACTTCTTTATGCCTCAGTTTTTTGATCTTTAAAATAGGGTCCTTGGAGAATTAAATCAGTTGACTGTTATGAGGTAATTAGAATGGGGCCCATACAGAGTGATCACTGAGTGTTAACCATTGTTATTAAGTGGCCCAAATCCCTGGACTAACAGAGCAGCCTCCTCTCTGGCCTCTCTATCGCTTCTCCCCTCTACATTAAAATTCAAACTGACCACATCATTCCGTTCCTGTTTGAAAATCTTCAATAACTGGATCTAGGACATGTATGTGTCCAAACTCCCTGGCGTGAAGGTAAGGTGTGCTGCTCCTCGGCCCCTGCCTGCTCCCCTTGCCCCATCTCCCAGCCCCCGGCCATTCCTCCCAGGCCCCAGCCATGACGAATACTTGCTGTCCCTGGAGCACGCTGTGCGTTTTCATGCCTCTGTGCCTTGTACAATTTCTTTTCTTCTTTCACTACCCAGCAAATTCCTGCTCCACTTTCAAGGCCCAGGTCCAAGTTGACTCCCACAAACCTTCCCCAGTGCACCCAAAGTTACAGGTATCCCCTGCTTTTCAAAAGTTTGCTTTACACCACTTTGCTTTTTACAAAAGACCTACATTACATTAGTACCTGTTTTTGCTAACCAGGAGAAATCCGTAGGGGATTTTTCCTTTTACAAAACAAGGCAAAAAGCGAAAATAGCATTCAGCGTTTTTGTTTTTGTTTTTTTTTAACATCTTTATTGGAGTATAATTGCTTTACAATGGTGTGTTAGTTTCTGCTTTACAACAAAATGAATCAGTTATATATATACATATGTTCCCATATCTCTTCCCTCTTGTGTCTCACTCCCCCCCACTCTCCCTATCCCACCCCTCCAGGCGGTCACAAAGCACCGAGCTGATCTCCCTGTGCTATGCGGCTGCTTCCCACTAGCTATCTACCTTATGTTTGGTAGTGTATATATGTCCATGCCACTCTCTCGCTTTGTCACAGCTTACCCTTCCCCCTCCCCATATCCTCAAGCCCATTCTCTAGTAGGTTTGTGTCTTTATTCCTGTCTTACCCCTAGGTTCTTCATGACATTTTTTTTCTTAAATTCCATATATATGTGTTAGCATACGGTATTTGTCTTTTTCTTTCTGACTTACTTCACTCTGTATGACAGACTCTAGGTCTATCCACCTCATTACAAATAGCTCAATTTCGTTTCTTTTTATGGCTGAGTAATATTCCATTGTATATATGTGCCACATCTTCTTTATCCATTCATCCGATGATGGACACTTAGGTTGTTTCCATCTCCGGGCTATTGTAAATAGAGCTGCAATGAACATTTTGGTACATGACTCTTTTTGAATTATGGTTTTCTCAGGGTATATGCCCAGTAGTGGGATTGCTGGGTCATATGGTAGTTCTATTTGTAGTTTTTTTAAGGAACCTCCATACTGTTCTCCACAGTGGCTGTATCAATTTACATTCCCACCAACAGAGCAAGAGGGTTCCCTTTTCTCCACACCCTCTCCAGCATTTATTGTTTCTAGATTTTTTGATGATGGCCATTCTGACTGGTGTGAGATGATATCTCATTGTAGTTTTTTTTTTTTTTTTTTTGCGGTACGCAGGCCTCTCACTGTTGTGGCCTCTCCCGTTGCGGAGCACAGGCTCCGGACGCGCAGGCTCAGCGGCCATGGCTCACGGGCCGAGCCGCTCCGCGGCACGTGGGATCTTCCCAGACCGGGGCATGAACCCGTGTCCCCTGCATCGGCAGGCGGACTCTCAACCACTGCGCCACCAGGGAAGCCCTCATTGTAGTTTTGATTTGCATTTCTCTAATGATTAGTGACGTTGGAAAACTGGACATGTACATGTAAAAGTATGAGGTTAGATCACTCCCTAACACCATACACAAAAATAAACTCAAAATGGATTAAAGACCTACATGTAAGGCCAGACACTATCAAACTCTTAAAGGAAAACATAGGCAGAACACTCTATGACATAAACCACAGCAAGATCCTTTTTGACCCACCTCCTAGAGAAATGGAAATAAAAACAAAAATAAACAAATGGGACCTAATGAAACTTCAAAGCTTTTGCACAGCAAAGGAAACCATAAACAAGATGAAAAGACAACCCTCAGAATGGGAGAAAATATTTGCAAATGAAGCAACTGACAAAGGATTAATCTCCAAAATTTATAAGCAGCTCATGCAGCTTAATAAAAAAACAAACAACCCAATCCAAAAATGGGCAGAAGACCTAAATAGACATTTCTCCAAAGAAGATATACAGACTGCCAGCGTTCGTTTTGCATCCAGCTGTAGAGGCAGCGTGCATCCTGAGCAGAGCAGTGAAAGTGGCACTGCCAAGCTCCTTCCCTGGGAACTACACTCAGCATCTCAGCATCAAGCCGCCATAGCTTTGAACTGTGTCTGTGAGCATCTGTGCTTTATGTTGACTTATTCTGTGCATCCTTGTGTCCTAAGGTAATTGCTTCTTTACCTTATGCCGTTGTAGCTTATGAAAGGTTGCAGTGGAATGCTCTGCTTTCCGATAGCTGGGGAAACCTACAGTTGCTCTCATCTGTGTTCCCACCATGTCACCTAACACTGTAATTACCTGTTGACACGTGTTTCTCCCTGGACTGTACCCTATGCTTCTTGTATCCTCTATGCCTTGCTCAGCACCAGCAGGCCAGAGGCAGGAGCCCAGTGTTTGCTGAAAAAGTGGACTTTGAACCATCCATCCAGAAATGCAGCTCTGGATCAATCCCCGTGCTAGGCATTGGGGGAGCAGAGGAGACTGAGACCTACTTTTTGTCCTTGAAGAGGGCCCAGTCATTTGGGGAGGTAGGATGAGTCCATGTATTTATAAATAAAAAGGTGCCTAGGTGGCTTCTGGGCCCAATCACGTTTCCAGGAGATGAACTGGAGGTTGCCAGGTGGGTGTGGAGAGAGAGGAGAAATAGGGTGGTGCTGATTTCAGGGACCTCTAAGTGGTTCTGTTGTGCCAGAGCGTAAAATACAAGGGGAAGATGAAGGTGTACGGGCCTCTGTGTGGCAGGCTGGTGAGTCTAGACTCTGCCCTGCAGGTGATATGCCTCCCCTGCCCCTTGTGCTAGGAACTCTTGACCTGGAGAGTTTTTAGGGCATTTCTTTGTTTCCCCTGTGAGCAAGGTGGGCTGAGGTAGGAGCTAGTAGGGAAAGGCAGCCCAAATAATAAAACACAAAACCTGTCCCCAGTGGCTGCATGGCAAATTTCTACTCACCTTTCAAGGTGTGACTCAGATGTCCCCTCCTCTGAGGGCTTCCCCAATCCACCTGAGCTAAGCTGGTTGCTCCCTGCTGTGTTCTTACTGCTCCCGCCATGTGTCTCTGATTTTACATTTGTCTCCCCTACTAGACTGTGAGGTCCTTGAAGGCAAGCAGTCTCATTCATCTTTGTTTCTTGGTCCCCAGAGCCCAATACAGACAAGAGTAAATTTGTCGAATCAATGAATGTGTCTATTTTGCAGATGAGGAAACTGAGGCTCATAAAATGTGAATGATACATAAAGGCTGCCTAGTAAGGGGCAGAACCAGGACCAAGCCCAGGTGCTGGGAGTCCATCCGGTGGGGACGGAAGGCATGACTTCAGCCAGCCATGGTCAGAGCTTGGCAAACTTTCAAAGGAACCATGCCTTGGTTCTGATCCCTGCTGCCCTGGCAATGGCACAGCTGAGAGAGGAGAAGAGAAACATATATTGAGCATCCACTGTGTGAAGACCTATCACGGGACGCTCTCACATATGGGATTCTATTTAATTCTGAAGAAGGCATCATTATCCCCGTGGTACAGGGGAGGAAGCGCACAGGAGTGAAATGACTTGTCTACCATCCCCCAGTCAGGGAGAAGCAGAACCTGGGGGGTCAGGGGCTCATATGCGCAGGAGCAGGGGTTGGGTGGGGACTCTCAAAGGGGATTACCTGGTATGTCTTTTGGATGGGAGCGGGGGTGGTCTAGTCCTGGGATTGTACTCTCTGGCCCTGGGAGCACCTCCACCCCAGAGACAAAGGACCTCGCATTCTGGGTGTCTGCCCAGTGCTGTCATTCCTATTGTCCTGCTGGTCTGGAGCACAGCATGTGAGGGACCACACTGCTGCTGCTGCAGGCTGCGACTCTGGTCCGGCTCCAGCCCAAGCCCGCCCAGCTCTGCAGCTTCCCCACACCTGTGCCAGCCTGAGGCCAAAGCAGCGGAGACTCAGGGCCTGGCTTTGGTGGCCTCAGGCCAGTGGGGCAGCAAGGGGCAGGGGAGGGCTCTGACCTACAAGGGAGTCATAGTAGCCCAAGCCAGCATCCCAAGTGAGGGGACTCTGGCCCACCCCCACCCCAAAGTTAGAGCAACTTCCTTTTTGTCTCTCAGCTGCTCTGAAGGGAAGACGCGTGGACTAGGATGTGGAAGAGGAAAGAACTCCAAAGGCCCTGCTGGGTGGGGTTGGTGTCACCATGTCTCATAACTCCTATAACAAAAGCCCTCAGTTCCTGCAGAGCCATCATGTGCTGGAAACTCTATTAGGGCTGTCTAATTTATTTCTCACAACAGCCCTGGGAGGTAGGCTCCATTACAACCCCACTACACAGCTGAGAGAAATGAAGCTCAGAGAGGTAAAGTGACCTGCCCAGGTCACACAGCCTGGGCACAGAGAAGCTGGGATTTGAGCTCAGTCTGGCTCCAGAGCTAACAATGTTCTTCAAGTCATATCATTTTGGAATCCCAGACTCCTGGGTTCTATACTCAACTGCTTCCTTGGGCAAGTCCCAACCTCTCTGGCCTGTTTCTCTTCCTATAAAGTGAGAGGATTAGATAAGGCAAATCCGAGAGCTCTATCATTCTGTGTCTATGATGTCCCTCCAGCCCTCAGAGGAGGTCACCATGGCAACTGTAAAGGGCAGTTCACTGTGTCCAGCCTCCCCAAAACGAAGATGAAGTGCAGTTTTTGTGAGGAGCTCACAGAAGCCTAGTGGGAAGACAGTCTCATGCAATTCACACGGCTAGGCATTATCATGTATTATGGGGCTCAGGCCTTGAACTGGGCCACGAAGAAGTAGGATTTGAAAAGGTAGGTGGAGAAGGAATTCCAGGTAGAGGAGACAGCATGAACACAGGCTGGGAGACGAGACTCTGGAGCCTAGCTTTACACTCTTCACTACCTTTGAGGCCAGGCCACTCCACTAGTGCACAGGGTTCTCAGGTGACTTGGTCCTTTTCACTCACTTGTATCACGGCTCCAGAGCCAGACAAGCTGGGTCCAAGTCCCAACTTCAACGCTTACTGTGTGTCCTCTGGGCTTCAGCTTCTCATCTGTAAAATGGAGATGATGAAGACACTAACCTTGCACGTCGCTGTGGGGATTAATTGAGATAATGCCTACAGAGGGTTTAGCATGAAGTCTGGCACATGGAAAGGCTCATCACATCTTCATGGGAGGTCCTTCCCTCCTCTTCACCCACCCCATTACTCCCCATTGCCTAAATGGTTCATCTCAGGGTTTAGTTCCGTCTCTTCTCCTCGGTGAAGGCTCCCTTCTCTGGCTGCTGCAACCCTCACTCACTGCCGTCTCTTAACTTCTGCAGCCCTTGTCTATGCCACACAATTCAGCGATTGAGTCAGATTCCTGTTTGTTACCTCTCCAGGATCTAGACTGCTTTCCCTTTCTCCAAAGTCTCAATACCCACTGGGAATACATATGGTTTCAGGGAAGCTGATTCTACTCCCTCCTGCCCCCCATTCTAAGGGTAAGGCACACGATCTAAGTTAAGCCAATAAATAACCCCTGCCCCTAATGGCCGATTCACAAGTGGGCCGATTACCTTATTCAGTCCACAGTGAATCTTGCTGGAAATTCTGGGATACAGATGCTCTCTCTGGCTCCAGATGGTATAGAGCATAGATGTGAGGTCTGGAACTGCTGCAGCCATTTTGCTGTCATGAGAGAAGCCAGCCTGAGGATGATACTGAGATTACAGAGCTAGGGGACTAGCAGAGAAATAGAGTCCTGATCAAATCATGCCCGTCACGCTCCACTAGACTTTTCAGTTGCACGAAACAAATTTCCTTTTTAAAGCCAGTTTTCTGTTATTTGCAACTACAATCATCCTGATTCAAACACCATCTAGTTGAACAATTTTGTTTACTGAGAGATGTATTTATTCACTTACATATTGATTAGGTCCCTGCTACATACCAAGTGCTATGCTAGCTGTTAGGGATTTAGCAATGAACAGTACTGATGTGGACCTACCCTCCTCAAGTTTATAGTCTGGTGGAAGGAATCAGGGATTTGAATGACTGCTTTGGGAGCTGATTCTGATGTTGTTTTTAACCTGCTTAGCATCCATCCCCACTCCTTTGGATCGTAGAACTCTGACTTTTCTTTGGACACCATCTAAAGGGCTGATCAACTGACCTAGGCCTGGCTGACTGGCATATTCCATGCCCCTGGCCACAGCGATTCATTCAGTAATGGGCACGAGAGTCAACTCTGGGACTGCAAACTTTAAAAAAAGGTCCAGTACTTCTGCCAGGGGTCACTTAACTGGAGAAACATAAGCCTGGGATTTCCTTGAGTTGAGAGTGCTAAGACTAGTTGTGAGAGCTGATAGCAATAAACTTCTCTGACTTTACTCATTCATTCAACCAGAATTCAGTAATTCAGTGCCTCCACCCGTGCTTCAAGATGGGGAAAGGGGGATGAAGCAGACACGACCCCTCCTTTTGAGGTCAGTCTGAAGAGAAGGACGAATGAACAAATAATCACAACACAGCATAGCCATACTAGGAGTAATCGGAGAGGGCACCAGCTCAGCCTGAAGGCATTTTTAGTTTTTGTTAAGTATGCGATACATTAAACACAGAAAAATGAGAAGACCCAAGAAAAAATTTAGAAAAACTCCTTAGTTCCAATACTCAGCTATGATCACAGTTAAAATATTTTCATCTATAACCTTCCAGATGCTTTTTCTATGTGTATAAACTTAAGAACAAAAAACACCTAAATGCAATGTGGTATATTGGGTTGGATCCTGAAACAGAAAAAAAAAGAACACTAGTGGAAGAACTGGTGAAAAGCAAATAAAGTCAGAGTCTAATAATGTACCAATGTTAATCTCTTAGCTTTGACAAATGTACCATAGTTATGTAAGATGGTAACATTAAAAAAAAAAAAAAGATGTTAACATTACGGGAAGCTAGGTGAAGTGTATGCACAAACGTTCTGTACTATTGTTGGAACCTTTCTGTAAACTTAAAATTATTCCTAAATAAAATGTTTACTTAAAAAAAATGGACCCATTCTCTATTGTTTAATAACCTTTGTTTATTCAGTCAATAGTTTATCATGAAATTTTTCTGTCTTGGAATGATTTCACGATCGCATACTATTTCATCCCATGAATGAATCATAGCCTATCCCCCCTGTTGCTGGAAATTTAGGTTGTTTCCAATTCTTACCCTGTCATACAAATGCTGCACATATTTAGTCATTTCCTTAGGATGTTTAACAAAGTGGAACTGCTGAGCCAGAGCCAGCTAGGGAACAGATACTGAGCACACAGGCCCTCAATGTTCTAAAGCCCCTGATATACGTGAACCTGTTTAATCGTGCCAACCACGATGCTGAGGTACTGCTCTCATTCCTTTAGGGCAATTTTCAGCCCAGTCCGGCACCTCCCTGGTGCCCCTGCCTTGGAAGCACACAGATCTCTCCCATCATGCTCTTTTGCACTCCCTCTCATTTTGCCTTCAAGGGCAGTTCCTGCAGGCAGCCATGAGGGGTCTGTAGAATAAGAACAGGTATGGCCAGCCCAAGTGGTGGTTTCAGCAAACACTGCAGTGAAAAGCAGCCTGTCCTGGTTTGGTGCAGTAGCCAAGGGGGATGGAGGCAGCACTGGGGAATAGGAACGGGTGAAGTAGACATTCTGAAACACCTGGTAGCTACGGTAAGGTCATTTTATCCTCAGCAAGCGGCCATGGGAAAGGAGGGAAAAAAGGGTCATTTATTGGGCAGCCGCTATTTTTCAATTCACATTGACTCTGCCCACCCACAGATGGATGCTATGATCCTCATTTTATAGATGGGTTCGTTGAGGCTTCGCAATTAAGCGTCTCCCCAAGGTACACAAGTGAGCTACAGTCAGTGCCAAGATCTAACTACAGGTCATCTTTGTCATCCCCAAACCCATGTCCACACCACTAGGCACATGACTGAACACTGAGCTGACAGTAAAACTGAGGGACTTCCTCCACTTCAGTCCCACAGCAAAAGGATCACCCAATTCATGGTCAAAGCACCAATGTGGAGAGTTTGGGAGAAGAGGGAAGAAGGATGGCATGTGGGCTAAGCTTACGGTGGGCTCTCAACCCTATGTGTACATGTCCTTGTTTCCTGCTCTTCTGTGTTCTCGACATTCTTCTTCTTCTTCTTAATATTTATTTATTTGGCTGTGCTGGGTCTTAGTTGCGGCATGCGGGATCTTCATTGCCGCGTGCAGGATCTTTAGTTGCGGCATGCCAACTCTTAGTTGCAGCATGTGGGATCTAGTTCCCTGACCAGGGATCAAACCCAGGCCCCCTGCATTGGGAGCATGGAGTCTTAGCCACTGGACCACCAGGGAAGTCCCTCGACACTACTCTTGAGCTGAAAAACCTCCCTTCTGTGGTCCCTATGCTTGGTTTGAAAAACACTATTTCCAACCAGTTGTAGATTTCCCAAGAATTCTAGGGACTCACTAGGTAAAAGCTGCCAGTGAGCACCAGTGGTCTCTGTACCTTCCCTCGGGCCGTGCCCTCTGCCTGGAACGCCCATCCTCCCTCCACCAAGCCACCCTGATCCACCTCCTCCACAAAGCTACCCTCTTCTCTGCAGTCTGACCTCCTACACCACATAATTAGCCCTTTCTCCACTCCCCACTTCTTTTCCAAAATAGACTCAAGGCAGTTTACAACACACATCCGAGCACAAAAACACTAAAATTACAACAGCGGAGTTCGGATGAGGTGGAGTAAGAATTTTATTAAGAAACCATGGCAGAGGAAAGCATAGCAAGTGAACATAAGGCGAGCTTCCTCACAGCCAGGGCAGAAAGGAAACAGTAGAAAATGAAGCATTTCTTACCTAGTAGAAGAACGCAGACCTGCTAAACAGGAAGCAAAAGTATCTCCTAGCTCTAAACTCAAGAGCGACTTGTCTCAAAAGTCTATAAGGGACACCATACAATATAATAATTTGCTCTACAGAGATTTTACCCCCAAAGTGCAGATCTATTCAGCCTGAGTTACCGGCACAGTATCGGAGCTTAAGTCTTGTCTTGCCCTTGCCCTCTGACACCTTGTCTTTCTCCTCCCTTCTGCTCTCTGCTGGGGGCAGCTCATCCAGACTGGGCACCTGAAAGAGGCCATTCTGTGAGAGCAGTTCACCATCACATTGCCCTGGATGACTCTGAACACAGAGCTGCCACATTCCCAAGATGTCGGGAGCGCAGCACTCCCTCTGGGGTTATGAATAACGCAGTGCCATTAGACGTAGGAAGCTGCAGCCTGAGAGGGACGACCGTGAGGCAGAGCCTCCTGTTGCCACCCTTTCCAGAACCGGGGAGGAGGGGAACTGACTCCTCTCTCCCACAGTAACTCGTCCTTCTGGACCAGGGGTGGTTCTACGAGCTTTGCAAATCCAGTCCGTTGGTGCTTTCACACCCATAGCAAGGAAGCAAGAAAGAAAAACGACACAGAAAACGGCCTTACCCTGAGGCAGCACTCCTGACCCAGGCCCTTCACTGTGACAGAGCAAACCTACTCGAATTCTGCTCTGTTCATTCAGGCTGCTCCACATCGCACGAGTGCCTTGAGAATCTTTCCCTTCTCCCAGCAAAGTGTCAAAACAATTGGTGCGGTGGCAGGAGGCTGAGGTGTGGAGCCACGGACCGGGCTCAGCCATTCACAGGTGTATGAGCCTCAAAATGCATAGACATAAGATGGAGATAATAATAGTACTTACTTCCACATGGTTATTGAGAAGAATAAATAAGATAATGTATGCGGAACCTAATTATGAAAATACAAAAACAAGAATTCTGCATACAATTTCAGAGGTCCACAGACTTCTAGGAGATCTTCAGGTTAAGAATCCTTACAGGGCTTCCCTGGTGGCGCAGTGGTTGAGAGTCCGCCTGCCGATGCAGGGGACACGGGTTTGTGCCCCGGTCCAGGAAGATCCCACATGCCGAGGAGCGGCTAGGCCCATGAGCCATTTGCCGCTGAGCCTGTGCGTTCGGAGCCGGTGCTCCGCAACGGGAGAGGCCACAACAGTGAGAGGCCCGTGTACCACAAAAAAAAAAAAAAAAAAAAAAGAATCCTTACAACCTAAATGTCAAACGACAGATGAATGGTTAAAGATGTGGTATACATATGTACAATGGAATACTACTCAGCCATAAAAAAGAATGAAATAATGCCATTTGCAGCAACATGGATGCAACCAGAGATTATCATACTAAGTGAAGTCAGTCAGAAAGAGAAAGACAAATACCATATCATATCACTTATACATGAACCTAAAATATGGCACAGGGGACTTCCCTGGTGGTGCAGTGGTTAAGAATCTGCCTGCCAATGCAGGGGACACAGGTTCCAGCCCTGGTCCAGGAAGATCCCACATGCCGTGGAGCAACTAAGCCCATGGGCCACAACTACTGAGCCTGTGCTCTAGAGCCTGTGAGCCACAACTACTGACCCCACATGTCGCAACTACTGAAGCCCAGGCGCCTAGAGCCCAGGCCCTGCAACAGGAGAAACCACCGCAATGAGAAGCCTGCGCACCGCAAGGAAGAGTAGCCCCCGCTTGCTGCAACTAAAGAAAGCCTGCGTGCGGCAACAAAGACCCAACGTAGCCAAAAATAAATAAGTAAATAAATTAATTAAAAAAAATAAATAGGGCTTCCCTGGTGGTGCAGTGGTTGGGAGTCCGCCTGCCGATGCAGGGGACATGGGGTCGTGCCCCAGTCCGGGAAGATCCCACATGCCGTAGAGTGGCTGGGCCCGTGAGCCATGGCCGCTGAGCCTGCGTGTCCAGAGCCTGTGCTCACAATGGGAGAGGCCACAACAGTGAGAGGCCCGTGTACTGCAAAAATAAAAAATAAAAATAAAATAAAATACGGCACAAATAAACCTATCTACAAAACAGAAACAGACTTGCAGACATAGAGAACAGACTTGTGGTTGCCAAGGGGGAGGGGGAGGGAGGGAGGGGGAGGGGGGAGAGGGAGAGGGATGGACTGGAAGTTTGGGGTTGGTAGATGCAAGCTATTACATTTAGAATGGATAAACAACAAGGTCCTTCCTACTGTAGAGCACAGGGAACTATATCCAGTCTCCTGGGATAAACCATAATGGAAAAGGATATAAAACAAGAATGTCTCTATGTGTATAACTGAGTCACTTTGCTGTATAGCAGAGACTGGCACAACATGTAATTCAAGTATACCTAAATTAAAAAAAAAAAAAAAGAATCCTTAACCTAGCCTGGTTCCTGAGTCAGGAAGACAACAGCTCTTGCCAACACACACATCTTCTCTCTGAACCCCATCAGCATACACTGAGCACCTGCTGTGTGCCGGGCATCCTGGCCCGCGTGAATGTCTTGGTCACCAGTGTTGTCAGCACATCTGAGGGGTGGGGATCATTCCCATTCAACTGATGAGGTGCCGTAACTTGCCAGAGGGCTGGTGGTGGAGGAGTTGCTGCTGAAATCTGTCTTCTGACTCATTCAGCTGTCTTTCTGAGAAAAGGCTGGCGAGGCTTCCTAAGGACCAAGGCTGCTCTTCACCCTGCTCTGTCCTGTCTGTGCCATTTCATGCACACGAAATCCCAAGCACACACCTTGGGTCCTCAGACTGGCGATGATTTCCCCCAAATCAGCTCTGGGGGTGTGGGCGTCCGCGAAAAAAAACCCACCTGGAGGAGCCCTTTCCGCTGCAGCAGTGCCAAGTCACTCGATCACTTCAGCAACAAGGTCAAGGGGAGACTCCGGTGTCAGAGACTGAGTTCTGACTCTGCTTCTTATGGTGCCCTCAGGAATGTGACCACCACTCCGAGGCTAGGCTTCCACGAGTGTGATAGGAGAAGACACCTCCAACTGCCTAGGGTGCTTTGTGGGGCTGTAGGTGTGAGGCCACTGCGCAGTAGCTGGCGTGTCAGCCCTCCCTGCATGGTGGCGACTCTTACCTCAGCCTATCTCGGTTTCCAGATGAGGAGACCAAGCCCAAAGAAGTGAGTGAATAACAGCTCACCCGGTCTTCTTTCAATTTATCCTTTTCAACCATACTATGCATGCTCCCAGGCTGCTCTGACAAAGATTTCCCTGTTTGTTGCACGATGATCACGGAAGGGAAGAAAATTTTCATGGCGCATTTAAATACCTCAGGGGATGAAAAGGTCAGGACAAATAAGTCATGCTGACACCTGAAAATGACTCTGTAGAGGTGGGGGAAGCGGTGGAACAGAAGAGGGAGGAGTTGGAAGAGGGGGCAGGATTTCATATGCCAGGGACAGCCCTGCCTCTCTCCAGGGCAAGAGCACCTGCCTGGAGAAGGACAGCGCTTCCAGCCCAGCTTCCTCTGTTTTCAGGACAGCTGTCATTTTTCAGAAACCTCACTAGCAAAGGCAGCCCTTCCAAACAGCATGAAAGCTTCAGTTTGGACAAATGATTTAAGCTCATTTTTGCAGGGGAAGAAATGGATTTACAAAGCAACCAAGAATATTAAAGAGGCAGCTGAAAAGGCAGCCAAGAATCTGGCTTAGGGATTAGAAGCACTGGCTTTCTAGGCTGTGGACAACTGTCTGCTCAATAATCATCCAGCCTGGCAAGAAGCACACATTTTTTCTGTGTATCCTCGGTTCCAACTAGCATTTATCCAGTGTCTGTTGTGTGCCAGGCACCAAGCAAAAAGCTTCTTCTTGTAAATTTCATTTATTGCCAATGAGTCCGAGAAGGTGGCATCACCAGTCTCTTTTTCACATGGGAAACAGGAGCAGAGTAAATGATTGGCTGGGATTTGTCGTACATCCCCTGAACTCCAAGCACAGTGCTGGTCTCCACTAGACCAAGCTGCCTTGTCCTTGGGCTCAAGAAAATCCTGCAAATCAGCTGAAGGTCAAGAGGGTGCAGGCTCTTCTGATGAACATACGCTTGGACCTTCCTGCCTTCTCACGACTTCCAGTGACCACAAGATCCGGAATTCAATGTCAGATCCAGAATTCAGTCATTTTACTGGCCCACATCCCCTTAAAAAAATGCCACAACAGGGGATACAAACATTTAACACACTTTATTGATTTAGGGGCTGAACAAGGCAGCATTTGGACAGTTAAGAAAGGCACCTCATTGAAAATAATACATCACAGTGTTGTTGAGTGATCCCAGTCACAGGATTTGAGGATGGAAAGGACAATCTTTGGATAAGGTCGCTTAGGACACTTGCTCATTTATTAAAAAGGGTCCTTTCACACGACATGGATGGAGGAAGGCAAGAGTGTGGGACTGTGGCATATGCTGGGTGGCTGTCGAGGGCTTAACCACGAGAGCCGGCGGGCTGGTACATCAGTGGTAAGTTGGGAAGGGAGTGAGACCAGCCTGCTCCACCTGCCTCATGACTCCAGTAAACCTGATTTGCTGAGCCACTACCCCCATGAACATACTCTATATCTCTTTCAAATGGGGAGATGACTTTTTGATCTCATGGTATGGGGAACCAGGGTTAGTAGTCAACTCCTGCCCTGTTCCAAGCTACAGGACAGACAGGACAACAGTGTGATTTCCGGCATTCCTGGGCTGGCATGAGGTTCTGATAAAAGCTGAGGTCTTAGGGCACTGGCTTTAAAAAATATCGTCACCAGTCTGGAGTAAATGACAACGTGATTCCTTAGAAATAATACTGCATCTCCCTGTTTCTATTTATACCCTCCAATCAGTGTTCTAAAAAATCAATTTTTCCCTTTGCTTATACTTTTTAAGGCTCCTACTCCATGGAAAAGAAGTTGCTTCACTACAGCACTGCTGCTCTTCCCATTCTCCTCTTGAGCTCTCACCACTCCGCCCTCTCCATCCTTACCCTGACCACCCCTCCCCTCTGCCCAGCACCTAAGAGCAGGGATCACGCCGCAGGGTGATGAGCAGTGGTGCAGTCTCGCCTGGCCTTCTGTTACTAGGCTGAAATAGAGAGGAAACAAGAGAGAACAAAATGGGTTTTTAAAAACCAAGTAAATATCAGAGAAGCTTGGCATGCACGCCCCGGCAACCAAATGCATTAAACACCGGACATTTCTCTGCCAGGTGAAAGCTCTCATGCCTGCTGAGGTTAAGGTTCTGGAATTAAACGAAGCAAAAATTGAATCGTACCTACCCCCAAAAGGGCATATGCAACCCCGACGATCTTCCAGTTTTCACTGATAGCCCAAAAATCACACGCACGTGTGTGCACACGTGAATGCATATAGACGGATGACAAATATCTGAGTAAGGATCACGCACACTCTATCAGCAAACATTCAAGGACCTCACCTTTGAGGCCAAATGCCTGCAACTGTCCCTACTCGAAGAGGAATCGACTCCAAGATTCACGAGGCCACCCTCACCCAGAGAAGGAGCCCAGATCCCCACAGACAGAGCTGACAGTTTTGGTTTCACTGCCCTTCCTTGTCCATTCCCAGAAGTCATGTGCTTCCCAGAAACACCCCATGCCAGATTGGGTTTCCGCTGAGAATGGATGGAGTTAGTTTACAGCCAGGGAAACAAGGCAGAGCAGAGTCAGCAGACACTCACTTGAAGCAGACAAAGAGGGACACGAGATGGCCACTCTGTCCACCTGCAAGCTGTACCCATAGCCAGCTTCCAGGTGGACAGAGGACAAAACCTCTGGCGGGCCCATAGACAGCAGGAGAACTCACGTCAGATGGGGACTGGACACTTTATAGTCCACTAAACTGAGTCAGCAGATTACACTGGGCAGGTGGCATTATTTATTGGACCTGCCACTGATTTTTTTCATGGTTTTTTTCCAGAGGCTGCTGTTTTTGTGGTCCCTCACAGCAGTCTATTAATTCATCTGTTTGCCCCAAATCAAACCAGAGACCAAAAGGCACAGCACGGACCTCAGGAAATGTTTAATAGCTGGGAGCTGAGGTTAAGAATAAAAGCTGGTTACTGCCATAGGTGATCTTATTTTTGGGGTGATCCTTTCTTGGGGAGACTGGCCACCACCATCATGACGTAAGGGGTGAAGGATTGGATCTGGAAGGGAGATGGTTTGAGTTTAAAAGGGATACATCTGATTTGGGTTTCACATCCTGCAGAGAGACTGGGTTTGAATAAATTCTAATCAAAACGATCCCAAAATGATCCTCAAATCACTGTTTTGTTCATACTTGGAAACAGAGGCGAACATTAAAAATAAAAACAAACCTACCCTGGTCTCTCTTTGGGGAAGTGGACTGGCTGCCCTCAGATGCCCAGCCTGGATGTTCAGAAGACTGTCTAAATTCAAAAGGACCTTTCACCTGGTTTAATTCTTTGGCAACAATTCAGTATTCAACACAGGTCCCGGATGATTCCTACTTTACAGAACCATGGTGCAGTTCACAGAAATATTCCAGCTTGGCCTGGCTCATTCTATGCTGATACCCTCTCCCAGTTAATTTCTGGAATCTATAATGTAAGCGCCTTTTCCTTCCTGTTTAGGGGGAAAAAATTAATGATCCCTTTCCACACACTGACTCATTTGGCTTTTCATTACGGGTGAGAAAACAAATGGAATTTCTGGCCAACAGTCTGCCACTAGGAACTGTGGCCCTGCCTGACTTCATGTGACCCAGGACTTCTAATTAGCTGTTGGAGATGGGAAAAATACTAGGGAACTGGAATGCCTGGTAGATACCTGAGTTAGTTTATTTTGGTCAAAAAATAAAACCTAGAGTATGGCTAAAGAAATAAACAGCTAGTAAAGCAATCTTGCCTATAATTAGAAAGTAGGAGAGTGTACACATACTTATACCAACACACTCATGCGCACACGCACACACGCCCACACACACAGATGAGATGAGAGTTGCACACACGCCAAAGATACATGAAGCAAGTGCTTTTTTAATCAGTACATCAAACGATACTCTTGCTGGCCTGAAGCAGCTTCCCTCTGCCTGCTCTGCCATTCCCGCCCACTCCTTCAACAGGGATAGGAAGAAGAAAGAAGCTCCTTTCTGGACCCAACATTATATAAACATAACCAAGTCTTTACATGTGGCTTTGGAGAAGGCTGCTAGGATGCTTGCAAACACAACGTCAGGGGTCTGGGAGGCATCGATGGCAGAGTGGATCCCCCGTTTACTGTAGTACTCCACCAGCGGGGCAGTCTGAGTGTGATAGGCCTCCAGGCGGATTTTCAAGGCCTTCTCATTATCATCTGATCGGCGGACCAAGGGTTCCCCGGTGATCTGAGAACAGGAAGAGGGTAATGAAAGGCCAGGACTCAGCAAGTTCTCCTAATCCAATGCTGGACGCAGATCTGAGAGGCCGTCTGATCCCAAAGTCCGTCAGAGGGAAAGACAAGACATTCTAGACCCCCTCCAATAAAGAACTATAAAGAACTTCACTATTCCCAGCAAGTTGGTCCCAGGAGCAGACCACTTGGTCCAGAGAAATCAGGGAGCCTGAAACAGCAACTGTGAGGAAAGGGCTGAGACAGGGGGACAGACAAGGTCTTTCTCTCATGGCTTGTGCTCAGGCTGTTCAGCTTCCAAGACAAACACTTCTGGGGTGAGAAACAAGAAAGACAGAGGCCCCTGAGACCAGGAGAATACATCAAAATCACAGATGCGGTAGCAATTAGGATCTTAGCTGCATAAGTATTCAGTGTTTTCACTGGGGTGCCGGCCTTCAACATTCTGAAAGTGGCAAGTGACAGGGAACACTGAGTGACAGAACTGCCAACTCTGTGAAACGTGACTAAGTTGCCAGATAGCTTTGGAACCTGTATGACCTGATGAACTTGTCTCATATGGCAAAGGTAAATCCAGGAAATTCTTACTGTTGCCTGCATGTTCTAAAACAGACAAGGTGAACTATTTATGGCAAATATTACAGTGTGAGACCCCCCTTTTACATCTGCAAACAATTAAAGACTGTCATAGGAACCTGGCAGTGTTAACCTGGCCAAGCTCTTCTGAATCTGTAGGGCACAGTACAGTCACTAGAGAGAGAAGATATTCTTCTGAAGCAGGACTGGTCAACAAACATCTCTTCAGTACTGTCCTTCCAACCGTGGCTCTAATCCGGGGCTTCCAAGCAGCCTTCTCCCGATTAGTTCACCATTTAGGTTGCCATGATGCCAGGAAGGGGCTGCTCTGGACAAAAGACAGGTACAAACTGGGCACTGGGAAGTTGCTGGCACTGGTGGCTACCTCAAGGTCAAGCAATAAACCACTTGGAGGGACACTCTAAAGATGAGCCACAGCCCATGTGATTTACGTGACAGCAATATTTCTCATGGTTAAGTTCGTAAGATTGGTAGGAATAAGGGGAAAATGGGAAGAACAAAGGGAAGAAAGAAAAAAGAAAAAAAAGCGAAGTAAGAGAGAGGAAGGAAAGAAAAGGAAACTCCCCGTCCTGAATTTACATACATCATCTTTCATGGGCTCCTTTGGGGGGTTGAACTCCTCGTGGTAGGAACGGCCACTCTCGGGGTGAATCAGTCTGAAAGACAGCAAATGAACAGGAATCAGGCTGCCGGAACCCCAGGGGTCTCCAAGATGACAAGCACAGACAGAGAAGCTGGATGCAAGGACTTTAATCCAGCAGAGAACCTCGTTATAGGAATCTCTTGCTTAGGAAAATAACTGGGCATATGCCAGAGGGAGTATGTTTTCTCTCTTTTTTCTCTCTTTTTTTTTTGTGGTACGCGGGCCTCTCACTGTTATGGCCTCTCCCGTTGCAGAGCACAGGCTCCGGACGCGCAGGCTCAGCGGCCATGGCTCACGGGCCCAGCCGCTCCGCGGCATGTGGGATCTTCCCGGACCCGGGCACGAACCCGCATCTCCTGCATCGGCAGGCGGACTCTCAACCACTGTGCCACCAGGGAAGCCCTGTTTTCTCTTTTGACCCAACATTAAAATACGTGTCTGGCTGAAGAGGCTGGTATAATGACAGCCTAATTCGACTGTGTGAGACCATTCCGATTCAGGCCTTAAGCTGAATTCAGGGGCTACAGAGCAACGAGTCACGATCCCTGCTCACAAACAGTGATTAATTTAGAGGGGGAGACAAATGTGGAAATAAATAACTACAATAAATTTGGTAATCCTTTAACAGAGATTTGGACAAAGTGCCATGGGGGACAGAGGACAGAGAAACTAACCTTATTTTCTAAACTAGTTTGGTTATAAAACCAGAAAGGTGCTATAGGAAAAACATGTGCTATGGATGTAGACATCAGCAGACAATGCTGAACAGCTCTGCGACCACACAGACACAGAAAGCCCAGCCATCAGAGGGAAATATTCAAGGCATCAGGGAAAACAACATATTAAGTCATAGAATAAAGAGCTCAAGAAGAAGCATTTACTTGGCACAGAATATGTAGCTGGCAGCTGCATCTCTGCCGTGTCCCCTTAAGCAACAAGCCCACGCTCCTGACTGGGAGTGGTCACACCACAGGAGCCCCGAAACCTAAGAAGGAAAGGAGGCAGGCCAAACGCTGCTCGGCAGCTGGTGCCCACAGCTTCGCGTGGCTTCCCAATTCTATGCCAACCAAGGTCTGCTTATTTACCTGATGGCTACTCTCCTCATGAAGGTCTGTTAGGCCGGAGCTTCCCAACATTTTCCACCTCTTGGCATACACAGAAAGTACTCAGCGTGCTTGCTCTGGTGGCTGAGGGGGTCAATATCTCAGCACATCAATTGGGAAAGTCTGGGTTAGACTATCGAAGCCACATGTTTGTAAAATGTGATACTGTGTTTTAATGACAGCATATTTTGGGGGGCCAAGTGGTCCATTTATAGAATGAGGTGGTCCATTTACAGCATGGGGGACAAGTTGATAGCAGAGTGAGTAAGTTACACTGAGTGGGCCTGTGACTGCAATCATGTAACACGAGGTTGGGCCCTCCTTTATTTGAGTTGCTGGAGGGGTTCCTCTGGTGCATCCACTGGGAAATGACACCCACTAGGAGACCCAAGGAGAGGAAGAGCAGAAGCTGCGGGGCTCAGCTACAGCTTTCCTTTGGGAAGGGCTGGGGGCATGAAGTTTCTATTTTTTTGGCCACGCTGTGCAGCATGCAGGATCTTAGCTCCCCAACCAGCATTGAACCCATGCCCCCTGCGGTGGAAGTGTGGAGTCTTAACCACTGGACCACCAGGGAAGTCCCTGGACCTTGTTTCTTCACCTTCTGGAAAGCACAGGGCACACAGCAGCCAGGCTGCAACAAACACAATTCTCTCCTCTCCATGTCTCTACATCAGCTCTTGCGCATTCCCAGATTCCCTCAGCCCTCCAGTTACATATAACACTGCTCCTTCCCCACTTCCAAGTATCATTTTAAGAAGAAGGCAAGATTCATTCCCTAGAAGGGAAAAGAAACCAATCTCCAAGTTCTTAAAATGGGACTGGTCTTAAGTACCAACCAAAACAGCTCTACAAGCCACTGAGCCTGGCCTGGATGCGGAGGTGAAGATGTGGAGGGATCGGGCTGGGATGCTACAGCCACTGCTACCTTGGGTGTGATACTTCAGACACCTGTTTTCTCATCCACAAAATGGGGATGGTACAAGACATTAGGCTAATGATACCAGAAAGCCAACAATGAATAGGTTAAAATCAAAACCCACCAGCCATACTTACGGCAAGAAATAAAATAATAACCCATAGAAGTGAGGTCAGAGCCAATTCTGAAGACATTTACAGTGGGGTCCTTATCATGTCAGATTTAAATAAGATCCATATTAAACTGGCTAGTTCCTGACTCTTTTTCTTGCAATAATCAGCATAGTGGATGAGGAGGCAGAAAGCAGGTTTTTGGTGCTAGTTCTGCCACTGATACGCAAGTGGGCTTGGAAAAACACCTTTACACAGTCTGACCTGTTCTGTTTCCTCCCCTGTAAGGGAGAGGGCCACACTACACCACTCACTTCCAAACCGAGAGACCGAGTCTTGCCTCTTTCGCCCTCTACAATTCTGGAGTTTGTTCTTCAGAAACTCTCAGTGCCCCACCAGCCAACCCCAGTCTCCATCACTTCACCGGTGGATCACATCAGGCTCCTCCAAGTAGGGTCCTTGTCTGTTTCTTATTTCCCTCAATTTAGCCTGTATACCAGGACCAAGCTAATGTTCTCAAAATGCTGTTTCTGCCACAACGCCTAGTGGCTTAAGAACATCCCATGATTCCTGACTCAGTCATGTCTACCGTCTCTTCCTTGGCAGACCTTCCCCAGCCAGGCTCCCATTCCACCTTCCCAACCGCACTCATTCTACCACCCAGCCTCCCAGGCCATTTCTCCAGTGCTGGACAGACATTTTGCCAGAAGCCTTAGCTAGAGCCTCTCCCTCAATGCATACTCATTCTTCCCTCTACTCCCTTATGGGAAAGCCTCAGCAAAATCCTCTCTATCCAGGAAGGTCAAGTCAGACTTTACACCTGTCCTAGCCAGACTTCCCTCCCTGCCCCCAGGCTGTCTTCCTGGACCCCTACTGCACTAAACAGCCCAGGTTTCATGTAGGGATTGTAGACGCTCTGAGGTCAGACATGGGCACCAGCATATTGTTCTATATTCTCTACTGGTCCCCTGCTCCCAGAGCTGTGCCTGCACAAAGCAGGCACTTAGGAAGCTGAGCTGATCAGATCAAAGGCCCCTCGTGTCACCTAGTACTATTAACATCTGCTTTGCAATGTCCGGGACCCCAGCCCTGGTCATGTCCCTTCTTGTCAACCCTACTGCTCCTTGGACTACATCAACTTTGCTTGCCTACTCTGTGCCAGAGTAAAGAAACAAAATTCCTGCACTGAAGGAGCCTATGCAATAGCTGGAAACATGAAACCTGGACATTTGAAAAGAAAATTAATATAAGGTGGATCCCACCGTATCTAACACAGCCTTCCAGGAGAACACCTCTAACACTTACTCTGCTGCCTCTCTCCTTAAAGATATGGACTGCAGACACATGGAGAAAAATGTTCAACCTCATTAGGAAATCAAAGTAATAACATTTATAATCAGAAAACACTGGCCCCTTAATTTAAAAACTTACATGTCCTATGATGGCCAAAGCATGAATTTAACAATGGAAAACTGGAAGAACACAAATGTACAATAATCGGGGAACAATTAAGTAAATGATGGTTCATGTACTGTGAAATATCATGCAGCAATTAAAAATAATGGTCATGGAAGTCTGGTTCAAGATGGTAGGCTGACCACCTTCCTGAGGCTCCATTAAAGTGACTAAGGGGGCTTCCCTGGTGGTGAAGTGGTTAAGAATCCGCCTGCCCATGCAGGGGACACGGGTTCGAGCCCTGGTCTGGGAAGATCCCACATGCTGTGGAGCAACTAAGCTCGTGGGCCACAACTACTGAGCCTGCGCTCTAGAGTCCACGAGCCACAACTACTGAGTCCCAGTGCTACAACTACTGAAGCCCGCGTGCCTAGAGCCCGTGCTCTGCAACAAGAGAAGCCACCGCAATGAGAAGCCCGCACACCGCAATGAAGAGTAGCACCCGCTCACCACAACTAGAGGGAGCCCACGCACAGCAACGAAGACCCAACACAGCCAAAAATAAAAACAAATAAATAAATAAATTTTAAAAAAGTGACTGAGGGATTAAAAAAAAGCTATATAGCCCATAATAAGGACAAGAATGGGAGGGTCTGTTAGTGGTTGAGAGCTTCCCACATATTTTTGGAAGGCATAAAGCAGATGGTAGCGCGGTAGTGAAAGAGGGCTGAGGAAACTGTAGCCTAAAGCAGTGGCACTTTTTAGGAGCAAACTCATCAGAAGCAGAAGCATTTCTGTGTTCAACGTTAACTACTATAGTGAAATAAGCACTTTAAAACAAAACACGCAAAAAAATTATAGAGTTATTCGCTAAGCTGGCTGTACCATGAGCAAGTTTTTCCTCAATTTTCTAAACTGTATAGATGGTCCTATTATTTTTATAATAAAAAGCCTACAGCAAGGTATGGCAACTTCAACTGAAATCGGACTTAAAAAGCACTAAAATGGAGATACAGATGTAAGGAATTTAGTATTTCTTTTCTTTTTTTTTCTTTTTGCGGTACGCGGGCCTCTCACTGCTGTGGCCTCTCCCACTGCGGAGCACAGGCTCCAGACGTGCAGGCTCAGCGGCCATGGCTCATGGGCTCAGCCACTCCGTGGCATGTGGGATCTTCCCGGACCGGGGCACGAACCCGTGTCCCCTGCATTGGCAGGCGGACTCTCAACCACTGTGCCACCAGGGAAGCCCAGGAATTTAGTACTTCTTAAGCACCCAGGTAAGCAAGGCTCTGAAATATGCACAACATGCTATCTACCATGCACAATGGGTCCTCGAAGCAGGTACTATTACTTCCTCTCTACATATGAGGAAACAGCCTTAGAGAGGTTAAGAAACTTGCCTAGGGTCAGAGTTAAAAGATGACAGGACTGAGTTGCTGCTGGACTTCAGATCCCTTGCTCTTCCTTCCATATCCCCATCCTATGTCACCACATAAGGTCAATCCATGTGGAAACGGCACTAAGCTTCATGGCTGGGATTAGGCCGGAGCAGTTCCTGTCGTCTGACAAAGCTCTGAGGAAGCATGAAAAGAAGGGACCTTCAGGGGACAAATACCTTCCTGTGATTCTCCGGATCAGCAGAGAGTCTGGGATGCTGAATTCAATCACAGAATCAAGCTTCTCTTTCCTCTTCTCCATGAGGTCATCAAGCTGTAAAAAAGCGTGTGGCCCACCTAAGCTACCAGAGCTTGATAAGACCCATTTCCCTCAAAGGAATAAAGAGATAGAGGGCCAGGATTTGCTTTCATGCAATGGTGATACAAAACCAAGCCACTCACCATTTCTGCCTGCCTCACAGTCCGAGGGAAGCCATCTAAAAGAAAACCATTTTTGCATGGAGGCGTCTCCAAATTCTTCTCAATGAGCTCCACGACCATTTCATCGCTCACCTGGAAGTCAAGAACAAAACAATCTTGGGGTTAAATCCATTAACTAGGTGGCATTAGCCCAACTCCAGGGTCATAAGTTTATGTCTGTATAACCTGATTACTAAACAGGTTCTTGACCCCAAAGAAGCAAAAATCAGAGCAAATATGGAGTGGCTCCATTTGGAAGATTCAGTTTCATGATTATTTCTGTGGTTGCCATATACACATTCTCTTCCCTTGAGATTCTCCTGTGTCCCAGTAATCTGGGTGAGGGAACAGGAGTGCCTATCACCCCACCAGGAGACCCCCATTTCTTAGGTCCTGAAGGCCTCTCTGGCCATTAGTCAGAGTCCTAGCAATCAGATAACAGCTCCTCAGCAATCAGCTGTCTTCAAGACATAAGTGAGGACATATGGCTGAGAGACCACCTGAGGAGGGCTCTAGGAGAGAATGGGGGTTGACCAGAATTGTAGAAAGGCACCAACTTTACCTGTTTCACAATTTTGATTAGGCTAACAGTAAAGCAACCCAGGCGGTCTCGGACAGGAAGCAACAGAGAAGTTCACTGACCTTGGCAAGACTGGTTCAGAACCAAGGAACCAAGAAGCCAGCCCAACACTCCTCTGATCCCCTCTAAAAACCCCAACAAGGACCCTTCCTAGCTTCCAAAAACCAGTTTTCCTCCTGGGCTTTCACTGCAAGAAAAGTTCCCTGCCAGTATTAGAGTGAAGGCTGCCCATTTTGGTAGCTAATGCTCTTATCTCCTGGGACCAGCTGTGAACTTGGGGACAAAGTATAAGCTCTGCGACTAAGTGAAGGCTGGAGATAAGTAATCTCATTGCCACAACCCAATTTTTTCTCAGTACGGGATCTTCCACCAAGACCCAAAGTCCAAAATATCTAGCTTTATGGCTTGACTTACGGCCTCATTAACATGAAGGGAAAGCTAGAAGTAAAGGGGCAGCTGGGCGCACAGGCAGGGCTACCCCAGGTCCAGAATCTCAAAGCCTGACGGGAGGCCCAGCACCCACCCCAACCAACATTCTAAGATATGTAAAGACCAGAGAGCCAAGCACAAAATGACTTCTTCCCAAGGCCAAGTCCCAGAATAACTCAGTTACTATTAAGCTCTGGCACTAATCAAAAAACATTTAGTAGGTAATAAATTGTACTTCTCCAATCAGATCAACTGGACTAAAAACAAGAGGAAATGCTATTATATTCACCAAATAAGAAGGATTACTTTTGTCAACTGCCAAGCAACCCCTCTGTTAAAGACACAGAACAGAATCACAAAAGTAGATTAAAAACACTTCTGAGACTTCCTGAGTCCTCTCTTGAATCACCCTTGAGTTCTGGCCTAGGGATGGCAGTTTCATTCTTGGTCTTAAAACTGGGTATTTAAAAAAAAAAAAAAAAGTAAAAAACAAACAAACAAAAAAACCTGGGTATATTACAAAATGTGCCGGCACAAAGGAACTTCAAGAGTACTGTGAATAAAATAAGTGTCATAAATTCAGAATGAACCAAGTAACTTGCTACTGTAAAAGTTCATATAATGTGCCGGTTTGTTAAAACACCCAACAGCACAGGGCTGTCCAACAGAACTTTCTACAATGATTAAAATGTTCTATATCTGTGCGGGCTAGCAACAACTTGAAATGTGGCAAGTGAAACTGAGGAAGTTAATTTTAAATTAAATTAAAATTAATTTCAGTAGCTACATGTAGCTGGTGCTCACCCTATTAAGCAGGGCAGATCTAGACTCTGAGGAATATCAACATTCACTGGTACCACCAAACCTACCAGTTTCCCGGCATCCATAGTTGCCTTCAGCTTTTTTCCCAGCTCTGAGCCAGAAGCCACCATGGCTCTCAGCATGTCCCCAGTAGCCAAATGGCAGACACAGAAGTTTTCAGCCAACTTGGGTGCCTATGAAGGGGAAGACAAAAAACAAGATATGGTTAACAGTGCAGGCCTTGGAGTTAGACTGCCTGGGTGTGAACCTGGCCCTGCCACTTACTGGCTATGTGAACTCTGACAAATGCCTATTTCCTTACCTGTAACTGGGATAAAAGTACCTTACATTATATTCTAACATATGACTATAGGGTTATAGTTAAGAATTACATGAGGTAATACATAGGCACTTAAAACAGTGCACCTAGCACAGGAAGCCATCATAAATATCAGCTATTATCACTACTTCCACTAGACACACTAGTGACACATAAGCCTCAGTTTCCCCATTATAAACGGGAAAAACAGAAACAGCAGTACCAACACTTCACACGGTTGCTCGGAAGTTTAAAAGAGTTTATGTATATAAAGCACCCGGCACAATGCCTGGCATGTAACGTGCTGAATGAATATTCGCCAGAGGGATGGACGTGTGGCTGTCAAGTACTGCGGTCACCAGTGTGGGAGGCAGCTGGAGCCAGGCGCGGAAGTCTCCCTCAGGCAGACTCGGTTCTTCCCTTCCCTGTCTCTAGGGTACCTGCATTATCTGGGCCAAATCACTTAACCTCTCAAGAGGCTCAGTTTTCACATTTGTCTAAAATGAAGGCAAAAAGTCTCTGTCTCAGAAGGTAGCTGTGAGGATCA
Source organism: Aethalodelphis obliquidens (assembly GCF_003676395.1). Taxonomy (NCBI): domain Eukaryota; kingdom Metazoa; phylum Chordata; class Mammalia; order Artiodactyla; family Delphinidae; genus Aethalodelphis; species Aethalodelphis obliquidens. The sequence goes on along the minus strand of NW_020837953.1, from coordinate 26,871,769 downwards.
GATGAGATATATATATGAAGAGCACCTGGCAAACAGTAAGTGCTTAGCAGCTTTAGGGAGCAGTATAGCCTTTTGGCTAAGAGCATGGGCTTGAGAGTCAAACGCCTGGGTTTCAGACACCAGGTTCACCAACGGCTGGTTATGTGACATGAGAAGAATTATATCACTTTTCTAAATTTTAAATTTCCTCTAGGTATAATGGAGATGGTAATAGTACCTATATCACTGGGTTGATGAGATTATATAGAATTCCACATATGCAGGGCCAGGCACTTTGTAAGTGCTCAGTGAACATCAGCTGTTACTGTAATCCCTGTCTTAATTCCATATTCATTCATACAGAAAGAAAATACTAATACTTCGAAGATGCCTCTTCTAAGAACCTTGCTGGGTACCAGGGAAACAGATGAATAGGAGACACAGACTCTGTCCTCTATGAGTTCATAGTTTGGTGACTATACCACAGAATGAAGACTAGAAGAGACGAGACCCTGGAGAGTCCGACATTGGTTTTGTAGTGGCAAAAAAGAATGCAGAATTCATGAGGAATAGAATCAGTTCAAGGAGCTTAACACTTTGCTTTCTGGTTCAATTGTTTTGGAAAAGAAGTAGGGTGGGAACCTTGCTCAAACCAGTTCATTGGGAGCTTTCTTAGGTGCACATGGTAAAGGCTAAATAGATAGGGCTCAGGGCAACAGTGCTGGTTTGTGACTCATGGACTGATTCAGCTCAGAGCACTGACTTCATAGCAAAATGGAACCCAGATGAGGTATTTAAAACCACACTTGGGAAACCAGTGAAGGTCAGGACACTCTGGTGATGGAAAACCTTCTGGTCCTTCGGGCTGGCACAGTGGCCACAAACCCAGAGAGCTGTGCTTTTCTGCCGATCTTTCTCCTTGGTTGCTGAAATTAACTTGGGTGAAAAATTGGGAGGTCAGGCTTGTTCCAGGGGAAAGAGTAACCAAAACACCAGAGAAGAGCTGTTAGCACCTGACCTTCCAATTTTTACCACTCTAAACCATAGGACTCTTCTGTGCCATTTCAGGTGACTAGATTCTACGGCTGTGTGGAAGCACACTCCCAGAGGGAAGACGCGGCATTGCGGAAGACTAACTCCTTCATTTCTTGCTGGCTGCACGGAAGTCAATGGGGTGGGCTGCAAAGAGCATGAAATTTGGAGTCAGACAGATTTGCACATGACCCCTGGCTGCCCTCAATAGCTTTATGACCTTTGGCTAGTTACTTAATTTCTCAGAATCTCAGTTCCCTTACCAGTCAAATAGGGATAATGTCTACTCCATAGGGCTGTTGTGAGGATAAAATGAAATAAATATCAGACACACCGTAGGCATTCAGTAAATAAAAGACCTCCTTTCAAGGTCTTTCTTTTTTGCATTACTCTTTACTTGCAAACTACAGAAGAAGCCTGATGAAATAGCTGTATTTCATTCCCCTTACACTTCACGCTTATACTTTTTTTAGAGGAATGCTTCCCCTACTCCAAACCACCTGAGGGTACTGCTAAAATGCAGATTCTGATTCTACAGGGTGGGCCCTGAGCATCTGCATTTTAAACAAGCTTCCAGGCCTGGCTGTGCTGCTGACCCCTGGACACACTCAGCTGCTGCTGAGGCCCTGAGACACATGTGTCTCACTAGCCATGGGCTACTGTTGAGCCCAAGAAATAGGCCCCCCATCTGTAGGAGAAACCTGTGGTTTGGGAAGGGGGTGTGGTTCAGAATGGCTAAAACCACTAGGGAGGCAGCATGGTGAGGTTAGTGTTCTCAAACATCAGTGTATTATCACAATCACCTGGGGCACTTGCTAAAAATACAAAGCCAGGCCCGCCCTTGAAATGTATGATTGAGTGGTTTTCGGGTAGCATGGTGGGATTCTGACGCACACAGATTGTGAAGCCCTGGGGCAGGGGTGTAAGACTGGGTTTTATAGTGGTACAGATCCGGGATTTACAGTTTACTCACTGTGTCACCTAGAACAAGATATATAGCCTTAAGGCCTTGGTTTCTTCATCTCTAGAGTACAGTAAGTCCCCTACATATGAACCTTCAAGCTGCAAACTTTCAAAGATGCAAACGTGCGTTCACATGTCCAATCATGTAAGTTCACGTGTCTGGCATACATTGTCACGTGTGTGCCTCCTCTACAAGTGGCTGCGCTTTTGTGTACTTTACCGTACAGTACTGTATAGAGTACAGAAGTATAGTGTCTTTATTTCAAGCCCAGGGTGTCCTGAAACAAGTGTAAAAGCAGAGGTGATGTAGCTGGTACTGCTAAGAAGCGCCAGGAATTGGAGGCCCAGAGAAAGGACGAAGACAGACAAGAGGAAGAAGTAACTGCAGAACTGAAGAGATTCACGACGCAGGAAATGGCAACGGGATTTTCTTTATTTGAGGAGGCACTGTTAGTTTTTGAGGCACAGCGCCTGAACGTTGAACGGTACACGAAGGTTGCAGCAGCCGTTCAGAATGCAATCCAGCGGTACTGTACCATCTATGATGAGAAAAAAAGAGGTACTACCCAGACATCACTGGATCATTTTTTCAAGAGGGTAGATAGAGTTGAATCCAGCAAGGAACCAGAACCTGTGCCATCGACGTCAGGCGTGAGTGAAACTGCAGCTCGCCCTCCATCTCCTATAGCTGACGATCCTTCAGCTCTACCATCTCCCAGCTCCTCTCCCTCCTCCAGTCAGTAACTCTTCTTGCCTGTTCACCCTATGCCCCTGTATGCCAGCTGTTGTACTGTACCACTGTACTTTTCAAGGTACTGTACTGTATGCTTAAAAATGTCTTCTTTATTTTATTTTTATGTATTACTGGTGTGAAAAGTATTATAAACCTGTTACAGCACAGTACTATATAGCTGATTGTGTTAGTTGGGTACCTAGGCTAACTTTGTTGGACTTACGAACAAATTTGACTTACCAACGCGCTCTCAGAATGGAACTCGTTTGTATGTAGGGGACTTACTGTACAGACAACAATGTCTACTTTCAGAGCTGTTATGGGGATTTGGCAAAATCATATACGCAAAAGAATCCAGCATAGTGCCTGGCATTTAGGGAAATAAAGGGAAAATGTCAGTCTTTAAGATTTGATTTAATCAAGCTCACTTGTTTTCTTACCTCGAAATCATCTTTCTACTGCTGTCTTTCCCACTTCCACCTCCAATGCTTCTGTACATGCAGCTGCAATCATCTCCTAAAATACTGCTGGACATACTACCCACCCCCCAACAAACATACATTCAGAAGCCTCAACATTCCCCCAGGGCAACAGGGGAGAAGTCCCCATACCTTAGTCCAGCACTCAGTGTCGTCCACAACCAACTTCCTATACCTCCCAAGCTACTCAAATTTGCCTCCACAAGTCCCCTCAGGATGCCCTGCACAACGGCAAACAGCTGCTCTATATATGCTTTCCAATTACATAACATAAGCCTCTCCATGGACCTCGGCTCAAGATCCTCTCTATGCAAGAATGCCCTCTCCCTTCCTCCTACTGGTCCAAGCTCTACCCTCCTCTGTAGTCAAATTCTGAGCATATCTCTCCCACCAAAAATCCTCCCCAACTACCCTTTCTTCCTCCAAGAAGGAATCATATCAACATCAGTTAACTGGGTGTTTGCAAGATGCCAAGCAATTTTTCCATGCATTGTTTTACAGTATTTAGTATGTATAATACATAACAAATATGTTAGGTAGTAACTATTTTTATGTGCATTTTACAAATGAAATTCAGAGGCTAAGTTGCCCAAGATCACAAAGCTAGTAACAGCAGATCTGGCAACTGGCCTCAAGACTGTTGAGCCCTAGCTCTTATCCATGACACCACATGGCTTTACTAACACCCCCACCCCCCCGCCAGAGCCTTAGTGGCTGTCCTTGGGGAAGTGTGTGTATATGTGTGGAAGGGAGCACAAGGAGGCCTTCACAGTGCTGGCAATGTTCTGTTTCTTCATATGGGTATAAGCTACACAAGTGTGTTCACATGTGAAAATTCATCAAGCTGCCCACCTAGGATATCTGTACCTTTCTCTATGTATATTATACTTCAATTAAAAAGTTTTTTAGGGCTTCCCTGGTGGCGCAGTGGTTGAGAGTCCGCCTGCTGAGGCGGGGACACGGGTTCGTGCCCCGGTCTGGGAAGGTCCCACATGGCGCGGAGCGGCTGGGCCCGTGAGCCATGGCCGCTGGGCCTGCGCGTCCGGAGCCTGTGCTCCGCAACGGGAAAGGCCGCAGCAGTGAGAGGCCCACGTACCACAAAAAAAAAAAAAAAAAAGTTTTTTAAAAGCACAGAAACTTGTGTTTGAATTTCAGCTCTGCCTGTTAACTGACCATGTAACCTCAGGCCAGAGATCCTTTAATCACTATAAATTGGATATATTAGTACCAACATCACTGGGTGTGTAGGAGGAAGAATGGAAGATTCTCAACAAATTATAGTTCTTTTCTAACCCTGAACTGTCCTAGCATTTGTCAGTCACTCATCTCACACTTCCCATATGGTACTCTGCACTAGTAAGTACTGCTTGCATGCACGTTCATTTCTGCCCCTACACCTAGATTGATAGCAAAGATAAGATGGTAATGCTGTTCAAGCATCAGTCACGAATTCAAATCCTATCTTTGCTACTTTATGTATGTCCTGGGGCAAGATACACACTGGGCCTCAGTTTACCAGGCAAAGGCAAAGATAACAACAGGACCTTCCTCCTAGGGCTGCAGGATTAAATCAGATGACACCTGTAACATCTTTGGCTGTGGGGGGTAGGGTCTGTCACGTAACCCAGCAAAGGGTGACTATTTTGCAATATTAAACCCTCTTGAGGGCAAGGGCTGCCCTGCATCTCTAGCATGGAACTTATCCAACAAAACATGCATAGGGCAGGAGACAAATCTAACCCAGGGCAGCAGGTAGCAGCAGAAAGAGCAGGAGCTTTGAAGTCATTCAGATGCAAGATCAGCCAATAACTTGCCCTGTAACCTAGAGCACAAGCTCTTTGAGCTTTAGTTTCTCTACCTGTAAAAGGGGGTGTAAGAGCATGGGTCTCACAGAGTTGTTTTTGCACTGTGAGCGTCAATGCACTGACATAACTGACAGAGCCTGACCTGCAAGATGGCAGCTGACGGCCTAAGTGTGCTGGCCTTGAAGAACTGGTGTCAGCTGGACACATGGAAGAAACTATGAAAGGGGCTGGCAGAGGAAACAGAAAACATACCCGTTTTGGCCACACCATAGGAACATCTAACCCTAAAAGGGAGACAGGGAAGTAAGGTTATTTAAACAAAACAACAAATCCAAGTGTTCCAGGTGTTTTAGACATTATTATGTTGATGCAAAAGCAGGTAGTTTAAAAATGTTTAACTATTTTAGTTAAAAATAAAAAGTTGTAAAAGGAAACAGATTATTTCAGTCATGCCAACATTAAATACCTAAAATACTGAGTTATGCAGGTATAAAAGGAAGCACTAGTGGGAAGAAAACAAACATTACTGAGCAGGCACTAGGCACTAACCCAGGTTAGGATTTTACATCAAAGATCACAAACATTTACCAGGCAGGCAACACAAATGAAGTGGGTCAAATAAAGCAACAGGCAGCGAAGAGGGCTATGCAGGGGACAGGAGAGCACATGGACCGCCCAAAGCGGCATCCCCACTCAACTGCGTGCCACGCTGGAATGGAGGCCCAGAACCACCAGATCTGACTTCTCAAGAGAAACGAAAGCTCTGGATTTTTAAGTGAAATTTCACAACTGAAAACACTGTGTGGTCAACTTATTATTTTGAAAGCTGACAAATTATAGGAATAAATCAAGCATTTAACCTACCCTTACTGTACAAACCATACCAAATAGTAGGTGAGAAGTTTCTCTTTATAGAAATATTTCAGCTAATAAATGAAAAGGGAATGATATAAGTAGAACATCATCATTTTGCCACCCACAGTGAATTCCTGGAGCCAGGCACTGAACACCAGAGATAAGCAGACACAGTATGCCTCCTAATGGACAGCACACCGCCACCTGTGATGTAGTTGGGTCAAAAATTGAACCCAGATCTGGTTAATTGTTTTTTTACAGGAAAGAAAGAGGAAGATGTTAAGTATGGCATGGGGATACAATAAAAAAATTCTCAGAAAGAGGGATACTCCCAGAATAAACAACTTCCACAAAAAAGCTGCAAGGAAAAAAAAGGGGGGGAACCTGTAAATTAAAAGGGACTTGAAATGATCATATTTGTGAGACAAATGAATGGAAATGTAAACATTTGCTGTTATTATTTTTAGGGGATAGTGTGCTTGTTTACAAAAAAGAATTCGTCTTTTAGAAATACACACTGAAATATTTACAAATGAAGTGTTATAATGTCTGGGAGCTGCTCTAAAATAATCTGTGAAGGAAGAGTGGATGGGGAAGGAATGGCCACCAGCTGATGGTAGCTGGGGCTGGATAATGGGTACATGGGGGCTCATTACACAATCCTGTCTTCTTTTGTGTATTCAAACTCTTCATAATAAAAAGCTGGGGTGTGTCTGCAGGCTAAATTCTGCTGCAGGCTGCCACTGTGCAACCTCTGATTTAGGAACACTGTTCTTTAAAACTCCATTAAAACTACAACCACCAGTATTCCTATTGTTCCAGTTATGGAGAGAAAGGTGTACAGAGGTTAAGTGACTTGTGTAAATCTTACCCTTAAGTCCCAGCTCTAATCACATCTCCTCGACTTCTACAAGGCCTTCTCTGACCAACTCCCATCATACATACACCCTTATAAATCAGCTCATAGGATAATTTTCTTCAAAACTTCCTGAAAACATTACCCTTTACACCGAGATACAGCTGAGTTGGGGGGTGGGGGGATGTGTTACTAAGATAGGGAGTCAATAATTAGTGAACATCTAGTATGTGCCAGGTTGTCAGCTAGGTGTGCTTTACACACATATATAACATAATTTTCCAGTATCCTTGTTACCTTTTGGTCTAGGGGGGCAAGGACCTTATCAGTTTTCTTTACTGCTCTGTCTCCAATGTTCGGTGCTCATGACATGTTGAATGAGTAAGGTTAAGTATTAGCCCCATTTTTCAGGTGAGAGCAGTGAGGCTTAGAAGTTACAAAGCTTGCTAAACTATAAAGCCCTTGTCTCAGCACAGGGATGGGTTGTCCATTTCACAACTACTGAAATTATTAACTTCAATATGAACTAAGAGAAAACAACTGATGCATTTGAGCTACCTCGTTTATCTCGGTCACTCCGCAAAAGTCCGTAGAGTTTGGGATTAAACATTCCTAAACTGCAGGTTACCTAATAACTGAGGGTGGTAGCAACAGGAAAGAGGAGCATTCAATGTTACTGAGGACAAGGGGGTTGGGTAACAATGACCCTCAAGGGCAAATCGGCTCTGGCTATAGAGAGAAAAGGGGAAGTGGTCTTTCTTCACCTAGTAGACACAGCCAAAAAGCAAAGTCACAGGAATGAACTGAATCTCTAAGACTCCCCTTCTCCTCATCACCCACATGAATCTGTGTTCATCCATTTCCAGTAACCTCATCAAATAATGTGCTGGGTGTCACAGGAGCCCCAAGAATGAGTAAGACAAATGATCTGTCTGCCAGGACTTTGCAATCTTTGCAAGGGCTCAGAAGAGGGGGCATAGAGCAGCACCCAGAACCCCATTCCCTTAGCAGACCAGACTTTCAGGAATTCCCTCTTTAGACCCTAACAGCAAGCAAAAACTTGAGGGGGGGGCAATGCCAGACCCCAGGCAGGAGGAGGATATTGATAATCCAACCTATGGGCTTCGAAATCCTAAGTGAGATCATAAATCCCAACCTTGATCTATGGGCCCATTATGTCCCAGGTGCCAAGTGAGGCCCCACGGTCAGCAGAAGGTAACTTCAGACTCCAATCACTCAGAGCCCTGAGGTTCCAGGCTCCATGAAGTCAATTTTGCTAACCTGAGAAAGCCGCCTGACCTCTCTGAGCCCGTTTTCTCACCTGTATATTGAGGTACTCTCTCCCATCCCCCCAACTTAACTGTCTCAGGCAGGTCATACCTCATTTCTCTTAGCAGTACTCCTAACCAGCACAGGCCAGCTCCCGCTTTCCCCCATGAGTGGGAGACGCTACTCCACCTTCAGGCATTAGTCATTACCAGAAACGTCCCCCTACCCCGAGTGCCTGGAACGTAACCCTCGACAACCCACTACCAAATCGCAGGCAATCTGGGGTCCCTGCGTCCACTCGGGTTGTGTAATCTACATGCCTCAGCCCAGGGCGCACCTTACCCTTCAAATCTTCCCAGCTTCTAAACCCTTAAGGGATCTAATCAGTCCTTAGGATCACCTAACACGGCACCTCAAGCCTGGGTCCCTCAAGAACTCTAACTCAGACTCCCTCGACCTCCAATGTGGACCCTCCCCCAAACACCTGCTAGAACCCCAGACTCCAGCCAGGGTACCCCTCCAGGCTTCAGCCAGCGGCCCGGCTCAGGGGCGACCCAGACCTCTGGCAGCCCTGACCTTGGAGTCCCACGGGCTCTGCCGACAAGCCCGGCTCAGCAACTCACCTGGGTACCCTTGCCGGCTCCGGGCGGCCCCAGAAGCACGGCCCGGATGCCTTCAGGAGACTCTCTAGCCGGTTCGGCCATGGGAACGTTGGGAGCCATGGCCGCCGAAACCTCTCGCTGCTCAACCAGCCGGCAGTCCTCCCAAGTCCACCGCTTCCAGGCCAGCGCGCCACGCACGCCACGCACGCCCCGCTCGCCGTTCACACTGGCCCGTCGACACGTCCGTCAGCCCACTCCGCCCACCCCTGAGAGCGACGGAAACTTCCTCTTACCAACCACTCAGCGATACTGGGGAAGGCTGCTTTTGATTGGACAGAATCGGTAACGGAGTAAGGAAGGGGAGGGCCATCACGGACGCGGGTGTGGGGCGCGCGGCGGGTATGCGGAGTGGGCGGGAAAACATGAAGCAAACCTAGAGGCCCGGCTGGGAGTTCTAGGTTGGCTTTTGACAGTTAGTGACACCGGCAACCCCAGTGAAGTCCTATAAAATTGCCCGTGGGAGTACAAATGGGTGAAATCAGTCTTAGAAGACAAATTGGCAAATATATATCAAATATCCTTTGGTCCAGCAATTCCACTTCCAGGAATTCAAAGGACATAATCTATGATATACGTGAAGATCTGTCTCACAAAGATACTAATTGAAGCACTTATAACAGCCCCAAAGTCCAAAACAAGTAAACAAAAAAACAAAAACAAAGGCAATATGCTAAATGTTCAACGATAAGAGCTTAGTTAAATAAATTGCAACAAATTTGTATACTGGAATCCCCCCCACCCAATGCATAAAATATTTAATTGCATGGGAAAATGTTCACCAAATGGGATACAAAACTACAGTTGCAACAAAATCCCAATTTGTTTGATAGTTACAAGTGATGATCTATGTATAGTGTGATTACAGGAGCTTCTCCCCTTCTTTATGCATATTTATATTTTCAAAAAATTCTATAATGAATTCTGTAATAAACAGGAGAAGGTAGTTTTTCTCAAAAGAGATGACCTTCTCTTGGACAGATTTGGTGTGTGAAAGTTTCATCCACACCCCCCATGAAGCAACCCCTGAGGTCCTGGCAAGACCTTTAGTCCAGAGAGTGATTATAAAACAATTATGTTTCCCCACAGGCTTATTGCAACTCATTTCCTCTCTTTTTTTTTTTTCCTGCCGTGCCACGTGGCATGCAGGATCTTAATTCCCCGATCAGGGATCAAAACCCATGACCCCTGCAGTGGAAGTGTGGAGTCTTAACTACTGGACCGCCAGGGAAGTCCCGGAACTCATTTTCTGTATCCTGGAAATAAATTTTCTATCTTTTCAGCTTGGTCTCTTCTATTTTACCTCACAAAAGAAGTTAACATTCATTCCTCATGCCCGCACTGGACTTCCACAAGGTTCCTGACCTTAAAGGATGCAGGGATTTTTATGCCCATTTTTCAGGAAGATATGCAGTGACCAGCCCCAGGTCACACAGTTAGCAGAGTCACAATTAACACTGAGAATGGCAAGCTGGTACCCTAGAGAGCACAAGATTCATGGGCGTGAGGGTGGGGAGCAAGCATATTTTCTCTGGTGGAAGCCTCTATGCGCCCCAAATTCACCTCAGTCCAAGAAGACCAGAGTTTATCAAGGTTTCATGTGCCCGAGGCACCAGACAAGAGGGAATAAGAACAGCCTTTCCCTTCTACCATCACTCCCGGCAGTGATCCTGACCAGGCATGGAGCCCCCGGGAGACAAAGCAGCTAAGATTACACAGAAATACAAAAAATGTCAGGTTTATTCATTCAATTTTTTTTTTGGGTTCACGGGCCTCTCACTGTTGTAGCCTCTCCCATTGCGGAGCACAGGCTCCGGATGCGCAGGCTCAGTGGCCATGGCTCACGGGCCCAGCCGCTCCGCGGCATGTGGGATCTTCCCAGACCGGGGCACGAACCCGTGTCCCCTGCATCGGCAGGCGGACTCTCAACCACTGCGCCACCAGGAAAGCCCTTCATTCAAGTTTTTTAAATGTCCTAGTTTGGGGCCATACTAAGGATCATAAAGGGAATATTGATAGCCCAGGGAAAGGAGAGAGTACTCCATTCATTTATTCACTCAACTATTAAATTTAAAAAATATATATTTTATTTACTTATTTATGTATTTACTTGGCTGCGCCAGGTCTTAGTTGCAGCACACGGGATCTTCGTTGTGGTGTGCGGGATCTTTAGTTGCGGCATGCATGTGGGATCTAGTTCCCTGACCAGGGATCCAACCTGGGGCCCCTGCATTGGGAGCACAGAGTCTTATCCACTGGACCAGCAGGGAAGTCCCCCAACTATTAAATTTTAATAATAACTGCTATCATCTACTTGTTATTGGGTACTGTGCCAGCACTGTGCTCAGCACTTTAATATGCATTGTTTCATTTAATTCTCACAACAAAATATAAATGAGGTAACTACTTTATTATCTGCATTTTTTAATTAAAAAAATTTAAAAGAGTTCTTTATTATTATTTATTTATGTTACTTATTTTTGGCTGTGTTGGGTCTTAGCTGTGGCATGCAGGACATTTTCGTTGCGGCGTGCGGGCTTGTCTCTAATTGTGGCGTGTGGGTTTTCTCTTCTCTAGTTGAGATGCGTGAGCTCAGTAGTTGTGGCATGCAGCCTTAGTTGCCCCGCAGCATGTGAGATCTTAGTACCCTGACCAGGGATCAAACCTGCATTCCCTGCATTGTAAGGCGGATTCTTTACCACTGGACCATGAGGGAAGTCCCTACATTTTTTAAATAGAGGAAACAAAGGCACAGAAAGTTAGGTCTGTCTGACTGGCTGGTACCCAGTACTGCCAGGTGACAAGACAGTTTCTGCAGATGTGGGACTCATGGTGTAGTTGCTTTCCAGCCAGAGGGATCATGGAGGTTTCTGTGAGAGGGACCTTGAAGGTTACAGAGGATTTGGCTTTGGGGTGGGGGAGCATTTCAGGCTGAGAGGAAGTTTGGAGCAAGAGTCGGGTGTGTTATGGGGTTTATTCAATGGGCTTTGGGGAATCAGGAAGTTTCTTAGGTAGGATCGTCATGACTAGATTCACATTTTATAAAGATCACTTGCAGGACAGACTGCAGAGGAAAGAAATGAACGCAAGACAAGCTAAGAAATCTTTCTGTTAGTGTTTTGTGGTAGACAAAATAATGCCCCCCAGGGCTTCCCTGGTGGCGCAGTGGTTGAGAGTCCTCCTGCCGATGCAGGGGACACGGGTTCGTGCCCCGGTCCGGGAAGATCCCACATGCTGCGGAGCAGCTGGGCCCGTGAGCCATGTCCGCTGAGTCTGGGCGTCCGCAGCCCATGCTCCGCAACGGGAGAGGCTGCGGCAGTGAGAGGCCCGTGAACCACACACACAAAAAAATAATAATAATGCTCCCCAAAGACGTTCACATCCTAATCCTGGAATTTATGATCATTTTACCATACTCAGCAAAACGGACTTTGCAGATGTGATTAAGTTAAGGATTTTGAGATGGAAAGATTATCCTGGATTATCTGGATGGGCCCAATATAATCACAAAGGTCCTCATAAGGATAAAAGGGAGGCAAGAGAGCCAGAGAAGATGTGATGACACAAGCAGAGGTCAGAGTGGTGTGATTGCTGGCTGGGGACCACAAGTCAAGGAATGATGGCAGCCTCTGAAGCTGGAAAGGCAGGAAACAGTCTGCCCTAGAGCCTCCAGAAGGAGCACAGTTTCTGCCGACACCTTGATTTTAGCCCCATAAGATCCATTTTGGACTTCTGACCTCCATAATCGGAAAATAATACATTTGTGTTGTTCTAAGCCACCAAATTTGTTAACAGCAGCAATAGGAATGAATGCATGTTCCTGGGGTGCAAGCAACAGAAACAGACTCTGGCTACATTAAGCAAGAAAGAAGTTAATTGGGAGGATACAGCTGTACAACTCCCAGCCCCAGGAATGAGAGGAGCCAGAGCTGCTTTGGGTAATCTACAATAGATTTCAGGAACAAGGGCACAATACTGAGGGGAATGTTTATTTCTTCCTCCAGCTTTTTTCCATGTGGAGGGACCCCTTTTAGAGTAATACTCTTGCTTCCTGCTGCACCCCCTCATCCATCTATCCTCCCCAGAGGAGGAGGAGGAAGAGTGACTTATCTGATTGGTAAGTTTAGGGAGAAGGAATGGAGCTCAACTCAGCTCTTCCTCCTTCTTTCTCTTTCAGATCCACCTCCCACAAGAACCATGTTTTTTGCTCTCTTCCTCAATGTTCTAAGCTTCCCAGGGTCTGGCCTTCACAGGAAAGACCACAATTTTCCAGCACTGCCTAAGACTGGGTGGAGAAGATTAATTTGGGGGTTCAGTATTAGTAAACCCGCTTGTCAATCGGACTGAAAGGGACATCCCCAACAACTTTGTCAGTAATAAAGCTGATATTCTGATCTCCCTCTGCCCTACTTCTGTAGCTATCTCTCTTTTGATTCTAAACTTGGGTGAGGCTACCCCCAAACAAACAATTTCTCATGGATGCTATGACTGGAATGACTCAGCTCAACTGTTTTCTGCATCTGTGCCATTCCATTCAACAGTGAAAGTCCTGGCTTGGCTTGGGTCTCATGTTCGCCCCTTGGCAAAGGTGGAGAGTACCTTGACTGACAGTCCCCTCAAGACTTCAAGAAGGGAGAAGTAATTCCCCCAAAGCAGATGATGACAGTTTCCAAAATAAAGAAGGAAGAACTGTTGGACATGACAGCTGTCAAGTCACAGGTAGCTATTGCAAAGGTCCAGGAGAGAGGTAATGAGGAACTGGACTATTCTATGGGGGTAGAATTAATGCGACTTGACACCAGACCAGATGGGGATGAGAATGTCCCAGTCTTGGGCCAGGTGAATAGGGGGATGCTGGTGCCATTAATATTCATCTCATTCATTCTTCAGTTGGTTGATTCAATATACACTTAGTGAGCATATATTATGTGCCCAGTATTGTGCTTCGTGCTAGGGATCCAGTGGTGGACGAGAAGGGTAGGATATCTACCCTCATAGAACTTGCAGTCAAGTGGGGAAAAAAGACAAGATGGTGAATTTCAGTACAGTGACGGAGGCTATGCTGGGGAAAGAACGGGCTGCAGCAGGAGCACAATGGAGTGGCACCTAGCCCGGATTTGAGGGGACGTGACATCTAAGAGAGATGAAATCTCAAGAATGAGGAGGATCTGCCTAGAGAGGAGGGAGGAGACAAAGGGAACAGTGTGTGCAAAAGTCTGGAGGCAAGAGAGACTATGGCAATTTGAGGGAACTGTGGTACTCAGCAGAAGAACGCCTCTCTTACGCCATGGAAATTCTATGCCGCAAAGGGCTTGAGGAGAAAAGAGCCACGGCTCACCTACAGAAACTGAAAGTGTGGAACCTTGCTTGCCTCCCTGGCAACTGGGGAATGAGCACATGACCAGGCCTGAGCAGTGGGATGTTCCTGCCCAGGACTTTGGCCTTTGAGAGAGAGAGAGGAAGTGGCAGAGCCTGTTCTTGGTGGGAGGGGAGAGTCCCACAGCAGCTGGTGGTCAATGGCCAGTAGTGACCATCCAACCAGGCTTTTCCTGTGCCATGTCTTTGCCTGTGTTCTTAGCCTAACTGCTTTTGGTTCCTATCCACGTTTAGAATTCATAAACACCTCATGTTATTCAATCAATTCCTTCACTGTTTAGGTTAGGCACCAAAACCCTGATTGGTACAGAGCTGAGAGAGGGTCAGCCTGACTGAAGCTACAACTTGAGAGGGTAAGAGAAGAAAGAAGAGGGTGGGGAGGAAGGGACTCACAGGAATTTTCCTAGGGGCTTCTATGGAAGGCTTTCTTCTCCAGTAAAAAGAGAGATGCCCAGGAGGAACATATCCCTTCCTGCTTGCTTTTGGGTGTGGAGGGAGGATGAAATGCTTAGTTTAACAGCCATCCTGGGACCATGAGGGAGGAACCAAGAGACTCAGAGAAGCTGACCCAGAGTCTGACATTACTAGCTGCTCAATTAAACAATCTAGTAGCACCACCTTCCTCTAAGTTTCTTGTGATGGGAGATAAATCCCTCGTGTTCAAACCACATTCATTTGGGTACTCTGGTACCTGCTGCTGAAGGCACCATATGGGACTTGGGCAAGTTACCTAACCTCTCTGGGCCTCAGTTTCTCTTTGCAGAGTGAGGATGATCATACCTGCCGCATAGGATCATGGTGAGTATTGAATTAGCTGATGGATATAAAGTATTTAGCGCAGTGCCTTAACTATTACTACCTGCATCAAAACCATGGAGCAGATGCATTTGTCTCGGGAGAGGGTAGAGAGAGGAGAAGGGGAATGAAGCCTAAATAAGGGGACCCAGAACTTAAGGGGAAAGAGGTAGCCAGCAAAAGAATTGGGGAATGATTAGAGAGTTAAGAGGAAAACTTAACTCTAAGAGGAAATTTAACTTTAAGAGGAAATTTCATTCTACCCACCATAAGTTTTTTCATCTGGAAAACTCCTACTTTTCCTTTAAAGCCCAGTTTACTTATCCCCTTCTCTGTGAAGTCTTCCTGGGCACCTGACCCACAGCCTCACACTCTGAGTTAGTTGTCCTGATGCTCTGGCTCCCAGAGCACACCCTCCTTTTCTTGCACTTGTCATGATTTATTGTAATTTTCTGCTTTTATTGTGATTCCTGCCTCAGACTGCAAATAAGCTCCCTGAGAGCAGGGGTGCCCTGACTGGAAATTTTGCTCCTAGTGTGGGGCCTCGTGGCCAGGGGTAATAATACAAGCTAACATTTAATGATTGATTACCCTGTGCCAGGCACTGTGCTAAGTGCTTTGCACATATTTAATAATTTAATCCTCATGACAACTTTATAAGGTAGGTGCTAATATTAGTCCCATTCTTCAGATGAAGAAATGGAAGGACTAAGAGGTTAAGTAATTTACCCAAGGTCATGGCTAGTCTATGGCAGAGCTGAGCTGGACGACAAACTCAGGTGGCCTGGCTCCCTAGCCTGTACTGTTAACCATATGCCACATTGTCTCTCATACGCCATGGGCACTGATAAATGTTTGTTGATTGAAATGATAAGAAGGAGTGTTACCAAAGCCAAAGAAAGAGTTTCAGGGAGTGCATTAGTCAGCTTCAGCTCAGTCATGCTGCAGTGACAAGTAACCCCAAAATATTAACTTACAGAAAAGGGTACATGTCAGCTGCAGGTCAGCTGTGGTTTTGTTATACATCGGGGATGGTGGCTGAGCAGTCCCTATCGAGAACAATGCTGTTCTCAGGGGAGTGACAAAAGGTACACAGCTGTGTTACGGATGGCTTGTACTAGTGACAGCTGATAGTGTGAATATCTTCCCAAGTCCATGCTCAGTGATGTCACATCGGTAACTTGAAATCGGTCATAGTGGGAGCATTTATACTATAGAAATTGGCAAATATTTTTTCCCCTTAGAGAGCCTGTTGTTAAACATTTACCAGTCCAGCACTAAAAAAGGACAATGATGTTGGGTCTTAAAGCTTCTGCCCAGAAATGGCACAGGTCACATGCACTCACATTCTACTTGCCAAAGCAAGTCTCATGACCATACTGCAGGCAATGAGGACAGGAATATACTTCTCCCACTGGGAGGACCCCAGTAGAAGGAGCAGTGACTATTCATGAACAATAATATAATCTGCCTCTTGAAGGAGTCAGGATGAGGACTGAGAAAAGCTCCTTGGAACTGGCCTCAGAGAGTTTGTCCATTGCCTTTAACAAGGGAGCAGTTTCAGTTAGAGTTTGGGGTGGAGGGTAGATTGAGGTGGGGGAGGTGTGAGTCGAGATTCCACATCCTTGAGGCTGGGCAGGGAAAGGACAGAGGCAGTGGGGAGCTGATAACCTGAGGAGTAGCCAAGTGGAAGGCAAGGTGTCTTCTAGAAAGAGGCAGGCTCTTTATCAGCCTGTCATTTTTAGTATCAACCAATCTCTTTCTGCAACTATGGTTTTTCTACCTTTATGCTTCATGCCGGGGATGACACTAGGTAAGGCAAAGAATGAAAGAAAGAGTCTCATTTGAGGATGCTAAAAGTTGAGGTCCTGGCCTAAGGAAAAAGAAAAACAGAAGAGACAGAATTCGTTCCCCACTGCCAGAACCAAGCATTTTCATAAATATGGGGGACCCTGGGGGTAGGTGGTGTGGGGAGTGGCAATGATAGGATTCCCAGACAGGTGTGGGAAATCCTAGAGCAGATGAGGATCTATCACTTTTCTGGGGGCAGGATTGTGGGGTGAGAGGAGGGCAAAGAAAGCATAGGATCTCAGAGTCCCACCCCTGCCCCCAATTCAGGGCAAGACCAGGGACCTGAGACACCCTCATGGGCCCCCTCCTGACCCAGTGTGCTGCAGGGCATCAGAATGTGTAGTTGCCCATTGTGGGTTGGGGAGCGGTGGGCATGGGTGACCAGTGGACTAGAAGAGGCCTTGAGGGGGTTACAAGGAGCTCGCAGTAGGGACCTCTGTGGACTGATGACTGGAAAGCAAATGGGGACAAGGACAGCCCTGCATGCCCTCTTAGGAGGAGCCTAGTGTGGTGGTGAGCTGCCGCCACTGCTATTTTAACAGGCTCACTGTCCCTTATCTAAAACCAGATGTGATTCAGAACTTGGAGTTCTTTGGGACTTTAGACAAAGGTGACACGGGGCACAGCAGTGCGTGATGTAACACTGTTAGTGTGGTCCGGGGCAGCCCCACGTAATGAAATACATTAATATTTCTTCAGTAAAATGTATGGGATGCCTAAAGATTACAGAGTCTCATATCCTTCAAACCAGACTGTCTTTCAGGTCAGATTTTGCTGTCAAGTTACTTTTGGTGCCAAATTTTCAAAGTCTTTCCTAGAGCAGTCCTGGAAGTCGGCCTGACTCCTTCCTTTCCCTCCTCCCCCTCCCCCAGATCCAAGTGGTCGGCAAGTTGCATCTGTCCTATCTCCTTAACACCTCTCGTGTCTGTCTCCTTCCTTTCATCTCTCCTTCTACCTCCTGGCTCAGGCCACCTTCCCCTCTCACCAGGATTATTGCAGCTACCCCCCTGGCTGACCTCCTACAACCTCCAGTTTCTCTCCCATATTGCCCTGAGAGGAGTTGCTCTAGAATGCAAACTTTTGGCCTGCCTGGGGTGTTCCATCAGGAGAGTGAAATGATTAATGAAAAATACCAGCAGAACTAAAGAATGTCAACTTTTCTTTAATGGCCCTGGGTATGGAAACATCTGTTTTTTGTTTTAAGTCTTTACTGAATTTGTTACAATATTGCCTCCGTTTTTTGTTTTTGGTTTTTTTGGCGGAGAGGCATGTGGGATTCCAGCTCCCCGACCAGGGATTGAACCCGAACCCCCTGCATTGGAAGGTGAAGTCTTAACCACTGGACTGCCAGGGAAGTCCCTGGAAATATCTGTTTGGAGTCCACTAAGCAGGAGACGACTTGCATGTTCCCAGATAGAGGTACAGGTAGCTCAGGACTCCCAAAGTTCCACATTAAGATGTAAGCTGCAGTTGCTGCACAGAAAGAGGGTTCTTCTAGGTGTGAGAAGCTCCCATCTCCCATTCTCAGGAGTCTGGTTCCCTCCTGGCTCCTCCTGACTGCTCAGGCAGGAGCTGGTTATGTGCCTACCTGGTATAAGCAACTGGTACAAAACACACATCTCCCACCTGCCAGACTGCACCCCTTCTTCTGTGCCCTTCTGGGGCTCCATAACCTCTCCTGACCTGGCACCACTTCCCAATCTCTGCAGCATGCTTGCTGTCCCTTTGCCACCCAAACCACAATGCTGAGATGTGGTTGTCTAAAGAACTGGCTAAGCCCAAGAGACCTAAACAAGCAAAGCCTTTCAGCTCACAGTGTTTTGAGGTCACTGTGGCCAAATGCTAATTTCCATAAATGCTGCAAGCCTCCCAAGAAAAGGCTTATGTTGTTAACAGCAACAAATACATGCTTTGGGGGGAATGCTGCACATTGGACACTGCCTGTGAGGAAACCCTTGTGGAATTAGCCAGAAGTTCTATTGGAAAATGATGACACACAGCAGAGGGCACTGGGTTAGAAGTACTCCTAGAACAACAATTATTGAGCACCTATTATTTCTGGCGGTCAGAACTCTGTGGTCCCTGTGTCAGGGACCTCAGGTGATGGTGGACACAGACAAGAGAGTGAGCACAGGATGATAGTACAGTGTAATAAATGAGCTGGGTTGGCTAATTTAGTCATTCATTCATCTGATGCGTATTTATTGCACTCTCCTGATACGCTAAGGACTGGGCATTTAGTGTAGACCAGGCAGGGATTCTCACTGCCCTGTTGAAGTTTATAGTCTACCAGACATGAGAGATATACACAATGTACTAAGGAAGCATTTAGTAGAGGTGAATAAACTAATCTGGGATGGGGATGGGGGTTCTGGCATAACTTTACAAAGGACATGACTCCAGAACTGAGTCCTGAAGGATGAGCAGGAAGGAGGCAGCAAAGAAGAAGCAGGAAGGGTGTTCCAGGCAGAGGGAACTGTTTAAGCAAAGGCCTCGAAGCATGAATCAGCTTAGTGCATTTGGTAAGTGCAAGTAGTTTGGTATGACTAAAACACAGAGTTTAAACTAAAGAGGGGCAAGAGATAAGGTGAGAAGCTAGTCTGACAGGCACTATTTAATCTCAAAGGGTCCTGAGTTCTGGGTTCACTTGCTTGGACTTAGCCTGAAGATAGTAGGAGATACTGGAAGAGTTTTGAGTTGGAGTGTTTATTAGTTAGGAAACAGGCTCAGCTACTATAACAAAGGCTCCAAAATAACATTGGCTTAAACAAGGTAGAAGCTTGCTTGTCACTTATGTAAAAACCCGGGTAGGTAAGCCAGAGTGGGCATGGTGGCGTCACAATCCTCAGGGACCCTGGCTCCTTCCCGCCCGGGCATCCTTTAATACACAGCTTCCTTCTAGTGGTCCAAGAGGGCGGCTGCAGCTCCTACCATCACATCTGCATTTCAGCCAGCAGGGAAGAGTAAAGGGGCTGTGGAAGACACACCCCTTTCCTTGAAAGGCATAACCTAGAACTTTCACACATCACTGTCATTCACATTGCTCCATCCAGAATGTAGTCACGTGGCCACCACTGGCAGCCAGGGTGCTGGGAAACATAGTTTTTATTCTGGACAGACATGTGCTTATCTAAAATGTAGAGGCTCTGTTACTAAAGGAAGGATGGATGCTGGGGAAAAACTAGCTGTCTTCAACAGGGAGTGTTAATCCTATTTGCCATTTGGAAAGGTGTCTCATGGGTGGAGAATGGACTAGATGGTAAGAGGTCAGAGCCAAGTGTATAATCCAAATGGTAGCTACTGAGGCTTGAACCAAGGCAGACATCTGGGGTGTGGGAGGTGGACAAAAAAGGCCTAGGGGATATTTGGAAGTTGAATGGACAGGATCTGGTGACCAGTTGACTATACTTTTAATTTACTGTACTTAAGATAGTACTGTGCCTAGCACAGTGCCTGGCACACAGTAAGTGCTTATGAGTGAATGAATATATGAGGTGAAAGGGGAGTGAATGAGTGAGTGAATGAATGAGGTGAAATAGGAGGAGTCAAGAACAACAGTAATAATAATGGCTTCAGGAACTAGTTTGAGGAATATCAATACTTAAAGGTAAATATCAAACAGTTTAAAAAATAACATACCAGTTGTAATCTGTCACTCCCCCTTTCCTGATGGGCACTCCGCCCCCCCACCGTGATGTCTCCAGCTGGTTCCAAAACTTTCAGTCATTTTTAGTTTTTAGTGCAGTTTCTCTCTCTCTCTCTTTTTTTTCCCTCTTTTTTTTGGCCGCCCCTCACGGCATGCGGGATCCCAGTCCTCCAACCAGGGATCGAACCCGCGCCCCCTGCAGTGGAAGCGTGCAGTCCTAACCACTGGAGCGCCAGGGAATTTCCTAGTTTTTAGTGCAGTCTCTTGTTTGGGGGCATTAACTTGGTTTTTCCTTTTTCAAAGGTCAATCTCTGTTGGATTCAAAGTCGCAGCAGGCAGGACTGGTGGCGGGAGAGGAGATGGGCGTGCTGTGTTCTCTCTTCCTCCCTGCCCTCCGGTGGAGGAACAAGAAGGAAAAAAAGACTTGTTTCCTTTGGTGCCCCCAGCTGGCCCTGGCTGACCCCTCCGTGACTGCTTATAGCCAAGCCATGCTGCTAAAGGGCTCTGTGTCAAACAGCTTTCTCTGCCGGCAGCCTCGGGCTCCAGCTTCACGGCTCACCTCGTAGCCCCCGCCGGCCTGCTGCCCGCGGAGCTTCTACCCTCTGCAGCCCCAATCCCGGGGCCCGTGGACATGCGCAGAATCAGTCTTTCTTCCTCTTCTTGCCCAGTTGCCACCCGGTCACCTCCTTGGCCTTGTCTCTCCAGTGCCCTTTCCCTTATCTCGGTAGCACCAGGGCGGGTCGGCAGGTGCGGGGCTGAGCTGACAACTACGGGGAATGAGCGGTGAGACGCCCTCTGGTGGCACTCCGAAACGGATGAATAATTCCCTTGGTTCTGTTCTCATTATCTACCACTGTGTAATAAAGCACCCCAAACTTCACGGCATAAGCAATCAGCCCTTGATCATGCTCATGGATTCTGTGGGTCAGGAATTTAACAGGGCACCTGGGGTGCGGGGGGAAATGCTTGGGCTCTGCTTGCTATAGGCAGCCTCCAAGATGATTCCCAATGACCCCTGCCTCTGGGTCCGCAGACCCTTGTGTAGTCCCCTCCCACTTTGCATCAGGTTGGTCTGTGTGCCCAATAGCATATGGCAGAAGTGATACATGTCACTTTGGAATCTAGGTTATAAAAGATACTGTGGTTTCTGCCTCTCTCTCTTTTAAATTAATTAATTAAATTTATTTTTTATTTTTAGCCGCGTTGGGTCTTCGTTGCTGTGCGCCGGCTTTCTCTAGTTGCGTCGAGCGGGGGCTACTCTTCGTTGCGGTGCGCGGACTTCTCATTGCGGTGGCTTCTCTTGTTGCGGAGCACAGGCTCCAGGTGCACAGGCTTCAGTAGCTGTGGCTTGCCGGCTCTAGAGCTCAGGATCAATAGTTGTGCCACATGGGCTTAGTTGCTCCGCGGCATGTGGGATCTTCCCGGACCAGGGCTCGAACCCGTGTCCCCCGCATTGGCAGGCAGATTCTTAACCACTGCGCCACCGCCAGGGAAGTCTCTCCCTCTCTCCCTCTCTCCCTCTCTCCCTCTCTCCCTCTCTCCCTCTCTCCCTCTCTCCCTCTCTCCCTCTCTCCCTCTCTCCCTCTCTCCCTCTCTCCCTCCCTCCCTCCCTCTCTCCCTCTCTCCCTCCCTCCCTCTCCCTCCCTCTCCCTCCCTCTCCCTCCCTCTCCCTCTGTCCCTCTCTCTCTCTCCCTCCCCCCTCTCTCTCCCTTCCTCCTCCCCTCCCTCCCTCCCTTTCTCTCTCTTTTTAAAAAATTTTGATTGACCTTTTCCCAGATTTAAAAATCTCAAGTAAAAATCATACTATTTCCCCCAATGAATTATATAATACAGAGCATTTCCCAGCACATCCCAATAAGGCCAACAGAAATTACTTTGAACTTGGCACACTTTTCTCCCTGGGGAAACCTGGTAATAGTGTTGAAAACACTCTGAGGCTCGGCCTCTCTTTTGGATCACTCACTCTGGGGGAAGCCAGCTGCCACGTTATGACAACACTCATATATGGAGAGGCCCATCTGGAGAGGAACTGAGGCCTCCGGCTAGCCCCAGAGGAAGACTTAGATGACTGCAGTCCTAGGCAGACCGCTTGACTGCAACTTCATGAGAGACCCTGAGTCAGAGCCGCCCAGAGGGGCTGCTCTCGGATTCCTAACTGTCAGAAACTGTGTGAGATGATAAATGTTTGTTGTTTTAAGCTGTTACACTTTGGGGGTAATTTGTTATACAGTGATAGATAACTAATACATTGCTCCATGATGTCTGGGCCCTTAGCTGGGAAGACTCAAATAGCTGTGGGCTGGAATCACGTGAAGGCTGCTTCATTCACGGGCT
Source organism: Aethalodelphis obliquidens (assembly GCF_003676395.1). Lineage (NCBI taxonomy): Eukaryota > Metazoa > Chordata > Mammalia > Artiodactyla > Delphinidae > Aethalodelphis > Aethalodelphis obliquidens. The sequence goes on along the minus strand of NW_020837953.1, from coordinate 26,849,137 downwards.
GGTGCCTGAGCTGGGATGACTTGAAGGCTCAGCCTCCAGGTGACAATGCCTCCAGGCATTGTCACCTGGAGGGCCGACCTGTGGTCTGTCCAAATGGTTTGGCTTCTCACAACAAAGTAGCTGGGCTCCGAGAGGGAATGTCTCAAGAGGGAGAGTCTACAGAGTGAGCTTTCCAAGAGACTATGGAAGAAGTTGCAAGGTTCTTTTTGGCCTCGTCTCAGAAGTCACATGGGTCACCTTCTGCTGCATTCTGTTGTTACAAGTGAGTCACCAAGACCAGCCCACATTCAAGGGGCGGGGATGTGGCTGGTCCTCCTGATGGAGGAGTGATCAGATTACACTGCAGAAGACCAAGTGGGACAACGGATACTATGGTGGCCATAGTTGGACATAGCAGCCCGAGAGGAAACAATCCATCGATCCCTGCTCTGCCCCTCAGGGAGAGAGAGACACAGCCTGTGTCCTGTGAATAGTGCTGGCTCTGCTTAAAAGGCGCTTCCTACCGAGCCCTGAGGGGAGCCAGCAATCCTCTGAGCTTGGAAGGTGGAGTACTTCCAGCCTTTTGTTCTCATCTCTGGATTCTGGTGTTAATTCTATCTTTCTGGATAAACAGAGAAGGTCCCACCTGGCACCTTGTCCCACCAAGTTGCACTACCCTTTCTTTGCCAGCCACTGCAATTAGCATTTTAAAAAAAAATATTCATTTATTTGTTTATTTGGCTGCATGGGGTCTTAGTTGCGGCATGCAGGATCTTTTTTTTTTTTTTACTTGAGTCATGTGGGATCTAGTTCCTTGACCAGGGATCGAACCCCGGCCCGCTGCATTGGGAGCATGGAGTCTTAGCCCCTGGACCACCAGGGAAGTCCCTGCACTTAGCATTTTGCCTCAGTCTACCCCACACTCATCCTACTAGCTATGACCGCATTTTACAGAGGAGGGATTCATCTGGCCAAGGTCATGTAGCTGGAGGGTAGTAGAGCAGGGACTCAGTACCCTGACCCCTAAGTCCCTGCTCTAGGGACCCTGGGATTCCAAAAAGCTTACTGGGTGTTGGAGCCTTAGCCCTGGTCTCCTCAGGGCCCTGCCAAGGATGAGGCAGGTGTGCGCAGTGTGAGACGGAAGGGTTGCCGGGAGGTGTTCAGAGAGACTTGGCTTCAAACCCCTGCCTGAGGGTGGGGGCTAGTTGTCAGGTGCACTGTTTGGATGAAAAGGGAGGAAAAGAGAGAAGGAGAATCGGCTTTTACTTTCTTCTTGGGCCTGTCCTCAGCCAGTGAGCTTTTTAGTGGCCAGAGGTGACAGCCCTGGCCTAAGACCCCTCTGTGTTTGTTGGACAAGAAGCCCCTCTCTGTCCTGGAACCTCTGGGTGGAGATCCTTCTGAGCTCATGGGGCCTGTGGATTCTGGGTCTTGGAGTGATTTCTGGCCTCGGTGAACAGGTCTCCCGCCAGTGTCCAGCCTGCCCTACCCCGCCACTTTGCTCCCTGCCGACCCCTACTTCCCATTATGCCCCACTTCCAAGTCCCCGGATGTGACAGTTCCCCGCACTTACTGCCTGCCAGGCACTGAGCTCATGTTGGGGACCCAAAGATAAATGAGATACAGCTTCTGTCCTTGGGCAGGTCAGAGTCCAGTAGAAGGAGAAACATGCAGAGTTAACTGGCAGATGTCAGGTGTCAACTGAAAAACAAAGCACACCCTAAAAATTGAGAATTATGTTTTATTCAGTGGACATACTGAGGACTAAAGCCCAGGAGACAGCCTCTCAGACAGCCCTGAGGGACTGTTTTGAAGAGGTAAGGGAGGAGACAAGATATATAGGAGTTTTGAAAAAAAAAAACCCAGGGTATTCAAAATGTAAAAAGATTACTATTCTTTTTTTTTTTTTTAATATCTATTTATTTATTTGGCTGTGCCGGGTCTTAGTTGCAGCATGCGGGATCTAGTAACCTGACCGGGGATCGAACCCCGGCACGCTGCATTGGGAGCATGGAGTCTTAGCCCCTGGACCACCAGGGAAGTCCCAAGATTACTGTTAATTAAAGGAAAACCAGACATCTCAAGTTAATGAATTTAACACTTTTCTCTGCATGGGAAGAGGCAAGAGTCTGGGCTTATTGGCATCATCCTCGTGATATGCCTCTTAGCTATCTAGGGCCAGGATCCTGTTTTTCTCCATCCTGAATCCCCTCAGGGTACGTGGTTGGGGCAGTTGTAGTGGCCGATGGCTTGATGGCCACAACATCCTTTGTTTATTGGAATGGCAGGTGACATTCTTTGTCCACACAGTTTGCAGGGCACACTGAAAAAGGGTAAGACTCATACCGAGGTGAGAGTGCTTCACTCAGCAATAAAAAGGAACGAAATATTGATACACACAACAGGGATGCGTCGCACAATCATCATGTGGAACGCAAGAAGCCAGACACAGAGTACAGACTGCCTGATTCCATGTCATGAAGTTCTAGACCAGACACAACTGTGGATTATGTGTTGATAGAAATAAGATCAGCAGTTGCTTGCGAGGAAGGGGGATCAACTGGGAAGAGGCCTGGGGTGATGGCTGTTCTGAGGAATGTTCTGAGGACGAGGAATGAGGATGAGGGGCAATGTGCGGTGATGGAAATGTTTTACACCTTGATAGGAGTGTGAGTTTCATGAGAATATTCGATTGTTAAAACTGATCAAACCTAAGACCTGTGAGTTTCATTATATGGAAATTATACCTGTGATGAGCAGCCTTCAAAATAGCTCCCAGTGACCCCCACCTTGGGTATGCACACAGCCTGCCACATTGTAGCAGGTTGGTCTGTGTGGCGAATAGAATATGGCAGAAATGATGGCGTGCCACTTTGGAGATTAGATTACAAAATATGCTAAGATTCTGTTTGGGGCTCTGTCCCTATAATCACTTCATCTGCCAAGTGTTGAGCATCCCTGTGGAGAAATGCACAAGGCAAGGAGCCAAAGCTTCCTGGCTCTGTGAGTGGATCTTTCAGCCTTGGTTAAAGCCTTCAGATATCCGCAACCTTGGCTGACCACAAACTCATGAAAGACCCTGAGCCAGGCCACCTAGCTAGGCTGCCTCCTGATTCCTGACCCTCAGAAACTGTGTGAAATAATAAATGCTTGTTGTTTGAAACCATTATGTTTTGGGAGTTTTTTGTTTTGCAGCTGTAAATGACAAATACGATATTTTGATACACTAAGCGTGGGGAAAACATCTTCTAAGGGCACCTGACCCAGATGGCTTTCCCAGAGACCTTCAAGTGCTTGCTGTGACTCAGACTTCTGGGCTCCATCTCCACGATGGGGAAATGAGAGGGCTGAGCTCTGTCTAGACGTCAGGAACTGGCGTCTCCGAAATAGCCACAGCCTCCACCCATGCCCACAGCAGGAGCCAGCTGCACACAGAGCCCAGGCCCACACATGCAGAGCAGAGAGGACTCCAGAAATGCTCCCCCCACCCCGCCGATGTGCACCTACCTGCAGGAATCCACTCGGGGCTCAGAAGCTAATAACAGCTACAATTTTTAGAACACTTCCTATGTGTCAGGTGATGTGCAAAGCATTTTGTGTGCATCTTTTAACTTACTCTTCCCAACAACCATCTGAAGAAGATATTACTAAACCTATTTTACAGTGGAGAAAACGTCATATTGTCAGGGTCATAGAGCTACTAGGGTGTGACAGCTCTAGATTTAACTCCAGATCTGTCTAGTTCCCAAACTGGGAGGCGGGAAAGCAGCAGCCCCCGACCTGAAAATACTTTTCTCATCTATTGCCTGTAAGAACAAGCCACACATTCTTCCATCAGACAAAAGGGCACAATCTCAACCCAGATTCCCCAGGGCAATGATGTCAAGAGACTGCGGAGGATATCTGAGTCACCAAGAGTCTCAGAGGTCATGGGAGTCACAGAGGAGGGAATGGAGACCCAGAGAGGAAAGTGACTTTTCCAAGGGCTCCTGCCCAGTGCTCTTTTTTTAAAAAAAATAAATTTATCTTATTTATTTATTTTGGCTGCGATGGGTCTTTGTTGCTGCCCTCAGGCTTTCTCTAGTTGTGGCGAGCGGGAGCTAGTCTTCGTTGCGGTGCCCGGGCTTCTCACTGAGGTGGCTTCTCTTGTTGTGGAGCACGGGCTCTAGGCACGTGGGCTTCAGTAGTTGTAGCACGTGGGCTCAGTAGTTGTGGCACACAGGCCCTAGAGCACAGGCTCAGTAGTTGTGGTGCACAGGCTTAGTTGCTCTGTGGCATGTGGGATCTTCCCGGACCAGGGCTTGAACCCGTGTCCCCTGCATTGGCAGGCAGATTCTTAAGCACTGCACCACCAGGGAAACCTGCTGCCCAGTGCTCTTTGCACCAAACTGCCCTGTCCCTGCCACACAGGAGGGGAATGGTTGCCACACGGGGGAAGCACATTGGGGTAAAGGGTAGCTTTGGGGTGGGGGAAGGAGAGAAAAAGAGAAGCCAAGGTAACAACAACAAAATGGAGATGTCATAATTTTGTCTTGGGTCATCCCCACCGTGGCTAGGGTCTACATTAACCAGCATCACAGATGGACTCATTGAAAGTCTAGGCAGCCCCTGAAGACATCACAGAAAAGCTCCAAGAACAGGGCCTGGACCGTGGCAGCACCTGATGAAAAGCACTGCGCCATCATTTGCTGTGACCCCGAGTCGCCTCATTCACTCATTCAATAAATATTTATCGACTATCTGCTTTGGGCTAAGTTCTGTTTTAGGAGCTTGGGATATTTCAGTGAACACGAGATCCTTGCCCTTATGAAGCTTAAAGTACACAGATTTAATATATAAATTCTAAAGTATATTCTAGAAAGTGAAAGGTGTGTAAAAGAAGAAAAAGTAAGGAGGGGTAAGAGGACCAAGAGTGACAACAGTGTGTGTGGAGGGGGTGGGGTGAAATCTTTAAAAGGGTGATCAGGGAGGCCTCCTTGAGAAGGCTTCATCTGAACTTTCAAAAACGTGAAGGGGGTGAGGGTGTGCCACACCCAGAGTGGACCATCTGGATATCGGGAGGAAACGTGTTCCAGGCGAAATACACACTGATATATTTGGGGTGAAGGGGAATCATGTCTGCAACTTAAGACAGTTCCAAGAAAATAAATTATATGGATAGATAGAAATAGATATATAATATGTATGTGTGTAATTACATATGTAAATATAGTTGTATTTAGAGAAAAAGAATGATAAAGCAGTGTTAAAATGTTAACATTTGGGGAATCTGGGTGAAGAGGATATACAATTTTTAGAAATTTTCTGTATGAAACTCCAAAATAAAATATATTTTTAAAAAGATTTATATTATTTAAAGAGGAAAAAAAAGCATTCCAGGCAGAGGGAGCAGCTTGTGCAAAGATCCTTAGATGAGGGCTTCCCTGGTGGCACAGTGGTTGAGAGTCCGCCTGCCGATGCAGGAGACGTGGGTTCGTGCCCCGGTCCAGGAAGATCCCACATGCCGCGGAGCGGCTGGGCCCGTGAGCCATGGCCACTGAGTCTGTGCGTCCAGAGCCTGTGCTCCGCAACGGGAGAGGCCACAACAGTGAGAGGCCCGGGTAACGCAAAAAAAAAAAAAAAAAAAGAATAGGTTGAAATTGACAGATATGATCCTGGTCAAAGATCAAAGGCTCTTTGTCCTGCTTCAGCAACATGTTTTTGAGGGCTCTGCATGGCATCCATCGATAACAGTGGCATGAGAGACCAGCAGGAGAGGGGCCACCAGACTTTGGGCTGGATGCCAACAGGATGACTTTTTTTGAGCTGGGGCCTGAATGCTCAGCTACTGGTTGGCAGTTAAGCATGAAGGTTAAGGGTCAGGACAGATGGGTTTAAATCTGAGCTCCACCCTTACTTGCTGTGTGACCCTGGGTAAGGTACTGAACTTCTCTGAATCTCAGATTCCTTATCTGTAAAATGGGGATAATTATAGCCCTATGACATAGGGTTGTCATGGAGTTTCAGTGACATCACATACCCAGTAGGGAAAAAGATAAATCCACAGCTTATTTGTATCCAGTCCAGGAGACAGATTTTTCTGCTCTGACTACCAACCCTTGACAAATTACAAATGGACAGATTGGATGATGGTTTGTTTCTTTTTACCTTTATCGATTCATTCAGTTAGCATACTGAATGTGCCTATTATGTGCCTACTATGTACCAGGTAATGAAAAGAGCTAGTGAGGCAGACTTAGACCATGGCATCCAAATAAAGGCAGCTCAAAGAATGACTTAAAGAAAAGTATAGCCAGTTTGTTTGGGTGCCTCTCCCATCCTCTTACTATCATCTTTTCTTGAGGGCTCCCTTTGAGGTTTCTGCCATGGCCATCCTTATCTACCCCCTCCCATTCAGTAGATGCTTATTCTTAGGAGGACTTCAGTCATTAATTCACACTATGGTGCAAATGACTACAGATCTCTCAAAGAATGGATCTCAAATGACACCTCCTGTGAAGGTGACTGCCTACTGAAAGTCTGTTCCTAGCATAGAAAGCAAGAGTGTTCAAGGCAGAAGAGCCCAGAGAAATCATTCAGTCTGAGCCCTCTCAGTTCACAGGTGGAAATCAGGCCAGGCAGATGTGACCCTGGTCTCAGCAGGATGATCCAACAAAGGACTTCCAGCAGTTATGTGGCCAGGCTGGGTGGGGAGCAGAAAATGGCTCTTGCAGACTCCATGGTCACTGCTCTATACCATCTGTGTGCTAAAGATGCTTTGATTAGGTTGTGCAGGGTGCCCTAGGGAGATACTGATGCAGAACAAGAAGTGCCTCTGGCTTTCAAGAAGCCTACAGCCTGACAGGGGACATGAGCACATATGTAAGGCCAAAAGCTCTTTGGTCCCACTGATTTGAAATGCTGCCTTCATTGTGACCAAATTCTCCAATATGCACAAGACTGTTCTAAACTCTGTTCTGTTCTAGCACTGTCTTTTCCTGCACCAGCACCATGATGTTTTAAAGACCATAGCTTTATAAAATATCTTGATGTATTGTAGAAGATGTCCTCTTCTTTTTCAAGAATGTCTTGGCTGTTCTTGTACAATTACTGTTTCAGATGAACTTTTGTATTAGCTTCTGAGTAGCATAGATATTGAATCTTCCTCAGCACTCTTTTTTAAAAAAAAAATAAATTTATTAATTTATTTATTTTTGGCTGCGTTGGGTCTTCGTTGCTGCGTGAGGTCTTTCTCTAGTTGCGGCGAGCAGGGGCTACTCTTCGTTGTGGTGCACAGGCTTATCATTGGGTGGCTTCTCTTGTTGCAGAGTATGGGCTCTAGGCACGTGGCCTTCAGTAGTTGTGGCATGCGGACTGAGTAGTTGTGGCATGCGGGCTTACTTGCTCAGCGGTATGGGATCTTCCGGGACCAGGGCTCGAACCCATGTCCCCTGCATTGGCAGGCGGATTCTTAACCACTGCGCCACCAGAGAAGTCCCAGTACTCTTGTTTATGCCAGGCCCTGGGTGTTCTGAGGAGCCAGGCACTCAGTTGCTGCCCTTGGGAGCTCAGACTAGCTGGGAAGTGTAACTAAACAAGAAGTGTAAAGCAACAACAGGAATCTCAAGCTACGGGTAACAAAAGCCAAAAGAGTGAGGAGTCCACACAGATGTAAGTGCTGTGAGTTCCATTGTTCCTCTGGCTAGGGAAGTCATGGGAAGCTCAACAGGGGAGATGACATAGGACTTTGATGAATGTGCAGGAGCAGGAGTTCAATAGGTATAAAAGAGAAGAAACGCTTTGAGTTGAGGAAGTCAGAGAACGCTTCTTGGAGAGGGAGACATTTTATTTGAGAGGTAAGAGTTTGCCAGATCCAGAAGATGGGATGAAGGGAGGGATTGCCCTGAGCTGGGAAAGTCACAAGAAGGATCTTTGAAGACATTTCATCTGGGTTTTGAGTTGGAGGATGCTGGAAGAGGCAATTAAATAAAAATGATTTTATTAGAAAAGTAAAACAAGGAGATGACATTTGACCTGGGCTTCCTGGGATGAGTGGGCAATTCACCAGATCAGAGAGGAGAGGCACCGTCGAGCTGAGGTAGTCACAGAAAAGGCTTCCCAGAGCAAATAAAAAACCTCCTGGCTTCCTGCCCATTCTCCAAGATCTAATATCCAGGAGCTAAGCGTCCCACCGCGTAGACGCTCGGGGTTCTGAGCTAGCAGGCCTGCAGTTGAGATTTCCCAGCGTAGGGTAGCGGCAGAGGGGTCTCTGTAGGACTGAGGATCACGTTTGCGGAGCCGGCTAGCAGGGTTGAATGCTTTATGTCGGAATCGACCAATGGGATGGTGGCACCCAGTTGCCAGGGCTACGGAGGGGGGGCCGAGCGGAGGAGGGGCCTGAGCGCCAGGGGCGGGGTCTGGGGGGGCTTATATAAGTGAGCGCCGGGCGAAAGGCGTGGCGTGGCGTCGGTGGCTGCCGGGCGGGAGGGCGGCAGGCCGCGGGGCCCAAGCCGGAGGAAGCTAGCGAGCGGAGGCGCGGAGGTGCCGTTTCACTCGCTGGGGGGACCTATGGGTCGAAGCCGTGTAAATGCGTTTTAAGGCGAGTGCGGGGGAGAGGCTTGGGGAGCCTCGGGAGCGGTAGTTCTGGGCTCCAGTGCTGACCTGCTCCCTGGCCCCTCTTGTCTCCTCTCAGCAGGGGCCTCGGCTCCGCAGCTGCCACTCCTCCTCGGGGTGCTGCACAAGTTTCGAGGTCACCGGCGACCCCCCCTAGCAGCGTGCCTGACTCTGGCCCCGCGAAGGAGCACGGGGCTTGGTAAGGGGGTTTGGGGGGGGCGGCACCTCGGCCCTGCACTCAGGAGGGCTCACCCGGACAGAACCTCAGCCTTCAGTTCTTGCCCGGGAGCCCTCGGCCATCACCCACCACGTGGAGCCCCCACGCACGCTTACCGTCCTAGCACGTCAGGACCAGCCCGGCCCCTCTTTACAAACGGTTAAACTGAGGCTCCGAGAGGGGACGGGGCGTACCCAGGGTCACGCAGCAGAGAGCGGACTCGAACCTCAGCTCTCAGGCTGAGACTCCTTGGTGGGACCACCTGCAGCCACTTCAGGTGGGCGTGGTCAGGATGGGGGGGGTCACCTGGAAACTTCCCCACTCGGCTTTCCTGCTCTTTCTCTCTCATTCTTTCCCTTTAAACCCAAACCCTAATTTCAGAACTGGAAAGGATCTCCAAAACAATGCATCCATTTTACAGATGGGGAAACTGAGGCTCGGAGAGGCAGTGACATCTAGGCAGATAATGCCTTGTCCCAGTCCAGGATTCCTGATCGTCCTTCTCCTTCACTCCTCCCAGTGAACCTAAGCTCCCCAGGCTTGTGCTGGGGGCAGGGTGTGACAGGAGTGGGCGCCCTGGCCTGGGGAGGTGAGGGGTGCAGCTGACGCCAGCCCCCCAGCGGCCCCCTCACTCTCCTCCAGCAGTGTGTTGCATACTTTCTAAGGCGCCGGAGGCAGCGGCAGCTCCATCCAGCCCATCGGCTCCTCCTCGGCATGGCTGGCTGCCTGAGTGAAGCGGACTTCGTGATGGTGGAGGAGGGCTTCAGCACCCGAGACCTGCTGGAGCAGCTCACTCTGGGGGCCTCACAGGCCACCACGGTGAGGGCCTGGGAGTGGGGATGGGTCTTCTGTTCTCCCAGCAGGCTCAGCTGCCTCTTAGGGCCCACATCTGATTCTTTCACTTATTTGGTATTCATTCCTTTCTGTTTGTGAGAGACGTCTCATTTTTTCTCCAAATTCCTGGTCCTTGCCCCCATACCTGCCCCTCCTGTGTTCCCTGCCTTCATGAACAACACTACCATCATCTACACAGGCCTCTAGGTCAGAAACCTGGGAGTCCTCACTGCCCCTCCCACACCTGGGCACCCCCAAACTCTGTGAATGCAGCCTCCTTGAATTACCCTTCAGTACGTTCTTCTGGGACCTCACCGTGTAGTTTAGGCCTCATCTCTCTAAAACTCCCCTAACCTTTTCCCTGCCTCATCCCACCCCTTCCAACTCTATCACAGCCCTGCTCAAAATCAGAACTCTTCGGCAGTTTCCCCCTCCCTACAGGGTCCAGGCCCCTCTGCCTTCACAGCCCCCTTCCTGGCTTTTCCCACGGTGTGTATTATGCCCCATCAGAGCTGAACTACTCTGCTCGTATTTCCCGAGGATTCCATGGGCTCCATTATCACTCCTTTGCCCAGGCTGTTCCCGCTTCCCTTCTCCCAGCCTCTCTTGCCTCTTACCTATTTCTGCTCATTACTTATTACTCATCCGTGTCACCTTTTCCTGACTGCCCCAGGCAGATTTTGTACTTTCCTTCTCCATGGCCCCCTCTGCATTTTGTAGAAACTCCTGCTTAGCATTGATTGACTGGGCTTGTAATTGCTTAAGGGGTTCTTTTGCAGGCCCAAGCATACTTAGCATACTTGCATAGGTATGCTTGGTCAGACACCAGGGGGGCATCAGTAAAAAAGTGTTGCATAAAAGGGAAACTGAGTCCCAGAAAAGGTTTAATTAATGTGGTCTCACCAATGGCCTCATATGTGTTCAACCCTCAGTAAACAGCTGTCCTCAGGCATGGGTTGCAGTAGCAGTGGGACTACTTCAAGTCTTCTTTGAACACCTAAATGCGAAAGGCAGTGGCTGTAGGCTGTGGGTCTTCAAGGAATTTATCTTTTTTTCTGGAGAAAACAGTTGTCTATATACACAGAGTCTGATACTTTGGAAGCATGTGCAAAACGCAGTGGGAGCATTAAAGGCGGAGTTGCCTTATTGGTTTGGGGGAAGGTGGCATTTCAGCTGGAACTTGAAGGTGGATTAGGAACTTGCCAGATACATGTGGGGGAAGGATATTCTGTATGGAGGACATGGTGGGAATAAAGGCTGGGAGGTGGAAAATGATCTAGGATAGAGCTGGAGTTTGAGCTGAAGTGAGGGAAGGGACTGGAGCTGGATCACAGAGCCTCAAATGTCCTGTAGGCTTGGGGATCCCCAGAGAATATTAGAGCAGGGTACTTGGGAGGACCGTGAATGGCACGCACTAGGAGGAAGCTGGGTGGGGTCTCATATTCACCCTTCTTGTTGTGCAGGAAGAGGTCGCTGCCTTCTTTGTGGCCGACCTGGGAGCTGTAGTGCGAAAGCACTTCTGCTTTCTGAAGTGCCTGCCGCGAGTCCGACCCTTTTACGCTGTCAAGTGCAACAACAGCCCGGGTGTGCTGAAGGTCCTGGCCGAGCTAGGACTGGGCTTCAGCTGTGCCAACAAGGTGAGCCCCTGCCCCCCACCTGCACACTGACCCTCACTGCCTACTGAACACCCACATGGCCCGGCTGCAGCTGCTGTGGGTGGACCTGGGGAAGCAGGAGTGACCTGTAATTGGCCCCTGCCCTCTGGGAAGGGCCACCACATGCAAGGGGTGTAAGGGATGAGGGTGGAATTTGCCAGCCTTGAAGTTCCACATTGGAACCACGTGTGACCCTGGGTAGGTGGGTCACCTTTTTAATGGAGATTTTCAAACTTCTTGGCATAGAGCTATACGTGATATTCTTCTAATTAAAACAAAACAAAAACACCATTTTATCATTGGTTTTATTTTTTTCTTTTATAATATTAATAACGTGTGACTGTACATTTTCTTAACTAATCCTTATAGAATTTTGTTGTTGCCAGTTCTGCTGCCTTTCCGGTTTGATTAATGCTGTTGTCTTAATCCCCTCCTGCTCTCTTTAGATTTATTTCTGTCATTCTCTATTCATTGAACTCTTGCAGTGTGCCAGACACTGTTCCAGGTAGGGCTGGCAATACAGTGTTGAGTAAAACAGACTCTGTTGTCCTTGAGTTGAATGCACGGCTTATCTATTTCCATTCTGTTCTTACTTGATAAGTCTTTTAGCTATAAAGGTTCCTCAGAGTACAGCTTTGGACATAGTTATTCATTCAGCAACATTTATTGAGCACCTACTGGGGGGTCAAGTACTTTTCTAGGTGGGGATTTAGCAAGTGAACAAAACAAAAAAAGTCCCTTCGTGGAGCTTGCTTTCTAAAGAACAAACAAGTGAAACAGTGAAAGTCTATGGTATTTTAGACGGTAAATGCTGTGGAGAAAATTAAAGAGGGAAAGGGAAGTAGGGAAGAGACATGGATGTCGGGAAAGAGGATTGTACTTTTAGATGGTTTGGCCAGGGAAAGCGTCACTGAAATTTGAACAGAGATCTGAAGGAAGCAAAGGATCCAGGCCAGGTGGATAACCAGGGGAAGAGCATTCCAGGCAGAGGGACCAGCAAGTGCAAAGGTCCTGAGGTGGGAGCAAGCCTGTGGGCATTGGTTTGTGATATTGTTATTACAGTTATTTAAAAATGTTTAGTAATGATTGTTTTGAGGGGGAATCCCTTTTAAACCCTGGTCAGCAATATAGCTGGGTGTTGTGCGGAGGATTCTAGAAAGGGATCTGGAGGAGACAGGAGGAGAGCTCATCTGGGTAGGAGGCTGGAGGGATTCCAGGTGGGAGAGAGGTGCACACCATGGTGGAAGGTTGGAACGAGCAGGTTCACCTTTATCAGAGACGCATGTTAGTGTCCTTATTTGTAGGTGAGTCTCCCTCATGTCACCCGTGAAGCCCCTTTGCATCAGCTCTTGTTTTGCACACCTGGTTTCATGCATGCCCCACATAAAGCCCCGTGGAGTGCCTAGGAGAAGAGATTGCCATTTTGCAGTTGAGGAACTGGGGGTCAGCTTCACACAGCTTGCTGGTAGCAGAGCCAAGATTGCCCCCTGCAGCATGCCGGGTCTCTGCTCTGACCGAGGAGGAAGGGGACCCTTTTCCATAACCCTTGGCCTAGGGGTGAAGAACAGGACCCAACCTCACTGACTAGAGTCCTCTGCTTCCAGAAACCCAGAGGTGGGGCCCTGTGCTGGCCCTCAAGCCTCAGGACTGGCCTCCAAAGGGCAGAGTTGTGGGGTGTAGGGCTTGAAGTCGGGGGGGCGGACGTTTGCTGAGGGCTCCTGTTGTGTCATGTGCTTCGCCAAGCGTTTTCTGTACATGATCTCATTTGACTCTTGAAACAACGCTGTGAGGTAATTATTATCACCGTGATTTTGACAACAGCCCCATGAGGAAGCAGTTAGTGTATGAGGCAAGGAGGCACAGAGGTTTGAGGGATGCCCTGGGAAGGGGCCGCTTGAGTATGGCAAGGGGTCTCTGACTTTATCACTGCTGTCTTTGCCAAGATCCCTGGGGAGGGGATGGCAGAGCTGAGACCCCACCCGGTAGGTGGGATCATGTGGCCCTTGGGTGCATTTCCTGAGAGGTGGCACAGCTTTTCTTGGAAGGCCAAGGCTGCCCTCTTCTGGTTGGCTGGAGCTGGTGGCCACGCTGTACAGCACCATGCTTTGGCGGCCACTGACCTAGGGTCAGGCATGCGCTGGGGCTCGGTGTACAGATATGCATCAGACAGGCTCCAGGGTCAAGAGCACCAGCCACGCCTTACACGGGGCTCTGGTCCACCCACCCACCTTCCCAACGACCTTATGTCACCTCCCCTACCCCATCCCTTGCCCTCTCTGGCTGTCTCCCTCAGCATCCTCCCATCTTAAAATGCCTTCTCTGGACACCACATCGTCCCCCAGCCCAATCCCTCGCTCCCCCTTCGTGGCCAAACTGAGTTGTCTACACTTGCCTGTCTGCAGTCACTTGTCTCTTTCCCTTAGCACCCAGTCCTTAAGCCACTGCTTCCCGACCTCCACTCATCATTCCAAGGAATCTCCTCTTGCCAACGTCCCCAGCAATCTCCAGGATCCAGTGAGCACTTTATTCTAGACATTCATTTTGAATTATTCAAATAATACGTTGATTCATCTGCAAAAAAAAAAGTAGAACGTCAGCTTTGTGTCTCCAGAGATAATCAACATTCTGAGTTCGGTGGCCACATGGTATTTGAAAAATACTTACAAATATGATCCATAGGAAACATACAAAATATCTTGTGATTTTGTAACAAAATATAAGATGTTCATGTGGTAGGTGTTGTGCCACATAGCTTTATTTTTATTTTTTAAAATAAATTTATTTATTTATTTATTTATTTATTGGCTGGGTTTGGTATTCATTGCTGCGCGTGGGCTTTCTCTAGTTGTGGCGAGTGGGGCTACTCTTTGTTGCGGTGCGCGGGCTTCTCCTTGGGGTGGCTTCTCTTGTTGCGGAGCACGAGCTCTAGGAGCACAGGCTTCAGTAGTTGTGTTGCGTGGGCTGTAGAGCGCACGCTCAGTAGTTGTGATGCACTGCATGGGCTTAGTTGCTCCACGGCATGTGGGATCTTCCCAGACCAGGGCTCGAACCCGTGTCCCTTGTATTGGCAGGTGGATTCTTAACCACTGCGCCACCAGGGAAGTCCCTTACAGTAGCTTTAAGCTCAGCAGATTTTGGAGATGTGTCCATGTTATTGCTTTTAGACCTTGTAGGGGACACTCCTTGGTCCTCCTAGCTTTTGATCTCACCATGAAAAAGTGTGTGTGTGTGTGTGTGTGTGTGTGTGTGTGTGTGTGTGTGTGTG